>NC_082692.2:27259105-27859105 GCF_949987515.2 Delphinus delphis
CCTGAGTCAGCCCTGAGCCTCTGAGGTGGGAGAGCTGAGTTCAGGACATTGGACAACCAGAGACCTCCCAGGCTCACGTAATATCAATTGGTGAGAGTTCTCTCAGAGATCTCTGTATCAACACTAAGACCCAGGTCCACCCAATGGCCAGCAGACTCCAGAGCTGGATGTCCCATGGCAAAGAACTAGCAAGACAGGAACACAAACCCACCCATTAGCAGAGAGGTTGCCTAAAATCATACTAAGTTCACAGACACCCCAAAACATACCACTGGACGCAACCCTGGCAATAAGAAAGGCAAGATCCAGCCTCACCCACCAGAACACAGGCACCAGTCCCCTCTACAAGGAAGCATACACAAACCAGTAAACCAAACTTACCCACTGGGGGCAGACACCAAAACCAATGGGAACTATGAACCTGCAGCCTGCAAAACAGAGACCCCAAACACAGTCAGTTAAGCAAAATGAGAAGACAGAGAAATATGGAACAGATGAATGAGCAAGGTAAAAACCCACCAGACCAAACAAATGAAGAGAAAATAGACAGTTTACCTGAAAAAGAATTCAGAGTAATGATAGTAAAGATTATCCAAAATCTTGGAAATAGAATAGAGAAAATACAAGAAACGTTTAACAAGGACCTAGAAGAAATAAAAAGCAAACAAACAATGATGAACAATACAAATGAAATTAAAAATTCTCTAGAAGGAATCAATAGCAGAATAACTGAGGCAGAAGAATGGATAAGTGACCTGAAAGGTAAAATAGTGGAAATAACTGCTACAGAGCAAAATAAAGAAAAAAGAATGAAAAGAATTGGGGACAGTCTCAGGGACCTCTGGGACAACAGTAAACACATCAACATTCAAATTACAGGGGTCCCAGAAGAAGAAGAGAAAAAGAAACGGACTGAGAAAATATTTTAAGAGATTATATTTGAAAACTTTCTTAACATGAGAAGGGAAATAGTCAATCAAGTCCAGGAAGTGCAGAGTGTCCCATACAGGATAAATCCAAGGAGAAACATGCCAAGACACATATTAATCAAAATATCAAAAATTAAATACAAGGAACAGATATTAAAAGCAGCAAGGGAAAAACAACAAAAAACATACAAGGGAATCCCCATAAGGTTAACAGCTGATCTTTCAGCAGAAATTCTGCAAGCCAGAAGGGAGAGGCAGGACATATTTAAAGTGATGAAAGGGAAAAACCTACAACCAAGATTACTCTACCCAGCAAGGATCTCATTCAGATTTGATGGAGAAATTAAGACCTTTACAGAGAAGCAAAAGTTAAGAGAATTCAGCACCACCAAACCAACTTTAAAACAAATGCTAAAGGAACTTCTCTAGGCAGGAAACACAAGGGAAGGGAATGATCTACAGTAACAAACCCAAAATAATTAAGAAAATGGTAATAGGAACATATATATTGATAATTACCTTAAATGTAAATGAATTAAGTGCTCCAACCAAAAGACATGAACCGGCTGAATGGATACAAAAACAAAGCCAGTATATGTGCGGTCTACAAGAGAGCCACTTCAGACCTAGGGATACATACAGACTGAAAGTGAGGGGATGGAAAAAGATATTCCATGAAAATGGAAATCAAAAGAAGGCTGGAATAGCAATTCTCATATCAGACAAAATAGACTTTAAAATAAAGACTATTACAAGAGGGAAAGAAGGACACTACATAATGATCAAGAGATCAATCCAAGAAGAAGACATAACAATTGTAAATATTTATGCACCCAACATAGGAGCACCTCGATACATAAGGCAAATGTTAACAGCCATAAAAGGAGAAATTGATAGTAACACAGTAATAGTAGGGGACCTAACACCCCACTTTCACCAATGAACAGATCATCCGAAATGAAAATAAAAGGAAACACAAGCTTAAAATGACACATTAAACGAGATGGACTTAGTTGATATTTACAGGACGTTCCATCCCAAAACAACAGAATACACTTTCTTCTCAAGTGCTTATGGAACATTCTCTAGGATAGATCATATCTTGGGTCACAAATCAAGCTTGGTAAATTTAAGAAAATTGAAATCATATCAAGTATCTTTTCTGACCACAAAGCTATAAGACTAGATATCAATTACAAGAAAAAAACTATAAAAAATACAAACACATGAGGCTAAATAATACGCTACTAAATAACCAAGAGATCACTGAAGAAATCAAAGAGGAACTCAGAAAATACTTAGAAACAAATGACAATGAAAACACGATGACCCAAAACCTATGGGATGCAGCAAAAACACATCCAAGAGGGAAGATTATAGCAATACAATCCTACCTCAAGAAACAAGAAAAATCTCAAATAACCTAACTTTACACCTAAAGCAATTAGAGAAAGAAGAACAAAAAAAACCCAAAGTTAGCAGAAGGAAAGAAATCATAAGGATCAGATCAGAAATAAATGAAAAAGAAATGAAGGAAACGATAGCAAAGATCAGTAAAACTAAAAGCTGGTTCTTTGAGAAGATAAACAAAATTGATAGACCATTAGCTAGACACATCAAGAAAAAAAGGGAGAAGACAAATCAATAGAGTCAGAAATGAAAAAGGAGAAGTAACAACTGAAACTGCAGAAATACAAAGGATCATGAGAGATTACTACAAGCAACTATATGCCAATAAAATGGACAATCTGGAAGAAATGGACAAATTTTTAGAAAAGCACAACCTTCCGAGCCTGAATCAGGAAGAAATAGAAAATATAAACAGACCAATCACAAGCACTGAAATTGAGACTGTGATTTAAACTCTTCCAACAAACAAAAGCCCAGGACCGGATGGCTTCACAGGTGAATTCTATCAAACATTTAGAGAAGAGCTAACACCTATCCTTCTCAAACTCTTCCAAAATATGGCAGAGGGAGGAACACTCCCAAACTCATTCTACAAGGCCACCATCACCCTGATACCAAAACCAGACAAAGATGTCACAAAAAAGAAAACCACAGGCCAATATCACTGAGGAACATAGATGCAAAAAATCCTCAACAAAATACTAGCAAACAATCCAACAGCACATTAAAAGGATCATACACCATGATCAAGTGAGGTTTATCCCAGGAATGCAAGGAATCTTCAATATATGCAAATCAATCAATGTGATAAACCATATTAACAAATTGAAGGAGAAAAACCATATGATCATCTCAATAGATGCAGAAAAACTTTTGACAAATTTCAAAACCCATGTATTATAAAAACTCCAGAAAGTAGGCATAGAGGGAACTTACCTCAACATAATAAAGGCCATATATGACAAGCCTACAGCCAACATTGTTCTCAATGGTAAAAATTTGAAACCATTACCTCTAAGATCAGGAACAAGACAAGATTGCTCACTCTCACAGCTTTTATTCAACATGATTTTTGAAGTTTTAGCCACAGCAATCAGAGAAGAAAAAGAAATAAAAGGAATCCAAATCAGAAAAGAAATAAAACTGTCACTGTTTGCAGATGACATGATACTATACATAGAGAATCATAAAGATGCTACCAAAAAACTGCTAGAACTAATCAATGAATTTGGTAAAGTAGCAGGATACAAAATTAATGTACAGAAATCTCTCGCATTCCTATACACTAACAACGAGAAATCTGAAAAGGAAATTAAGGAAACATTCCCATTTACCACTGCAACAAAAAGAATAAAATACCTAGGAATAAACCTACCTAAGGAGACAAAAGACCTGTATGCCAAAAACCATAATACACTAATGAAAGAAATTAAAGATGATACAAACAGGTGGAGAGATATACCATGTTCTTGGATTGGAAGAATCAACATTGTGAAAGTGACTTTACTACCCAAAGCAATCTACAGAGTCAATGCAATCCCTATCAAGCTACCACTGGCATTTTTCATAGAACTAGAACAAAAAATTTCACAATTTGCATGGAAACACAAAAGACCCCGAACAGCCAAAGCAATCTTGAGAAAGAAAAATGGAGCTGGAGGAATCAGGGTCCCGGACTTCAGACTATACAACAAAGCTACAGTAATCAAGACAGTTATGGTACTGGCACAAAAACAGAAATATAGATCAAAGGAACAGGATAGAAAGACCAGAGGTAAACCCACACACATATGGCCACCTTAGTTTTGATAAAGGAGGCAAGAATATACAATGGAGAAAAGACAGCCTCTTCAATAAGCGATGCTGAGAAAACTGGACAGCTACATGTAAAAGAATGAAATTAGAACTTTCCCTAACACCATGCACAAAAATAGACTTAAAATGGATTAAAGACTAAATGTAAGGCCAGATACTATAAAACTCTTAGAGGAAAACATAGGCAGAACACTCTATGACATAAATCACAGCAAGATCCTTTATGACCCGCCTCCTAGAGAAATGGAAATAAAAACAAAAGTAAACAAATGGGACGTAATGAAACTTAAAAGGTTTTGCACAGCAAAGGAAACCAAAAACAAGATGAAAAGATAACCATCTGAATGGGAGAAAATATTTGCAAACAAAGCAAGTGACAAAGGATTAATCTTCAAAGTTTACAAACAGCTCATGCAGCTCAATATCAAAAAACAAACAACCCAATCCAAAAATGGACAGAAAACCTAAATCGACATTTCTCCAAAGAAGATATACAGATTGCAAACAAACACATGAAAGGATGCTCAATATCACTAATCATTAGTGAAATGCAAATCAAAACTACAATGAGGTATCACCTCACACCAGTCAGAATGGCCATCATCAAAATATCTACAAACAGTAAATGCTGGAGTGGGTGTGGAGAAAAGGGAACCTTCTTGCACTGTTGGTGGGAATGTAAATTGATACAGCCACTATGTAGAACAGTATGGAGGTTCCTTAAAAAACTAAAAATAGAACTACTGTATGATTCAGCAATCCCACTACTGGGCATATACCTGAAGAAAACCATAATTCAAAAAGAGACATGAACCACAATGTTCATTGCAGCACTATTGACAATAGCCAGGACATGGAAGCAACCTAAGTCTCCATTGATGGATGAATGGATAAAGAAGATGTGGCACATATATACAATGGAATATTACTCAGCCATAAAAAGAAATGAAATTGAGTTATTTGCGGTGAGGTGGATGGACCTAGAGTCTGTCATACAGAGTGAAGTAAGTGAGAAAGAGAAAAACAAGTACCGTATGCTAACACATATGGATGGAATCTAAAAAATGGACTTGAGGACATTGGGAGGGGGAAGGGTAAGCTGGGACGAAGTGAGAGGGTACCATGGCATATATACACTACCAAATATAAAGTAGATAGCTAGTGAGAAGCAGCTGCATCGCACAGGGAGATCAGCTCGGTGCTTTGCGACCACCTAGAGGGGTGGGATAGGGAGGGTGGAAGGGAGACGCAAGAGGGAGGGGATATGAGGATATATGTATATATATAGCTGATTCACTTTGTTATACAGCAGAAACTAACAGAACATTGTAAAGCAGTTTTACTCCAATAAAGATGTTTAAAAAACCCCAAAAAAAACAAGTCTACAAGAACACACTTAAGTCTCAAAGATCCCATTTTGAGAATTCCTATTCAGTGAAATTTAATTTATTTTCAAGTCTTCATTTCTCATACATTTAGGTTTTAATAAACAAACACGATTACATTTTATTGAATAATGTAATAAACTTTCATTTTATTAAATTTTGATTTGTTTTAGCTTTTTTGGTATCTTTTATGTAGTATACGTAGCATTTGGTCAACCACTCTTAGTTGCACTGTTAATCCACATTCTCTCCAGAACTGTGGATATGCCAAATCATCTAGTATATGACTCTCTAAGCAGAACATTCTCGAAAAAAATGTTCACTGAATTATTGATGGAATGTTTTCTTTCTCAATCCAATGTAGTTCTCTTAAATGTAGTTCTCTTAAATAAACTTCCATGCATTGAAAAAGGCTTGCTGTGGTCTTCTTAGACAGCAGAACTCCCTATCATTTGTTACCTCCTCATCCTAAACAAGTTTTCAGTCACTTTGAAAATGATAAAGATTTTGATGTGTAGATTTTATTAGAAAAATGAGATTATTATAAATCAATGATTGAGTTGCAGAGCACTGAACCTTTTAAAAAATTATGATTAAATTATTTACATGGCCGTAGAATGAACTACTTTGATGCAAAAATAGTAGCTTTATAGATAATTAGATGCATATGAAATATGTTAAGTATTTGGAAACCTAACCCAAAATAATACAATACATCTACAACTATGTTCTTAAAAGTTTCAAAGTGCCCCACTAGAGTACTTTGTTCTGTTCAATGAGCTTGAATTTATCTTCAAGTATAGTTTTTTCTCATATATTTTTACCATATTTTGTTCCTGCTATTTTTTGCTTCTGTATACATTGCCTATTATTTTGATTATCAAAACTGGTTATTTTCCCATGGTTCTTTGTTTCTTTGCTATTGATGTGACTGATTAGTTCTATCTGTTTAGACAACTCCAACATTCAAATGACATTGCATGATCTCACTGAGATACAGTTTATGAGTTGCCCATGATCTTTACATGAATTGAATTTATATATTTTATAAGTAGATTTCCTTTTTTTCCCCTCTTCAATCCATTTCTCAATATAACGTTCTTTTAAAACAAAGTTCCTTCTTGTCTACTTTGAGCATCCCTTCTTTGACTCTAATTGCAGCCTTTAAGAGAATATAAACTAGAAAAATCAAATAACTTTCCAATTCCTTTTCTTCATAAGCTGGGTCCCTTTAGATGATTATTTATGATAATAACTGTTTTTAATCAAAAGTTTTACCTCTTTTTTTGAAGCTCTCCAGGTTTAATATGGAAAGATGAAACCTTTGATCTCTATGTGATATTATTCTAATTTATTGTGGTGAAAGTATACAGACATGTTATTTTAAATTTTAATTTCGTATCTTCAAATAAGAATTCAAGAATAAGAATACACATAAATCTAACCATTAGTGAATTATTTAGGTATTGAATATCACATACCTTTTTTTTTTTTTCCCATTTGACGTTTTCCAAGTGGATAAAATGTTCACATATACTAAGAAATCACCAGCATTTCATAACAGAATATGTATTTCAAGATTGGTTGAAACTAGTTAAGTTGTTATGGAAGACTAATTTTTGTTGTTTTCTTCAGAGGAAGTTAGATTTTGTTGTAGATGTACATTTTTCATTGGCATGTTCAGCATCTAGAGTGTAACCTATTTAAGAATGTTCTGTGTGAATTTGAAGAGAGCATTTTCTGAGCTCCATAGACCAAGCTGAGTATTAACAATGCAGTACTCATGGTGTCATGTTTATTAATGGCTCAGTAGGAGGGACAGACATGAAACAAGCATAGATGTAATTCACTCTTCATACTATCTTGGTCTTGTAACAAACCAAAAAGATGAAAATATTTGTACAAATGATGTGCCTTCTGTGATGTGTAACTTAAACCTGCCTTGGAAGTCTCCAGATTTTTAAAATATTTGTTTCGGTTATGTTTTAAGTCAGACAAACCCCTTTTCTATGTTTATGTGATAAACTAGCCCTATGTTTGCCTAGACCTAGATTTACATGTCAGTAGGAAAGCCAAATAATAGTATTTATGAACCAATGAGTTCCTCAAGGACAAAAGAACCACAAAGAAATCATAATAATTATGTGACAACTAGAAGGAAATTAGGGGACATTTTTGCCTACCCCATTTATTTCTCAAACGAAGCAGAGGTCATTTTTAGCCAGAAACTAGAAAGAACTTGTACACTGTCAAAAATAATTTTCTCCTCCTGTTCCAATTTTTGTTTAGATCAAAACCGATTCTTTCATAGTCACATAAGGTAACATCATAACAACGGTGGTACATCTAGCCCCTTCTGAGTATTCATGGTACTCGAGAGGTGGGAGAGGAAGAATGGTATTTCTGATGAGAGAAGCCAGGAAGTGAGCCTCTGGGGTTTCTGAGTCCAACATGAGCAGGTTAACATTCTAGAGAAGAAAGTGGTTACGTGGTTCACACAGCAAGAGTACATACTTGGCTCTGAGGCTACAGCCAGGGGGAGAGAGAGAGAGAGAGAGAGAGAGAGACGGAATACAGTTTAGGAATAACAACGCCGTTTTCATAAATACGTTCTTTTAGTTTCAGCAAAATGACATAATTTTTTAAACTTATTTTATAGTCTTTACTGTATACTGCTGAAGTTCACAGTAAAACTCTGAGTATATTCCATTTTTCCCATGATTGCCTATATTCATTTTAAGGATTTGAATTCAGAAAGACACAAAGCAACTTGCCCCCAGTCCTGTGAAATAAGATCATTTATCAGCTCTCTTTATTTGCAAAAGAAGTTTCAGTTGCCCTTTATATTATTGTTAGAGCTCAAGACAATGTTTCTTTACTTATGAGCAGATGTTTGAAATCCTCCAGGAGGTTTCTATAAGACTATGGAAATGAACTTGGCATGGGTACTGGGCTCCCAGGTGGAGCGGTGCACATGAGCCTTCTTAGAAGTGTTAGATCAAGGCTAGTCAGGGAGAGCAACAGAGCCTAGCCACCAAAAGCCGAACGCTTTGGTGAGTGACAGGTACAGGCTCCTTCTGAAGCATGAAAAGGAATGCTAAATGATCTCCCTGACAGAATAAATCTTCTGTTTGTTTGGTCTGGACCAGATGTGCTACAGGCTGATGTGGAAATGTCTGCTCATGCCAATTTCACTTTAAATCACAATTTGGCAGGCCTGTTAGTTTTGAAAGTTGCAGCCCATTTAGCACTTTAAACAGAAATGTTTTCTAATGGTCTTTTCAGTTAATTTGCAAATCCATACCAGGGCCTAAATAGGGCTGTAAGAAGCTGTTCTCCAGAGATGTGGGTCACTAGATCAAAGCATTCTGTCTTGAGACTGAACAGGAAATATGGCTTTATTTCCTGAGCTCCGCAGAGGGATCTCTATGTATAGATAGAGGAGCTCTGTGTGTCTAGCCCTGTGCTAAGTGCAGTACACAGATTTATTTCTTAATGCTATTTTACATACAAGTTGCTTTCATAGTTGAAAAACAGGAGAAAAATGCTGGTTACCATCTTTTGATTATTCTGAGCAGTTCTCAAAATCTTGACTCAGGAAAGATCTAAAGAGACTCACCCTTCTGAACATGTATTACAGACTTTAAATCTAGGGACACTCTTAAGAATCATCACAGATATGGCCTCTAAAGAAATCTATGGGAAATATAGAATTTTAGGAATATAAAAGATTCTCCTTTGAGAAGTTCTTTCTTGAAGTACTTGAAAGTATAATTGTCTTGTCTTCATTTTTCTTTATAGAAGTGATCTTTATAAGCTCAGGGATTAATGAATAGAAAATTTCACTAATACTCTTATTCCTGATTCCATGAGGATGGGAATCGTGATCTTTTTATTAATTTCTGTATCCTAAGTGCCTAGAAAGAAGCCTGGTACATAGTAACTGTTCAATAAACCTTTATTGAATAAGTTAATTTGGATAACAGAATGCACTTTTATCATTCATTTGGTGATCAGAGGAAGAGTTTGTTGCTGAAACTCCAGAAAGAATATTCATTTCTGTGGAATTAGTTGTAAAAATTGAACTCTTATAGTTCTTCATGCAAACATCTCCAAAGACTTCCCATCAATAATGGGAAATGAACATGATATTTGTCAGTGAGGTCTGGGACAATGAATCTATTGTTCCATTTAAAAATTTTAATTTGGACTCAGTCTTATGAAGAATTATATTAAAAAGTTACCATTTGTTTTTATCAAGCTCCACTCCACCACCTCTATGAAAAGTACTACCAGAATACTAAAGTAAATTAAACATTTTGCTATAAAAACACTATTTTTCTAGATATAAAGACATCCTCACTTAGGATATGGAAATTAATAAAAAGATCAAGATTCCTATCCTCATGGAATCAGAAATAAGAGTATTAGTGAAAATTTCTATTCATTAATCCCTGAGCTTATAAAGATCACTTCTATAAAGAAAAATGAAGACAAGACAATTATATTTTCAAGTACTTCAAGAAAGAACTTTCAGAAGAAAATACAGGAGAAGCTTTTTACTTTGGGATTTGGTTTTAATATTTACTCAGATGAAAATACCTTACTAAGCAAGACCAAAAACTCAGAGGCCATATAAGAAAAAAATTTTAATTTAAATGCAGATAAAATAGTTTCTTCCAGGTTTTAAAAAAAAAAACATAAACCAAGTCAAAATACTAATTGCAAAGTAGGAAAAAAGTTGCCACATATTTGAAAGCTGAGGGCCAATTTCTTTAATGTATAAAATCATCTCAAATTAAATTAATAAAAAATATAAAGCATAAGGTGCATGAGCTCAAATTTAATGAGTGGAAGGTTAATTTAAGCTCTGTCAAAATATCGTATTTTTACCTGACAGACTGACAAATACCGAAATAAGTTTGATAATACACCAAATATAAAAGAGTGAAGAAAGAGGCACTCTCACACATTATTGCTGTGAGTATAAATTGCTGTATCCAGTCTCAGGGCAATTTTGGAATACTCCTTAAAATCAAAATAAAAATCACATGCCCCTTGACCTAACAATTCCACATGTAGGAATTTATCTTATGTACACATGTATAAAGTGTATTTTCAAGGATAATCAAGAAAATTTTGTGTGATATTGCTTGTAGTCGCCCCAAACCGAAAATAATCTAATGGTCTACTGGGTGGAGACTAGTTAAGTATGTTATGGTACACCCATATAATGGGATGCTAGGAAACCATTAAAAAATGAAACAGCTCCATATGTTCTAAAATGAACTAATTAATTTAAAAATGAAATGAATGAATAGCATTTAAAATAAAATGCCAGTTTCTGTTATTAGCTCCACATATTTAAAATATGTTTTTAATATACTTATAGTATCTAGAAATATCTGATAATACGTGTGTGATGTCAACATATATCATGGAGAAGTTAGTGATGGCTAAGTAAACCTCACTTAACTGTCTCATAAAGCAATCTGTAATATAACCCTAACTTTTAGTCATATTTACAGACATTGGTACTTATCTAGAGATTTTCACTGATAGGGTGTTTTATTTTCAGACCGCAAGAGAATATGTAAAAGTTTTTCCCATATGCGGAACTTTTGGGGCCATTAAAGTGTCATTTTGTAAAATGACTGTTCTGGTGCAATAAATGTTGCCCTGGGAACCTGAAAAAGCTTGTTATCCTCCTAAAAAAAGGGATATTTTATTTTTGAGTCACTGCAAGAATGAACTTCATAAACTGAAGGAGTTTAATGGGCTCACAGTGAGCTTAAATGGTGGAGTCCGCCTTTTCAGTGCCTTTTATCTGCTGCGTTGGAGGGGCAGCTCCCACGTGACTCTCCACAACCCTGAACTCCACTAACTGTTTGGCTGCTACAGTTACTGGCTGAAGGAGAAGGAGGTGCCTGTGGAGGGTAGGTGGAAAAGCTGAGACACCACTGGATACCTTAACAATTGTGTCCTAATGTTACAGTAGTAAGTTATTCTCAATCATGCAAGCTAAGCACAAATGTTGAAAATGAAGTTTCAGATGAAAGAAAATGCAGTTCTGGAAGCCTTTTTTCTCAATTTTGGTATAACCTAAACTTGCACACAGATGCTGGGAAAGGGTTATGTTGCTGGCTGTAATTCAGCTCTACAAGCGGTCTCTGTGGCTAATGAGCACGGTATGACAGTCACCTTGGGTGCGTTAGTAAATTAACGCATATGGATTGGCGACCTGGGGAAGGAAGTGCCAAGTTTCTCCTTGTTTTGGGTCATGTGGGAAGGAAGGAAGTTAGAAGGAATGGATGAGGGTTGAGCCTGAAGCTTTACCTGTGGAAATTAACAGAACATTTTGTGATGGGTGAGTGGAAAGAGATGGTTTAGAAAACAGGTTGTGTAAATGTATTTAAAATATCTGTCTGTGTTTAGTGTTACCTTTGGCATAAATAGGCAGTGAGGTTTTACTCAGTTACTCATCTTCCTTGTTTCTCAACCTAGATTTCCAGGATCCTACAAGAATTCAGGATGCCTGTGAACCTTCTGGAATTGAATGGCAGGTTTTTCTTGTAAGTTGATTTTGCCCCCATCGCAGAACCCATAGTATTCACTAGATTCTCAAGGAGATGAATGTAACTGATGCATATAGGTCTAGCTTGTTGACCTGCACACAAACATTCAAGCTAGTATATATCCTGGCAACTCTTCAAAGGAGTCTAAAAAGTCTGTATAGAGTGCATATTTATAGCGGGGGTGGGAAGAAAGGCTCAGAAGTCTTTAGAAAGCCTCCAAAGGTGTGCTTACATGGTTTCTGGGTTATATAGACAAAGATGATGCTTACCAGTGGAACAAGACACAGATGAATACAGACACACATTACAGAGTACACCTGAATATATGCAACATGTTTACCCTGAGGACAATTCCATTGAGGACTTCCTGGTCTGGAAACTTTATTTACAGGAACGCTTTATTAAGCTACCCCTAAATGTAGGATCATAAAATGTTAAAACATTGTCTAGAGTTAAAGCTTCCATCTTCTTTACCTTTCTGACTTTGTCAGTAAAAGCTAGGGATTGAATATCCGGTAACTCAAATTCACATCTCAATCATTTCCTTGAAGATGATAAGAAAAACAAATGGGAATTTAGTGCACATAGGATTTATTTTCTATTTGTTCAGCAAGCATTTGTAGAACACGTGGCATTTTCTAGCAACTGAGTTTGTGGCTGGGAGTACAGAGGGGAACACGACACAATCTCTGTCTTTATGGAGCTCCTAGATTAATGAGCCTGGGGGTTGAAGGACACAGTGTCTACTGTTTTATATCAAACTCTCTTATCAACCCATGTTCGAGATTGGAATGTAAACAAGTCTGTTTACAGTGGAAGGTAAACACGTCTGACAGTGTTCAATCGGTGGGTATTTTAGTGATTTGCAGCCTTTGGTGCCCACTAAATTACCCTGTAGCGTTTTAAATATACAATTGCCTGGGGCTGCATGTAGACCTAATGAATCAATAGTCCTGGGGATGGGGTCCTGGTGTGTACATTTTGAAGAGCTCCACAGTGTTTCTGATGTGCCCTAGATTGAGATCCTCTGAAGTTTTATTAAGTGTTTATTATTTGATCTGAAATATGCACCCATCACATCAGTATTTAACAAGTCAGCCCAGTTACTGCAAGCCACAAGCCAGTTAGACTTTTGTCCTCTCCCAGTATCCTGCATACTGTTATGTGTATTAAACCTTAGATCAGGAACAGACATGCATTTATGGTAGTTTTGTAGCTAAACTTTGTTTATCTGAGCTGATTATATTGCACCTGGTTACCAGAATCGCGTTTACTCTAAAGGGAAGATAAACTGTGTCAACTGTTAGAAAGTCATTAAAATAGACCTCGAGGAATAAAGTCCTCACAGAAAACTGACACCTGTTTTGTACAGCAATCCCAAGCCGACCTCATCCATTTTCTTTATTTTTTTTCTCTCTTGTTCTTGGAAGATGATTTCCATGAAAATGAGATCTTTACTTCTTGAGAGTTCATCTGTTCCTGTTGCTCAGAGGGAAAAAAAATGCTTAAAATTTAAGCTCAATTAGTTGAATTAGAATGCTTCTCAGCATTTTCCACAAGGATCCGTAGCTTTTAGTGGTCTACCCGGAATTCAAGCCTCCTGCTTACCAGCTGCTGTTGGGTTGAAGGCTTTCTGGTGCTGTTTTCTTGTGGACGTGTTGGTCTCAAGAAGCTCCTATGACTGCAATTGGGGAAAAGCTTATACTCCCTTCAGTCTCTGTCCTTAAACTTTACCCTCATTCCATAATCGGGTGATACGTGCGTCTGATAAAAGCTTTACCCTAGCATTAAGTTCCAGGTGATGGACATAAGTTTATAAGCTTGAGCTTCTTTTGATAATTCTTTTTATGTCACTTTCCCCTTTATTTTATATCCCTTTCTAACTACAAAGTAAGTACAATTGCAAGGAAAAGGAAGAGAACTTTTATAATTAGTCACTGTCCTAGTTTGGCATTTGCACAGGTACTGACTAACATATAACTGTTTTCTTCTTGGATTCACTATACGAATGGCTGAAAAAGCCATGCACTACTTGCTCTGACATTCTAAGTTCACTTAGTAAGTGACAGGAGGGAAGAAAAAAGGCTATGCTTATGTAAATTGTAATTTATCCCTTGGGATTTGAATGGAATTGGTGATATATAGATTAATTTCTTTAGCAAAGGCACGTGAGATTCCAAAAACCACATGTAATGGTTGTATTTTAATAGAATTATTATTTTAAAAGAATTTCGAGTACCAGAGAAGTTATGGAACACAGCAAAAAAATGAAAGATAGTATAGTCCTATCTTTAATATCTCCCACGTACTTAATCATTGTCTTCACCCATATGGAATTTATAATAAAGTATTATCAAAAATTGAAGTCACCATTCAAGTTACTTTATGAATTTTCTTTAGTTAATAAAATAATATAATGAAGATATATGTTCTGTTTTACAATTTTATTAGTGAGAAGAAAATCCACTTTTCTAATTTATATAGCTAAGGTCCTGAGACAAGTTGGAGAGAAACTTGTAAAACAGCACCTGATCTTTGGAACCCTCCTGAATCTCCATCTTGCATTATTTATTCCTTTGCTATAGCTGACACTGATGGTTACATGCCCCAAAGCCCTTCTTCTCTGTCTTTTCCCATTGACCAAACACAACTACTAGGAGAGAGGATGAAAATACCAGATATTTACTATCCTGATTTCCTTCCAGCTAAGGAAGACCACGTGACCTAGAACTGGTCAATGACACATGAAGGGAATTATGCTGGGAGCTTCTGGTAGAATACTACTCCTTGATAAAAGGAGAAAAGTAGGGTGTATGAATGGTAGACCCTGTCTTCCCTTAATGACTTTGCAAATGCATTGTGTGAAGATGTAATATTTGGAGTTGCTGCAACCATTCTGGAACCATGAGGAGACATCACCAACTTCTTGAGGATGGCAGAGCAGAAGGACAGGAGGATCCTGGGTATTTGATGACACAATGGAGCCACGAAATCAACCCTGAACTGTCTACCTCAGCATTTTTGTCATGTGAAATGGTTATAAGTACCTAATGCCTGAGTCGTGTTCACTTGGATATGCTATCCCTTTCAGTCAGAAGTATCTTAACTGATAACTGGCAAATGCTGCAAGACTTACAAAGGAGGTTAGATCTGTACGTTTAAGAGAAGACCAAAGATTTGAAAATCCTCTGGTTTTATTGAATCTATTAATAATAAAACTAGATAAACCATGAAGGAAAACTCAGATGATAGCTGGAAATTCTGCAACCAACAAGTGCAGTACCTAAAATAGGTTAGAAGACCATATCAGTCAAATTTGAATAAGAATAAATATTACATCAAGTGTGGTAGTTCACCCCTGGTATAAATACTTGTAGTCAGAAAAGCCAGAATCTCATAATATGAAAGATCAAGGGGAAATGGCATGTTAGACACTTAATGGAAAAGATAAATTGAGGCCTATGTGCTTTATTAGGAAATGAATTCAGCCAGTATTTGTTTTCCAGCTTATTCGAATGGAAGAAGAATGAAAACCTGGTAAGGACAAAGGACACCTGATAGATTACACAGGTGGGCAATGCAGTTCAGTTTGAAAAAGTTTTAAAATTTGCAACTTTTTAAAGCCAGGATTAACGTACATTCAACGTGATGTAAAATGTGATTTTTCAAAGGCCAGGGAATGCACTTGACCAAAATTGAACTGGAAACCTACATAACAATACACGTCTTTGAAACTACAAGTAAATCTGTGGATTCTGATAGAATTATATGTGGTTGTCAATAGACAAGAAGAACTTGACACTAGACAGAGTCATTCAAGTAATTTAGAAAAGAAAAACCTATACCAACTGAATGAAATATGAGGCCAGAAGTGAAGCTGAGAGGCATTATTTAGGATATAGTCTAAGTTGCTCCAAGGGAGATACACAAATACAGTGGCTTAAACAATTTAGAAGCATTATTTCTTTCTCACATAACAGAACAGTTAGGTAGTCTAAGCCCGGCAAAGTCTTTGTCAATCTCACAATATGTCTTCTATCCCAGGATCCAATTCTTGCAAAGGGAAGATAGAGAGGACAGAGGAAGTTCATTCTTTTTAAGGGCACAACCTGGAAGTGATAAACATCAATTCTCTTCCTATCTCCCGGACAGAAGTAAATCACATGGCCACATCTAATTGCAATGGGTGCTGGGAAATGTACCCTATAGCTGAGGGGCATGTGCCCCTGTAAAACTCAAGAGCGCTCTTTTTAAAGGGATGGAGAATGAGTATTGGGGGACAATAGTCGTCTCTGATCCAGGAGGAGTCACAGGGCTGGAAAGGATAGTGGGGCTGTAAAGCCTTAGCTTTTAACCCTGATGTTCACCTTCCCTTTGGGGAAATCTTCCTGATTACATCTGTGGTTTTGGAATTGGTCTTAATCAATTGTGCCTCATTTTTAATGCTCTGGTGCCAATGTGGACCCCGAAGTTACCAGATTGGGACACTTTTGTCTTTATTCTAGTAATTTTAAAAGCTATCAAAGTAGTACAAAAATAATTCTTACACATGGTTAAAAAAATCATAGAAGACAGATGGACTTAATAGGGAAAATTGTAAGTCTCTTGCTCCACGGTGCCATTCAGAAAAGGGGACACCTATTAAAATTCCTGTAACTGTGTCTTCTAACTATAATTCCTATCCAAAACACTATCATGTCTATGTGCTTATGTTGTTAATTTTAGACATGGTCTGTTGAGTTTTATCTCACTTACTAGTAATGGCATACCTCTCAATATAATTATATTAAAATTTTAGTTCCTCTACTCAGTGTCTCTGTAATTTTAATATGCTTACGTATTCATTTCTTATTTGGGCAATTATAGACAGTATTCCTTGATTCTCTACTTTGAAGGTGAAGATATTAGCACTTCTAACATTTCTTTCAGCTTTCATCTTCCATTCTAACCCAAACTTTTGTCTTCTTTATTTTTCTAAGTCAAACTTGATGACATTACATTGTATTCATTAACCATAATTATTTTATAATTTGTTAGAGGATGTTTCTAAACACTGAAAAATTAACAAATATTGTTTATATTATTGTGGGTAGTTCAGAGGAAATAGATTAGCACTGGTTTGTACGCTATCCTTCCTACCCTGGGGACACTGTTGTGGGGGAGAGAATTGAGGGAAGGAAGGAAGAAGTAAAGCATTTTGATGGAAACCTTGGAATTTATAGATTTATGAACCAAGGCCTGTTGGAAAATTCAGTGTCAGCTATGTCACAGTTAGAGTATGAAAAGAGAGACATTTTATGATGGAAAGGGCTCCCTTTGAGTAGGTGACGCATTACTTTGAGACCCCATATGTTAAATCCAAGCCAGGATATTTCCTAATGTTGCAGGGAAGGAACAGGCAGATTTTTTGGTGGTCCCAGACTTCTTCGTGTAGCTCTGTGTTTCATAGTTATCAATATTCTTAGAATTAATACTAAAGTTTGATACTAGGTAAGTTAAGATGTCTGTTCCTTGAGAGTCTGATCTGACAACCCAACAATGTTTACTCTCATCTATTTTTTTTTTAATTTATTTATTTTTGGCTGCACTGGGTCTTCGTTGCTGTGCACGGGCTTTCTCTAGGTGCGGCGAGCGGGGGCTACTCTTCGTTGCGGTGCGCAGGCTTCTCATTGCGGTGGCTTCTCTTGTTGCGGAGCACGGGCTCTAGGTGCTTGGGCTTCAGTAGTTGTGGCTCGTGGACTCTAGAGCGCAGGCTCAGTAGTTGTGGTGCACGGGCTTAGTTGATCCATGGCATGTGGGATCTTCCCAGACAAGGGCTCAAACCCATGTCTCCTGCATTGGCAAGCGGATTCTTCACTGCGCCGCCAGGGAAGTCCCTACTCTCATCTATTTCTTACAGATCATTACAAAAGCAGAAAGTATACTGTGAATTTTTTCTTTTTTTTGCCTGGCTATGTAGCATGTGGGATCTTAGTTCCCCAACCAGGGATTAACCAGTGCCCCCTGCAGTGGAAGCACCGAGTCTTAACCACTGGACCACCAGGGAAGTTCCAATATATTTTCTTTTTCATTGAGACTTTTTTTCCCTTGGAGTTTCTATGTGCCTACTTTTTCATTCTATATCTTATATATATTATTAATTTCAAAGTATCATTATATTTTTTTAATCATATACTCATTTCTCTGCAGTATGCCTTCTTAAGAAATGTTGAACGGAAAGTACATTTTTTTGGGTCCTCGGATACCTAAAAGGATCTGTATTGATTTCTCACATTTGATTGATCAATTGTCTGCTGTAGAATTCTAGCAAAAACAAGAACTTTCCCTTAGAACTATGAAGGCATTATCACACATCTTAATATTCGATATCAAGTCTGAGGCCACATTCTGTATCACTTTGCCAAAGGTAAGTAGTACATCTCCTTAGTACATTTCACAAATGACTTTATTTTAGAAACTTGATTTCTATTAGCTCTTTCTGAATGAGGTCAAGAATTGCCTGGGAGTCATCTGAAATTATGCAAGTCCCCACACCTTTTCGTATCTCAGTTTTCTCATCTAAAATTGGGGACTGGAAAAATCTTTACGTTTCCTTCCAGTTCTATCAATGATGATAATAACAAATACTACTTTTTCAAAGAGACTTTGTATCTATTTTTTATTGTCCTAATTTGTTGTCACAGATATCTGAATAGTAGCTAGAGTCATTTTGTTCTTCCATTTTCTTGCTGAAAAACAAGCCACAACAAAGTACAAAGGCATTAACTAACCTGCTAAAGGTAGAAACAGCTTTGTTTTATTTAAAATATTATTTTAAATGTTGTTTAAAAGATGCTTAAAATACAACTTGGTTTAAAATGAAGTGTCCTGTGCTAGTATTTTGCCAAAAATATTTTCTTATGAACATAGTCCTCTAAGGACTTTTCTCTCATATCATAAAAAAGTAATTGTGCCCTCTATCCACTGAGGAGGTTTTTAAAATTGTAAGCCACTGATGGATTTATGAGGATGAACTATGTGATCAAAACACACACACACACACTCACACACCACCAAGGATCATGGTTTAATGCTGTAGAATAAATCAGAGGTTTTGATAAGATTTTACTGAGAAATACAGAAAAGGAAAGATCAACATTTTGTATCTTTGATACCTGATAGTGGGCTTTCAAATTATAACTTAAATCAGATTTCTGTTGTAATGATTTCATGTCATAGAACATTTGAAGTGTATTTGTTTGTGTTTACCTATCATAGGTGTATGCAAAGCAATAGAAGGCTAGTTACTTGGTGCATAGCAAAGAAAAGAGATCGTGTAAGACGGGAGTTTTTATTTTTGTTTTTTAAATGAGCTAAAATTTAATTAGATTTCAACATGTACTAGGCATTGAAGAGATGATGGAGTTACATTTAATCCCTGTGTGAGGCTTAAAGGCGGAAGTAAGCCTGTAGAGAGGTAAAATGAGAATCATCTTCCTCTTTCTGTTAATAATAAATTTTTTCCTGATTCTTATGGTAAATTCATGTGTATTATAGAAAATTTTAAATTACAAAAAAGAAGAAGACAATATATCCCCCAGAGATGTAGCTAATATATGTCACATTTACTTTTTTCTTTTGTCAAACTTCATTTTTATTGACAGAAAATAAACAGTTATTCCAGTTTCAAAGTTGTTAAAGTTGTTAATAAAAAATGAAGGTAAAATAGCCACTTAATAAGAATAATAAAAATGTTTAATTCAATAATGAAATTTAAAGTAACCACTTAATAACATCCTGTTTTGACTAATACCATGAAACTGTGGCTTAAACAAAGGTATTCAGTACCACTGATTCATACATAGGTCTTTCAGAATTTTTCCTTAAAAGTTTCGAGAACTTTCCTGTCTGCAAAGTACAGGAATCGCTGGGTTACATGTCCCCTCTCTGGGACAATCAATGAGAAGTGAAGCAGTCATTTATAAAGAGAATCCGTGTGCATTCAGCATGGGACCTTGGAGATACACCCATCCCATCCTCTCCCCTGTAGGAACATGCTTCTAAGGTATGAAGAGTCAGGCTGTTATTTGCTGTTAGAATTGTTCTTTCCAGCTACTAGCAAATCTCTGGCATAGATGCTAGTGATCCTTTATGTCCTGTGATTTTAGGAAATTCTGTAAATAGTTTGGATTTAGTTCAATTTATTCAGAAATCAAACATGTTTAGTTCACTACTCTGCCAGTGTAAATGTCTGCTGGTTCAGGATAGTTGTAAGAGCTATAGATAACATATGTAGGTGAATCATAGTCTGAAAGCATCCTTAGAAGACTGCATTGTTTAACCCCAAATCTATTTTAACAAAATGTCTATAGTTAGAAGCAGCTGATGAAACTAAATCCAAAATTATGACAAGGAAGACTCACTTTCACTAGAGCTGGTTTACTTAGAGAACTTAAAAAAGCGTGTGCTCATCCAGTTGTTCAAGGAGAGGTAAGGAAGATCATCACCTCATTCTTCACTGTATGATTCCAGCTGGGGTTGGCCAGCTATTAGCATTTCTAAATATTTCAGAAAAGTCCAAAGAAGTGTTAAATTTAAAAGTCTTTTATGCAAAAGAATGTCTGTCTACATCAGTGAGCAATAGTGTGCTTCAGAATTTCTTACAACACAAGGACAAAGGCAAGTCCATGCACTTGATCAGCTGTCCGAGGAATGAGAGGTGGACCATCAGGTCAACCCTTAGTCGGAGCTTCTGCTATCTTTTTTACTGTCTATACTGTTCAACAATGTAAGTAAAGTGTACATTGGGAGAGAACAGTGTTTGGTGGCCAGGACCTCTTTCGGGCATTTCTTCTTAAGTAGAATACACAACAGATAAGGGAATAGGGGAGGTAACACAGGGATACCACTTGTTCCAGCTCAGAAAGTGTTGATGAAGCCCATATATGTGTTCACGAAGCCCATGGGATCCTCTAGCTGTGGGCAGTGGCTAATGTGGTCTTTCAGAATGGACACTATGGACTGCAGCCATGCAGCCCTGTACAGCTCCCAAAACTCTGGATAGGGATTTCTGGGATCCCTTTTCTAGGTAAGTATACACTTTCACCTCTCAAGTTGAATTCTTATTTTATACTTTGTTTTTTGAATATAATATTATACAGTGACTACTTTCCAATGTTACTAAATGTTCTTTAGAAACATGATTTAATGGATTATATACTATTTTATTGTATGGAATAAAAAAACTTCTTCATTGTTTACATTTAGTTTGTTTCTAAATCTTGATTGTAACTAATGCTATCATAAATACCTTCACCCAGAATAAATCTTTGCACTCATCTCAGGTCATTTTGCCAGGTATTTTATGTAAAAGCGGAATTACTGTGCTAAAGGTATTGACATTTAAGAACTTTGATATTGCCGGAGAGACTGTCAGGAAAGCTATTAGCATGTTTTTTTTATGAGAGGTTCCAACAATGTGTGGCCAGCTCTGTGCTGCTGTATCACCACCAGCATCAAGCGCTGTGATTTCAGTAAGAATTTGTCAACTTGACAACCAGTAATTTGTCTATGTTTGTTTCTTTGGTTATTGATTGAGCTTCCATTTTTCACATGTATTTACTGATTGATTTATTTTTATCTGTGAGCTGTTACTTCACATTTTTTCTCTACTTTTTTCAGTGAGGGTGATTTTAGAAGAACTCTTCACACATTTAGGAAAAGATTACTTATATTTGTGATAGAAAGTTTTCTAGAATGTCATTTGCCTTTCATTTATTTATGGTGTCTTTTGACATATGGAAGTTTCAAATTGTTAGGTAATCATATCTGAGGATCTTTTCCATTGTGGTTTCTTCCATTGCTTTTACATGTAATGATCTTTACCCCTAGAACAAGACTGCTAGACTGTAAAGATTGTGGACACAGCATATTAAATAAGGTGTCCTTGGTGTACTTGGTGTCTTCTTGATCTTACAGGTAGAGGGATCTTTAAAATGCAACAGTGAGCATGTTACTGCCCTGCTTACAACCCTTGAATGGCTTCCCGTTGCTGTAAATTTAAGTTATAACATCCTTCCCTAATTCTCTACAGTCCCATAGGGACAGATTCCATTTCACCATGGATGAGAGATGATCTGTTGGAGTCTGGTGTAGCATCGCTGGTGAGAAATGACTGGTCTGCAGCAGCTTTTGCAAGAGATGCTTACTCCGTAACTCCTGTACCCGGTAAGCACTGGAGAGAAGAATGAGGAAGTGGGTGTGGATGCAGTGAGGTTTGCAGATTCCAAGGTAGAAAATAAAGGGGTTCCCATCTAGTAGCTGCTTCCCCCCACACCTGCTTTTATCTAGTCAAGGATCCAGCAAGCTCAGCTTTTCTTTTCTCCTACATAATGGTGTCTTTCACTCTCCCAGATCATTGCCATCAACCTGTAAAGCTACTCTAAACAAAAAAACAGATGCAACTTAAAAACTTTCTACTACATTTTTCATTTTACAAAGCAAACATGCTACTTTACAAAAAGAAAAATTTATATAAAAATGCTACTTAAAAATTTCTACTATATTTTTTCATTTTTTGAGATTTTATTTGATTCTTTTAAATATCAGTCTATTTTCTTAATTATCTCTTTGAGGTTTTATTCTCTCCTGTAGCTCTTTGAACAGTTTAAATACCCTTATTTTAAAGGGCCTTTTAGACTGTTCTGGTTATACAAGATCATTTATGTGGTTATTTAAGTTCCTTTGCCTGACCGAGCCCTGCATCATTACCCAGTTCTGAATTGGTTTTACTTATGTCTGTGTCTGCTCAGGGTTTCAAGTCTGCACTGTGTGGGGAGTGCAAATTTGGACCCCGTGTCTATTTGTGGTTGAATTCCAGATTCTCATCCTTCCACTCTTGATTTGGGAAAAGCAGTAAGATGCTGTAGTCCTATGCCAGGGAGTAAAGATTTTTCCTGGTGCCTATTCTTTAGACTATGATTTCCTAGTAGAAAATTACCTCTTAAAAAGCAAAGCAAAGCAAAACAAAACAAAACAGGCTATAGTCTGAGTCTCCGGGGTTGGGGCCATATTCACGGCAGAAGCAAAGCAAGGATCAGACTTAGTTTTGTTTATCTATAATTTGCCCATAATGGAAAGAAAACCACTTCTGTTTGTCTTTTTTTTAATTAAAAAAATCTTTTTTAACATCTTTATTGGAGTATAATTGCTTTACAGTGTAATGTTAGTTGCTGCTGTATAACAAAGAGAATCAGCTATACGTGTACATATATCCCCATTTCCCCTCCCTCTTGCAGTCTCCCTCCCACCCTCCCTATCCCACCCCTCTAGGTGGTCACAAAGTACCGAGCTGATCTCCCTGTGCTATGCGGCTGCTTCCCACTAGCTATCTATTTTACATTTGAAAACCACTTCTTTAAGGTTTTGGCTTTCAGTGTCGTCCCTGGAGCAGCATAGGAGGGGCCTATACCAGGCCGACTGGCTAAGAACCTACATTTCAACAACATCCCCTTGGTAATTTGTATGCACTTTCAAGCTTGAGAGGCACTGCTTTGAGGCCTCTGAGACTAAGTTCCAAGAAACCCATTTAAAATTTTTAAATTTCTTGCTCTATTCATCCATTTTTAAGTAAAAACAAGCTATGCAACAGTCATGTCATGGTCAAAGCAAGAGATAACAATGCACTTTCTTCCTGATCTAGAATACATAGATTAAGATGAGGAATCTTAATTAAGATGAACTATAACGTAGTTCTGACCCCAAGAATAAAATCACCCTTTGGTATTGCCATGTTCTGTTTAATAATACTCTATTCCTCTTGTATTTTCATGTTGCTTTTGAAGTTTCCTTACCTCTAGAAGAGTGGTCTGTGAGAGGACATCCTTTTTCCCTCAGTGGGTTCATGTAGGTCTTCATTGTTTCCATGGTAGATTCTATTCTTCACATCTTTAGAGATGATTATCTCTACTATGGGATATATATATATCTGGTAAAATACCATCAACATGTGACTAGTCACCCAGGCAAACAACGTGCCCTTTGAGAAGAGGATACATCTCTTGAGGCAAATGCTAGCTCATGTTACAAATGCCAAACCAAGTTGAATCTTCTCATGGGGAGGAAACTGGGTGACTGAGCCCCATGGCCCTTCCAATGATTTACAAGCAATGTTTTCCTTGAAGAGAGAAAAAGAGAGGCTAAACTGTTTCAAAATCTTAAGCAGGAGAAAAAGTTTTCTTTAAATCTAGCTCTTTTTAAAGGCATATAATATTAAAACATATGAAAAGTCCATACATTAAGGTTTTTAACTTTAGGATTCCATAGGCTTACCATGGAATATTATTAATAGTAATTAAGGACTAGCATTTACTGAGGTTGTCCTAAGCACTGAGTATGGGATCTGGCTTGATTCTTACGTGGGAGGCAGACACTATTTTTTTCATCATTATACAAAGTAGGAAGCAGAGGCCCAGGACTAACTCCTTCACAGTCTCCCGGCTGGGAAGGAGTTTTCAGTGAGGCCTGAACCCAGGCAGTATGGTTTCAGAGCTCTGGATTGGAGCCACCGTGTCATACCAGAGAGGTTTTTGGTCCTGAGGACACAACTTGAAAGTCTTCCTCCGGCCAAACATGGGACAATTTGAGCGTCAGTAAGGATAATAACGTCAATAGATTTAAGCACATTAAGTGTGTTTAAATCAATTGTGTTTAAATCCATGTGTTGTTTGTATATACCAGAAAAATTTGTCATCATTAGAGGGTGTAATATTTTAAGAGTTGATAAAGGATAGAACTGAGCATTTATTTTGCCTATTCTATACTGAGCAAGTGAATGGTAGATGAAGGGATATTTCTCTTTATAGAAATACGTTACCTAATAAATGAAGAAGGAATAATAAAATTAAAATATCAATATTTTGTAATGTCAATGAATTCATGGATCTAGTGGTTGAATTCATGGTATGTTAGTGGTTACTAACATCAGAAAAAGAGAGACAACCAGATATCACAAGACCCTTAATAGAGAGAAGCATCATCTACTAGGAAATATCCTTGCCAAAGATATCCTTCCTAAATCTAATCAGACCTTGAGTTTTAACTACAAATTTGCAAGAAATGTAGAAGTCAGGGGGACATTTTTAAGAAAAAGAAAACAAAACCAGAATTTCATGGGGATGCAATCAGAAAACTCCAGACTCTGGGAAAATCTACAGAACAAGTACCTCATTTTGTCAGCAGATGGATATAAATGAGATGGAGAAGGAAAGCTATAGACTAAAGGAAACTTAAGAGGCATATTATCCAATTGCTTTATGTGGATCTTATTCAGATGCCAAAGAAGTAATTAAAAAAAGAAACTTTTATAACATGATGGGACATTTGAGCATTAACTGGGTATTTAAAAATATTAATGCATTATTGTTTTTAGGTATTATAATATTTTGGTGGTTATGTGGTTTTATTTTTGAGCAGCATTTAAAATTTTTTTTAATTTTAGTTTTTATTGAAGTATAGTTGATTTACAACGTTGTGTTAATTTCTGCTGTACTGCAAAGTGATTCAGTTATACATATATATACATTCTTTTTTATATTCTTTTCCATTATGGTTATCACAGGATATTGAATATAGTTCCCTGTTCTGTACCGTAGGACCTTGTTGTTTATCCATTCTCTATACAATAGTTTGCATCTGCTAATCTCAAACTCCCAATCCAGCCTTCCCCCATCCACCTCCCCCTGTTTTCAAAAAAAATTTTTTTGAGAGAATTTTTATCTTTTGGAGATACATGCTAAAATAACTGCAGGTGAAGTGATATATTGTCTGGGATATGCCCCATAATAATATGAGAGAGAGAGGAAGTGTATGAAACAAGACTTTCCATGAATTGATAATATTTGAATCTAGGTGATGGGCAACTTTTCTTTTTAAAAATATAAATTGTACTGATATTCTATCTACTTTTATACTGAGCAATTAAGACTTAGCTTAGAATGAGAAAGCAAAAATCTTCCCGGCTGTTCATTTTGTTGAGGTAACAGACCTGGGTAATGCTAGCTGTACAGTTATCAAGAAACAATTTTTCTCCCAAGGACATGCTGCAGCTCTTCTTAAAAAAAAGCCTATGAAGTTGTTACCATTACTATCTCAGAGGAGGAAACTCCCTAAGACAGAGGGAGATAAAGTGAATTGCCCAAGATCATACACTATGGTTTGCCATAGAGATGGCTTCCATGCTCAGGCACTCTGGATTCAAGGGTCTATACATGAAAATGTAGATCCCTGGGCTGAGATTTTCACTGGGGTGTTGTGACCCAACATAACTGGCAAAGTTTCCTTCATATGGAACTTACAAGTAACTCTGTGGCTTATCTGAAGTGTGCAGATTCAAAATTAGGTCTAGGCCAAAAAATAAGGCCATGTGAAAGCCAAGAATCAAGACCATGTGACAGTGATGCCAATGCCTTGTGTCTCCAGAGTCCCAGTACTTACGAGTTGAACCTTTTTTGGTATATGGAAACATGTAGGAATGATTACAACTCTTCCATAGGGAATGAGAGTAGGAATTTTGGAGATGGTAGGGATGGTAATCATTTTATTGTTCCTTTCATCAATATGCAAAATAGGGAATGAAAATATTCCCTTTAGTGGTTGAGAAATGCTCTCTGTTTCTAAGAGTGAGAATTGAGAAAATATTTTTTCCATTGCCTTGGCTATAGTAAAATTATTCAATATTTTCAAGCAAGATAACTGACTCATAAGAACGAATATAAAAAGAACCCCAGCATATTAAAAATCTTCCCTATGCTAATGTGTTCGGATATTAGAAACAAATTGATTACATCTGTACAATAAAGAAAGAAAGGAAAAAAATGATACCCTCCAGGATGCAACAGGGAGAATTTAATAAGCTGCCTTAAATCACTCAACCTACAACACATCTAAAATGTTAATTAAGCATCTTTTTTTTTTTTTTTTATCCTCACCTCTGCTCTGCTGGCTTTAGTAAAATCCTGTCTGCCAGCATTACTCTCTACAGGTACCTCCAATTCTGTTTGAAGTTGATGATCTGGGCTTGGCTCATAACATTCACAGTAGATTTACCAGAAAGATCAATAAAAGCATGTTCAAAGCTAGATTGGCTTCATAGAGCCCAGGATTTTTATTAATTCATATAAACTTCCTAAAACTTTCACTGTAGAGAAAAAAGAAGGAAACTTGAGAATATTCACATTGTAAGAAATTGAATTGGTATCATGGAGTTGCAGAATTGGTTTGGAGCCCGTGATTCCCCTCACATGTCAGAATTCGTGGAGGCACCAAATGCTGAGTCTTAAATCTAGGAGGTCTTAGAATCGTCAGTCACATCAAAAAGTGTTTGATAAGCACCAACCTCTTTGTCCTGGATGCTGTGCAAGGTTAGTAACATGGATTTTTGCCCTCCGTGAACAGACGTCACTGAGCTCGTTAGACGATGTGTGTCTAGGTGTTAACTACATATTTTACTAATTCTGTGGAAGAGTTGGAGAGCGTAGAGTGAAGAAGAAGCTGAATCAGTTAAAGAAGGTATGCAGATGCCATGTGGAAAATTGGAAGAGACTGGGTCCTTGGACCTGGGAAAAGAAGGGAAGGTAATATTTCAGGAGGCATCTAGTAATGGAGTGAAATAAAGTGGGCGTATTGGAGCCAGATACAAACCTGGCTGGAGTGGTCTCGCACATTTTCTATCTCCTTGAAACTCAGTTTCTGTATGTTAGTCAAGAATAAGAAAAAAATAACTGTGTGATTTAAAGGAAGGAATCTGTTTTCTCATTTGTAGAATTAAGGATTTTGAAAAACTTCTGAAATAATCCCTCTTGAATTATGATTATATCTTAAACAGTGGGAGGTGCTTGAAGGGGAGAGTTTTATAACATATTCTGGGGTTGGGAGAGTCTTTCATGGATAGAGTGGTATTTTTGCAGCTCAGTGTCTAATGTAAGGGTTCTTGGCAAGTGAAGAAAACAGGGAGTTCCAGCCACAGGGCATGGAGTGGGATAATTAATGTGTAATTTGACTAGCATTTATCATTTCCTGGAAAAGTGATCTTATATAGAGACAATTGTTGTCTTCTCTTTGTTGGGGAGAGGTAATACTCTTACTTTTTCAAATTTAGATTTTTTTTTAAAGAAGGTATGTTTTGACTAAGAATGTGAAATTAGGACCTAGAAACTAATCAACCAGCAGAGAAGCTTTGATCTTTAAAATGCTGGAATTATCTTTAATCAGAGGAGATTTAAATTGGCTAAATAGTGGAATTAAAGCAAAATTATCATCATTTTGTTCACTAAAATGTTGATTCTTTTTCTACTAATGGAAACAATTCTCTGAGTAAAAACACAGTTTTCTTTTTAAATTAAATGATCCATTGCTTTCTAATTCGTTCAGTTTTAAAATTATTTTATCCTCTTAACAGTTTTAATATCCGTATCCAAAATGGTGAAATATAAATGTTGACCTAAGATTTTGTTATACTCACCAATGTTTCAACTGTTTTCTTCTAAGGAGTACTGCCTGTAATTTATGTGAAGAAATTTTTTGATCACCACTGTTTATTCCTCTAGAGAAACATCCTGTTATCTGAGCATGGATTTCACCATTTTTTCTGTAGGATCCCTGTAAGGGACTCCATGAAAAGTTGATTTGAAATTTATTTTTTACTTATATTTTAAAAATCTGTAACAAAAACAGTATGCATGCTCAGTATTGTCACATAACATATTTTACTGCCAGTACGTTAACATATATTATGAGATTAACTAATTTTGTGATGATCGTAGTGATTAGAGTCTCCTGATATATGCATATATTTGGTCGTCTTGTAAGTGTGTCATTGATTATTTATTCATTCATTAAATGATCACTGATCGGATTGCAGCTGGGTTTTATAGGAGCTGGATATGTGTGTTGGTGTCCCTAATTTCAGGGTAGTGTTTTTTCTCACACTGGCCCCCATACACAGACAGCGAGGGGAGACCAAAGAAAGAGGGAGACGCTCTGGATTGGTAGGTGACAGGTTTAATAATAAGAAGGGAACTTGCATACCAGGCTTGTCTCTGGCTGCAAAAGAAGTACATCTTTGAACCCACCTGCCAGAATCTTAAAAGTTTATACAGTATAGAGGCCTTACCTGGGTTCAGTCACATATGCTGTCCAGATGGTCCAATAACACCTTACTCTCCCAAGACTGCATCCCTGGGACAGCTTCTAGCATGGGGAAGGCAAGCAAAACACACATTCCAAGTCAGGGGAGTGGTGAGAAGCCTCCAACTGCCAGGGGCCAGCCCTCAAGTCAACCACAGTCACATTGTCTGAATGACTCCCTCCAACAGGGAGGAAATTTTATTGTCTATTTATATGCTTGTTAAATTTATCTTTTTAAACGAATGCTGCTATCCATCTCTCAGGTGATAATTCATTAATTCATTATTCATTAGACATTTATTGAGAAACTTCTTTGTGCCAGATGCTAGAATTGCAATAGTGGACAACACAGTAACCCTATTCTTAGAGAACTTGCAGCTAGTGGGAAAGACTTAAATGATAAGCACACAAACAAACCAACAGTTATGTATTGAACACTTGCTATGAAGGAAATGACATTACAGCATTAGGAGAGTAGAATGGGCAACTTAATTTAGAAATGAGGGCCAGGGGAGATGCTCTTTCTAAAGGGGGGGTTAGACAGCAGCATGGAGGCTGATGAAGAATTAGGCAGGTGAAGTGCAGCTCTGCACAGAGGATCTGAGAGGGCCAGCTTCTGGACTACTGGAGGACCTAAAGGCCAGCATGGCTGAGCGAAGCAGGTGAGGGTGACAGGGGACCAAGATGGGTGAAGAGGTAGGTAGGGCCTGATCATGAAAGGTCTCAAAGGCACTGACAAGGAACTTAGATTCCATGCAGGATCGGTGAGAATCTATTTACAAGTTCAAGTAGGAGAGTGAGAGTGTATTTAAAAGATGACTTTAGTAGTTATGGAGGATGAATTTGAGTTGGACAAGAATGGTATTAGGGAGACCTGTTATGAGGCTAGTATGAGTCCAGATAAAAACTGATGGTGAATTAGACCAGGATGGGGCCAGTGGAAGTGGAGAGAAGTGGGCTGGGTTAAGATCTATTTTGAGTATGAAATTGACATACTTGATAATGGGTATGAGTGTGTGAAGTGTGATTCCTGGGTTACTGGTGTGAGCACCTGGGTGGCAGGTGGTCAGAGACAGAGGGCAGTAGAGAAGGACATATTGTGGGGAAAGATAAAAGAATTCTTCTTACCTCTCGTATGATACTCATTGCATTTAGCACTTGCCATCTTTAGAAGGGCATCAAGCAAAGCCTTTTACTTTTTTTGATTCACTTCCCAAATCTGTCATAAAATGCAGATGTTGTTACTTGAAATATAGTACAAGCTCCTTTAGGCCAGGAACTGTGTAGCACACATATTTGTAGTCAGTGCTTGGCTCAGCAAAGTATCTTACAAAATATTTTGGAAATAATGTTCATTTGTTTCATTTGATTTGACATTTTGCTCTGGAGCTCCATGTACCTTATGGGAGATGAAGAGCTATTTCTACAAATAAAAATAACTTGATCTTTTTTGACTTAAGACAGTGTCTTACAGATAAATACTTAGTTTTATTTGGGTAGGTTCTCAGTCAATGTAAAGTTCACACATACTGAGAGCTGTTTCTCTCTAAGGGAAACTTCCTTTCCTGTCTTCCTCCTCAGCATGGTGTCTGGCACAGAGGGAGTTAATATACCCTGGGTCCAGGGGCATAATCCACATACATCTTTCTCTTCCTTGGTGTCAGTTAAGGTGAGGCCACTTTCGGATGGTTAGTCTTGCCTTGTCTCTGGGCTTCTGGCACTAGTGTTCAATAATGGGTGGCTGATGTCACTAGTTTCTCTTGGACATTGTCCCCACCCTTGTTGCTAAAGCACACAGTGGCTGTCCTAGCCTCTGGTTTCAAGGTTTCTGAGAGCTAATAGCTTGGGATCTACCCTGATCCTTGACTTGTTCGTGGACTCTGATTCTCCTAGACTTGCCCTGCCCCTCTCAAGACTGTTACCTCTGCATCACTCTGGAGTTTCGAGGTTCAGCAAGGCTCACCCACCTAAGCAACTACCTCATTTGTTTGTAATTTTCACCTGCTGCCATGGTGGCTATGGCATCATGCCCGGTGCTTGCCTTCTCAAAGATGTTTGCTGTCTTCCCTATGCCATGTCCATGGGCCCCTGTCACTCATGATCTCAGATTTTCCCCAGATCCACTTGGATGTTTTCATATCCTTAACATCTATTCTCCTTACAGATGCTCATGACAGATCTCTTGTCTTAGCTTTCTTCTGTCTCCTTTCCATATCTCCACTGGAACCAGAATGCCTTTCATCATCTTCTGTCTCTATTCTTTAACATTTATTCTTCCAGTCTTATGGTAGTTACCTGTTTAGATTTTTAAGGAACTGCCAGACTGGTTTCCAGAGGGGCTGTACCCTCTTGCATTCTCACCTGCAGACTATTCTACTCTTATCCTGTTCTGGTGGTGGCAACTCTGGATAGAGATTCTATAAAAATAGGGTTCTGCTCCAGGTTTGCTCATTAACTAATTATAATAAATTTCTTCAATGACACCATTTTTTCCAACTCCAGTTTTCCTCATTTACATAATGGATGTGAAGAGACCTACTGTCCTTTGACTTTTGTGAATGAACAATGAGATAGTATATCTAAAATATAAACCACTTTTTATATGTTTTTATAAAACATAAAACCTCTCATGTTTAAATAGGATTTTATGTTCCAAAAAGCTTTTGAGAATTTATCTCAATTAAAATAAAAGAGTGATCTACAATCGAAAAGTGTCTATGTGTTTTTTTTTGTTTTTTTTTTTTGAGTTCCACAGTGTGAAAGTCATTGGGAAATGGGCTAAATCTCACATAAAAAATAATGTCAAATTACCTCATAATTTGCTTCACATATTTTTAATAATCTTTTTATTTTGAAACAGCTGTAGATTCACAGGCAGTTGTAAGAAATAATATAGAAACATCCCATGTATGCTTTGCCCAGTTTATGCCTATGGTAATATCTTGTGAAACTATAGTGCACTATCACAAATGGTGTAGTGACTTTGATAGAGTCAAGATATAGAACATTGCCATACTGCAAGGATCTCTCATGTGGTCCTTTTATGGTCACACCTACTTGCCTATCCCCACGCCCTCTTCATCCTTAACCCCTGGCAACCACTCTTATCTATAATTTTGTTATTTTACAAATAATATATAAACGGAATCATACAATATGCAACCCTTTGGGGTTGGCTTTTTTCACTAAGCGTAATTCTCTAGATATTCATCTAAGCTGCTGCATGTTTCAATAGTTTGTTCTTTTTTATTGCAGAATAGTATTCCATGGTATGGATGTACCACAGTTTGTTTAACAATTCAACCACTGACGGATATGTTGTTTCCAGTTTAGGGCTGTTAGTTACGTTATTTTCTTTGCCTTTAGATTTTTTTGTATTTTTCAGCTCTAAACACTTCCATTTCTTTATATCTTTTTCTTCTTGTTTTTAATTGAGACTTTCTATTTTTTCATTTATTTCATACATGTTCGTAATTGTTTGTCAAAACCTTTTTCTCATGGCTACTTTAAATCTTTGTTAAATAATTCTTATGTCTTTTTCATCTTGATTTTGTTCTCTATTGATTATCTTTTTTTCATTCAAGTTGAAATCTTGGTTTTTGGTGCAAAGAGTGATTTTCATTTTACACATGACATTTTGAGCATCATGAGATCTGGATCTTATTTAAACCTGTTGTTTTAGCTGCTTCCACTGTCACTCCTCTGGCAGGGCTAGGGTTGGAGTGCTGCTGTGTTATTGACATTTAAGAATGGAAGTCCAGTTCCCCCACTAAGCCTCTTTTGACACAGATGGGGAGGGAGCAAGCAGGGCTCCTCATTACTCCCCTATTAGGCCTCCACTGTCATCATTCTGGATGGGAGGGCTAAGACTATTATTACTCACACGTTGCCCTGCTGATACCACAGAGGGTGGCCTCATTATGGCTTGATGGTGGCAAAAATCTTGACTCTTTACTAGGCCTTCTCTGACACCACTCGGGCAAGGAGGGTGGGCTGCCTGATTATTAGGGGCTGGGGTGGAAGTCCACATCCGCACTTGGTCCTCACTGAAGGAACTCTGCTGTGGGAGAGCCTTCTTAGCGCTCAGAGTTGATGAACATCCTGGATCCCTACTCAGCCTTCCCTAAGACCACCCCATTAGGGTGGGGGGTGTGTGTGTGCGTGTGTGGTGTGTTGTGGGGAGCTTTGGCACACCTCATGATAGCCTGGTAAGGGTAGGAGACCAGGGTCTCTACTAGACCTTTGCTGGTATGGGCAGAAGTGGGACCACAGTGTTTTCCATACTGTTTAGATGTAGTAAAGTGGTTAATGTCTAAAAGTTTTCTGTTTTGCTATGCTGCCTTTTCCTTTGGCTAGAGAGATTGGGCTTTTGTTGGAGATTTTTTGGTCTGCATACTTTGACATTTCTCAGTTACCAGCATATTTAGCTCCACCCTTTTGTCTGTTTTTTTGGTCCTGAGATCCCTAGCTAGTCTGCCTTCTTTTTGTCACCTTTCAGAATTTTCTTGTTTGTTTCTTACGTTCAAGGTTTTTAGTTGTACTTAGTAGGAGGACTGGGGAAAAGTGTATCAATTCCATCTTCCCAGAAGGAGAATTTTGATTTTTTTTTTTTTTTAAAGAAAACATTGCAATTTGGAATCTCCCTGTGAATCCTCTCTGGCCTCATTCCCTTCTCTCTGGTTTTTAATTTCTATTTCTCTATGTATTTTTGCATATGTAATTATACTCTGGTGATTCTTGTCCCTTGATTTGTTAATTTGCTCCAAAATGGTTTCGAAATCTATCCATGCTAACACACGAAGTCTAAGCTCATTCAGATTGATAGCTACTTGGGGTTTTGGATAACAGAATAGGAAATTGTTTCATGCTGGGTTGACACATAAGTGTCAGTGAAGTGGGTTATGTATGTGCCATTGTATGTGGCCAGGAAATAGCTTTGACATTAATTAACAGGAGTTGCTGTGAGAAGAGGAGGCTATACCTGGTGGATCTGGGAGAGAGGGCTGGATTGTCTCCCAGGACTGCATTGTCAGGCCCACAGCAGCACCACCACTGGGTTTTGCTTTTTGGGTTTTTTTGAGGTACGCGGGCCCCTCACCGTTGTGGCCTCTCCCGCTGCGGAGTACAGTCTCCGGACGTGCAGGTTCAACGGCCATGGCTCACGGGCCCAGACGCTCCGCGGCATGTGGGATCCTCCCGGACCGGGGCACGAACCCATGTCCCCTGCATTGGCAGGCAGACTCTCAACCACTGCGCCACCAGGGAAGCCCTACCACTGGGTTTTGTTTTGTTATTTATTTATTTATTATTATTATTTTTTAAACATTTATTTTATTTATTTATTTTGGCTGCACCAGGTCTTAGTTGCAGCACACGGGATCTTTGTTGCAGCATGTGGGATCTTTTAGTTGTGGCATGCAGACTTCTTAGTTGCGGCATGCATATGGGCTCTGTTTCCCTGCTAGGAATCAAACCCAAGCTCCCTACACTGGGAGCGTGGAGTCTCACCCACTGGACCACCAGGGAAGTCCCACCACTGGGTTTTGGCACATCTTCCTGGGCTCATGAGGTCTTCTAAGTGTGGGTTGAAAGATCTGCAAATGTGTGCTCAGGGTTATAGGAAGGCACAGGATTTCCTCTCTAGGTGATCTCATCAATTGACTACAGCAGGGAGGCGGAGCTTAGTCCCCAGAACACATTGCAATGGCTTCTTTATGAAACTATTGGTGTATGCCTCCTCAAGAGTGGTTAGATAATATGAATTAAAAATATACTTCACTTGCCTCAATGCCAATTAATGTAGGTGACCAGGGTCTCTTGAATTCTTTGTGTTTTTCTGGGCTTTTTCTTGGGTTCCCGGAGGCCAGTTTGGACTGAACTGAAAGATGGTGAGATACTCCTGGCCTTCTGGGAAACTCAGTGACATTTAAAGACTGCTGAGACCTAGCTTGTGCATATCTCAACTAATTAAAATCAAACAATTACTGTAGGACTTTGCTCTATAGAATTCTAATCAGCCTTGAAGCTAATGAACCGTTTTAAAAAGTTCTGTGTTGAAACTTTCTTCACAAATGAGAATTGTATTTTTTTCCATCTGGGCTTATTCCCAGACTTCTTTGGGATCTTAAGTATCATGATTTTGTGTGATAAACTCTTATTGAGGGTGGCAAAATATCACAATGAAAATCTTATTATATTTTCACTTATATTTTTCTAGCCATTTCTTATTTCTAGAATATGATGGCTAGGGTTTCTCTACTGTTTTTCTTCTTCTCTTTCATTTTATATTTTCATTTTGCTAAGTTTACATTTAGGTACATTTGAGCAAAAGTATTATTTGAGCCATATGACTGAGCTAACATTACATTTAGACGTTGTTTTATTAGGCTGCACTTTAAGTTTATTCCATTTGGCCTCATTAAACAACTGTTTGTCCCCTCAGGCATTTTAGAGCTAACTTTCTGACTCTATATTGGTTCCCATGTTGTAAAATTTTAAGCTTATTTGAATTTTTTTGTTTTTTCTCCCTAGGACTCTTTTAAAAATACACACGAGAAAATCAACTTGAGAAATTCTAAATATTTTGTATGTATACCTGTTTTGGTATTTGTTTGACACTCAAGGGATAATACCCACAAACGATAAGGGTAATCTTTGAGTAAATTATTTTCTCTAACTAAAAGGGATATGCGTATATACATAGATATATGTGTTTGTGTGCATGTGTGTGTATATAAAAATATATTTCCCTAAAAGGGATACATGTGTATACACATATCTATATTTATGTATATACAATTTGTATATTACAGTGAATATTTTCTGGCTAGGATGAGGTGAAGTCAGTGTGCCCCTGTGATGTTCAAACACCATCGTTAAGCCCCCTCCCCCCACCATCCCTCTGTCCTTTTCTTCCATTTCCTCTTCCCCTTCTGCAGTTCTTCACTGGAGAAACTGAAAGCAACAGGAGTAGGGATGCAGAACTAAGGAGAAGACGGTGTGAGCCATTCTTACAACCCTGCGTTGAGGACCTGCATTTCCCACTGTGCTCCAGTTGTACGTTTCCACTGCTCCCCTCCACCCTTCTCCGGGCGGCAGAGAATCCAGACACCTGGGTCCTGCCAGCTTGAAATTAATTGTTAAAAATTCTGATTGCATAGAGGTCATTCCATCTCTTTGGATTTCTTATGCAGGCATTTAACAACCTCTTTAAATTCAGGGATGGATCTTGTTCTTTAGCATCCTTTTCTAGATTTAAATCTGTAATTTATTTTTAATTTTCTTTTTATCAGGCTCTCTGTACCTTAGACTTTCTCATTTCCTATATCAGACGTCTTCCCCTCCCAGAATTTTTTTCCTATGAAACTATTGTGGTGGAGATCAAGATCAGGACCATACAAGTAGCTGAAAAGGTTTTTACCAGTAACAAAGGAGAAAAGTTTCCTTTCTGTTGTCCAAGCTATTCAGAATTCTTTGTTTTCTTTATTAATGCCATATTCGTGATGTGTTAACTTGTATTATTAGTTTTGTACATTTTCTTTTTACTCTTCTTCACTGGAAAGGCAATATCAGTAGGGGTGGAAGACAATTTCATTAACTAAATTCACAAATAACAAAACCCTCACTTCCAACAGAATCAATTATTTGTCAACTAGAGGAAAAAACAGCTATGTGATCATGAATTTTATAACTTGACTTCAATTTGATATATTCTTTGGTTGCTACTGAATTTTTAGTTTGGAAAATCCTACTAATTAAGAAGATGTTCATAGTGTAATAAATTTCTCAGCCATGTGATTGAGAAAAGGAAAGAATGGAAAGTGACCTCGTTGAAGACCTACTGTGTGTCAGATACTTGACTGGGAGTAACACAAATGTAAACTCTAAGTAAAGGTTGGTACAGAGGATGTAAAAGCTGAATAACTGCTTAATTATTCCTGAATAGTTACAATGTAGTTCTGCCCAAGGGTAGAAAGCTCCTTAATCAAATTTTAGGATTTCTAGTGTTCCATCACCTTAAACATTTTGAACCCCATCATAGACAGCAATATGATAAAGTAATGTGAGGTAATGTGTTAATGGTGAAAATGTACATTTCATGGCGAAGCAGGCTAATTTATTGGAAAGAAAACTCCTCATGGCTTTTCTCCATTATAATGATGTGACCTCGGGATCATCTTGAAGAAGTCTGAAGCTCCAAAGCTCATCTGCAAAATGGCGAAGCAGTGGTATATACACAGTGGTTATATAGGTTATATACTAATTGCTTTCTTATCTACAGGACAAAGATCATGGGCAAAAGTAATTGTTCAGATATTCTTCGAATTTATTATTATTGCCACCAACTAATCTGGCTTATGCCTCTCTTTCAAGTAGAAGATTTGGCTCTCTGATAATTTTCTGGAAAAAATTATCCTAAAAGGTTCATATATGGAACAAAAACCTTGACTGCATTAAAAAACATGGCAATATGAAAAAACTTTACTTTTGTTTTTATGTGTGGGAGAACACACTTTAATTATGTTCTAGAAAAAGAGGAGCTGAGACTGTCACTCAAATAGGGTTCAAGTCCTGATTGTATCGTATGGATGTCATTTAACCTCTCAATTTCCTTGCCTCAAAGCAATGGTGTTAATACATACCTGCCTTGCCTAACTCATGGTGACGTCATCAGGATTAAATTGATTTACATTCAGCGTTTTTTCTCATAACTAACACTGGATGAGATCATTTTGACGTAGAAGAGTTGGCGGGTTGCTCTACTACTATGTGAAACATTGCTTCTGAGTGTAGTGTTGTTGTTTTTTTTCTTAAGATTAGCATCTATCAGTTACAAGTTTTGAAAATTTACTGTATCTTACAGAACACCTACTTGCTTTATTACTTCTAACTCTAGACTCAAGTTCTTTTTTTTTTAAACAAGTAAAATATGTGTAAAAAATGTGAGGATATTTACAGTTTGTTCCAGAATGACATTCTGATACAGAGGACTAGAAAAATAAGAGTGATTTGGTTGGGGCTGACAGAATTTTATGTTTTTTCCTTTATTCACAAATGTTAATGAAACTTTCAAAAATGTCAGTTTTCCAAGATAAAAATGGATAGTTTAATTCCATCTCATTCCAAATCTTGTTTTTGAACATTTTCGTATTTGTTAAACTGAAGTGTCTGTCAGTAAATAATATTCAACCATGCTTCTTGCTCCTTCTTTTTAATGTTTTGAAAAATTTGACTCAGAAGGAAAAATACTGATTAACTATTCCAAAACTATTTTGATCCTATTCCAAGACCCAAGTGGTACGTGAATAAGTTCTTTAAGTTTTATATTTTAAAAATAATTGGATCTTTCTAACCCTAAGTGTCTGTATCCCATGTGTTAGCTGGCACGGAACTAAGTAAATAACTCTTTTTGGTATTTGCATTTTAATTTCCCTTTAACGGTTTTGCAATCTATGTTTTCATACAGAGAATACGCCTGCATTATAAATAGATGTCACTTGAGCTGTCATTTCAAAGATCTATGGTAGGAATCTGAAAGTCTAGAGATGACGTTTAAAGGGGCAAATTTATTTAGAGTTTTTGAAACATTTTTAAACCACGTTCCTTAAGATGGAAATGTATATAGCCCTCTAATTGATAATCACAACTTGTGGCATGCTGTTTATTTATATGAATTACATGTGTGCATCAGTTTGAGTTAAAGTTTACAAGATAGTTTTTAAACAAAATTATACATACAGCATAAAGCTGGGTTATTAACACACCTCCCTTTGATTGTGTGAATACATAATACATACATACATAAAATCTCATAAACACCTTCATTCGATACAGATAGAGTTCTCCCAAATATATGTCCCTCTTCTAGTAAAAATTAAAGACCTTTGACGAAATTCAAAAGATACATTAAGTAAATGTAGTAAGGCTCTGGGATGTTTATTTATAATAAATGCTTGAATTAACTGTGACCATGGTGAATTTTTCCTATGAATTGTATTTTTCCATGGCTTGTATCTTTTCACGAATTATATTTTTAAATGATATTATATTGTTCCTGTTCCTTGTTGAAGTATACTTTGCAGTGGGAAATATTTTAAACTAAATACTTCCCGTCTGGCCCTGCCAAGGTGAATGTTTCCCTCACAGGCTTGACTTGCAGTTGAAGCTGATGTGAGAGTATGTCATGGTTGTTTTGACAGTCCGGTCCTCCTAATCCAGGGATCCGATCCCTGTGGTTTGTCAATTATCCTGCTAACCCTACAGCGAGAGCAACACTCAAGGCACTGAACTGTCAACCAATAACCAAGAAATAATGTCAGGAGCCAGAGAGGCAGAATTGAGAGGGGGGATGCTTTTGACAACAGAAGTCAGTGTATCATTCAGCATTTATTTTATTTGTGGGGGCTTGTAACAAATTAATTACCGGAAATCACATGATGAAATGTCATCCATCGCTTTGGACACTTCTTTGTGTCTAAATTTGAAAAGCAAGGATTTGACTGCTTGTGTAAGTTTTGCTAACATAGGATTTTTGAACATATCTCTATGCGGAAAATGGCTAGACCACCTGAGCTTAATTTGATTGTTAGTGATTTTTTTTCATGTTTACTGTAAGATTTTAGGGAAAAAATAATGCACCTGGGGACTATGTGTGCGCTTATGGAAATAATTTTGAAAGTTACTAGGAGTAACTAGTAACTAGGGAAATCAGCATAAATATGGGTGTGTGTGTGAAATTGTGCCTGTGTACAACAAAAAATGCATTCAAAACCAAAAATTTCAAAGGGAAATTTGTTTTTGAACAATTCATGATTGTTAATAGTTTAAGGGAAAAAATGGAAAGGACTTTTACGTTGCATGGTCCCTGTCTTAAAATGAGAAAATGACAACAAGGCTTTAAATCTGTTACTGCTCTTGATTGTGGCTCAGTGGAACTCTTAGTGACATCAGCTAAAATCGACATAGGCTTTTATTCTGCTCTAGTTCATAGTCTGTGTTTCATGTGGTACCAATTCAAATATTTGCTATATACATAAACTAAGTGATGGCCCCTAATTAGCAAATACACAAGCTTGGGATCTTCAAATAAGCACTCTCTGGTTATACCCAAATGCGACTTTTAACTTACAGGTGCTTACCCAGGAAAAAGTTGAATGATCCAAACTTCCAGCTTTGTAAAGTGCAAAAAAAAATTTGAAATTTAAATGCATTTTGTGAAATTCCAATAAATCAAACTGGCTCCTGGGGCTTAATGAAAACAAAACATATTTTTCCTGGTTTGAGAAACTATAAAGTCACTTGTATATTAATGCCTATTTATTTTGGGCAATACCCCCCAAGATAAAGAAGAAAGATATAAACATAACACATTCATAGATGTTTACTTTTAGAATATATATATAATACATCACATTATATAGATATAGATATTTAGTGTTTTGTACCCAACTTTTTCATTTAATGAAAATTCTCATATCATAGCAAATTTTGTAAAAATATAATTTTATGACACTATAATACTTTAATATATAAATATACCGTAATTCACTTAAGTAATACTCTAATGTTGGATTTCATATTAATTAAATTTGAAAAGATAATAAATGACTCTGCAAGGAATAACTCTTATCTCTGAGTTATTTGAGATTTATTTCTGATTTTTATTTTAGGATGAATTTGTTTTAGGTAAAATTACTAAGTCAAAGGGTATCAATAATTTTGATCATCTGGGAGAACTTCAAATCTTATTTAAACTTAATAATCAGCATTAGAAATTTCCTTAGCTCCTTAATATATTGCTAATTTCTCTTTTTTTTTTTTAAGGCTCTTGCAAGGGTAGCAGACCTGTACTTATTAGTCATTAGGTTTTCTAAAAAGCAGGAACATGTCATGTTGGGGTGAAAAAATATTTATGTTTTGGTCTAAGCATTGTTTTCCAGTTCTAGTGGCTTAATCAAAAACTAATATGGTGGATGACAGATTCCAATTTTGTGGGTTTAGACCCCACTTTTAATTCATGCTGTACTCTCAGACAGAATACTTAACCTCTGTGTTTTAATTTCTCCTTCTATCAAATGAAGGTGATATTATTGCTCCCATCTTTGGCTCATGGAGAGGATTAAATGAGGTAATGTACATCATCTATGTCATGCAGTGCTTGGCACATAGTGAGCCTCCAGTAAATGTTAGCTGCTGCTATTACTTAATTACAGCCATTAGCAAATAAAAAGGTATTAGGGTTTTACAAGCATTGCATTTCTTGTGAGGAAGTAAGGAATGGAAAATATTTTCATTATGCACATAATACCTGGTTAAACAAACTTTTAATGTAGCAATAGAAACTTCTAAAAAGGTGTAGTGCAATATAGTAGTAATTATTCTTGCCTACTGGGAACAACAGAGAGGTAAGATACTAGTGTCTCTGTTTGGGTTGTGCATTATGTGTTATGAGCGGTACATGTAAGGATGCTACCTTGGTATTATGTGCTGTTGCCCAGAGTTTCTCAAACTTTAATGTGCGTATGAATCATCTGGGGATCTTATTAAAAGGCAGTCTGATCTGGTATGTCTGGGGTGGGGCCCGAGATTCTGTGTTTCTACCAGATCCCAGGTGATGCTGATTGTTGAATGGCTGCATTGAGTAGCAAGGGTTTAGAATAAAAAATGAAGCTATTGGATTTTAATAGTGAGTTTTTAAATTATTTCTTTTTCCTCTTTAGCACTTTGCTTTGGGCATTTAGTGTATTTGCACATTATGAATTTGAGTCTCCTCAGTGTTCTGCCAATTGGGAAGTCAACAAATTTATATAAAGTTAATATTGTCAAACAGCTGGCAGGTAGGAGGAGGATAGAATAAAAGACAGAAACAAAAACCTCTCTATCTTTGGCTGTCTCTGAGAATGTGACACGAATATTTGGAGCCAGGTTGGAGCTGCTTCTCAATGCCATGATCACTACACAATGGTCTGTGCTTCTCCTTTCATCTGGCTGCCACCAAGGCACAGAGGCAGGAATCAGGTCCCACCAATGTTGTTTGATGATGACCATGGTAAGGACACATCCCTCCATCAGAATCTATAATATATTCTGACTGCTTTTCTCTGTGAGCCTCACCTGATTATCCCAGGCTGGGTATGCAGCCAAAGGGTATATAAAGTATTGGACAAGTTTTCCAAGTCTTTTTAGAGCATTCATTTTATTCAAAGACTTGGAAAATTCCATTAACACAAACATGGATCATTTATAGCATTTATAGCTTAACGTTTGTATGCATTTAAGAAAATAATATAAGAGCTTATAATAGGCCACCTGTGGCTATATTCCTATACCCCATTATTTTCCCATTAAGGCTCATTTCAAGGGGAACAGATGAAAGCTCTTGGAAGTGAAAAGAGCAAGAGAAGAAACCCAGGGAGGCACTATAAGAAAATTGACATAAGTCAAAACACTTAATTTCTAGTCCCTGCTCTGCCACTCCTGTCCTTTATAACTCTTTATCTCTCTGGTCTCCCTCAGTTTTCTCATTTAAAAAATGAAACAGACTGATTTTGAGGTCCCTCCAAGCTCTGACATTTTATGATTTTATGATTGTATTATTCTTTTCTTCTGAGAATTTTACCCTAACTCATAGGTGGCCAGTTGACTATTTTGTATGGTAGAGCCTTCCCCAGCCCTGGGTCCTATGGTAGTCCCCATCTGTGACCAGAGCTGTCAATCATTCTGTGATTATTTCCATTGTTTTACAGAGTCAAAGACCTTACCCTAGAGACGGAGTTTTATTTGAAATACAATGCAGTGCACATGGTGCTGAAAAAATGTGTCACCCCACATGCTATGGGGTAAGTCTTTAAAGAATTTACCCCCAAACGTAGGGTATCAATGAGGCAATGTAAACCACCAGAACAGCTACTTGACAATTTGTCACTCAACTTCAGCAAAACTGTAGAGGAACAGCACAATGAATTAATGAATAGCAACAAATCCCCATGACAACATGTTAGTTCATTAAAATTTTATCAGCATTCTTCCTAAGGAAAGTGTGCCTTCTGTTCTATGTTGAGTTTCTTCAACATTGTTTTACAGCCAATTCACAGCATTCTGGTGCTTCAAAATTAGTTCCCGTGGAGAGTGAGATACACATAGACTCTATACTGTGTCACACATGGGTCTCCTGGGTGTCACAATGAAATATTGCCTGCTTTTTTGTGTATCTTATGGCTTAAACATTAACAAGTATTTCTCTACTGCCTTTTTTGGAGAGTAGGTTAATTAAGTGAAAATCCATCTCTGTGTTAATTTTTAGCAAATGTATTAAATTGCATTTCATAAATATCTTTCTAATATTCAACAAAAAGGCATCAAATAGAGGGAAAACAGCAAAATGTTTTTGCTTGCTGCCACAGTGGCATGTTCCCTCTGGCTTTGGGAAACAATAATAACACACAAGCCTTGATATTTTCCTTGGATTATTTTCTCTCCTTGAAAAAAAATGTTTTAATGTGTAACCCAAATGCCAGGGGTCTGGGTTTTCCCAACTCTTCCAGCATAATAGCGACACACTTCCCTTTTATAATTAAAAAAAAGTCTCATAATCCCATCCTACAAACAATAGGAAAACCAGCATGGTCCCCAATGTTTTTGAGGATTTTTGAGGGGATTACATTCTTTCTATTCAGTGTCTGCTATTGAGTCTGCTTCTACTGAATTCTAAGTCATATTTATGTCTTTCCTTTTATAAAAGTACCTAAATGGACATCTATATGGGAGTCAGCCCTTTTTATATTTTATTGACTTGAAATAGCACACATTCCCCAATTAGAGCAGTTTAGCAACCTCTCATTTAGCCCCACAAATTGAGGATTATGATCTCGCTAAAGATCACAGACTTAGACCTTTCGTCCATATATACCTTGATCTTTATTTTTCTGGCACAGAAATTGGAGAAGTGATTTTCAGCATGCCATTAAATGTGTTTACAATGGACACTATGAATTTGTTAATTAGTGTAACTTTTTATTGTGAAATTTAGCAAAGGATATCAAATAATATTGCATATATCCCTTGACCTGAAAACTGTTTCTAGGATATGTGAAAAATAATCAGACATTTGTACTAAAATTTATGCGTAAGAATATTCATGACCACATTGCTTATAGTAGCAAGAAAAATGGAGTTAATCTAAATATTTGATAAGAGATTAATATATTTGTTAAATCCATAAATTTAATACTAGTTAGTCATTAAAAACAATGAGGTAAATCTTCATTTACTGACATAGTGGATTATTCACAATAAATTGTTAACTTACAGGAAAGTATAACATGATTGGTTTTTTTGTCCTACAATGTCTATACCAATGTGAATATTTGTGTGAGATGAAATCTATAAGAAAAGACACCAGAAAGTTAATAGTATTTATCACTAGATTGTGGGATTTAAGGTGACTTTTTTCCTTCATGCTTGTGTTTTTAAATTTTTCTGTGATAACCATGTAATATTTTGTAACTTCTTAATACAAGCAAAATGTTTTTAATCATAAACTTTAGACAAACCAATTGTAAGAATTACTTTTATAAGATAATTAAATGCATAAAATCAAATTAGTTGCCTTATTTATAGCAGGATTTCTCAACAGCTTCACTACAGACATCTTGGGCCGAATAATTCTTTGTTGTGGGGACCTGTCCTTTGTATTGTGTGTAGACTGTGAGATATTTAATAGCATCCCTGGCCTCTACCCACTTGATGCAAGTAATATCCCCCAGTGGTGACAACCAAAAATATCTCCAGACATTGTCAAATGTCTCCTGGGGGACACAAAATGAACACCCAGATGAGAACTTCTGATTTATAGATATCACTTAATTGATCGATACCATGTACCATGATTCTTAATTCAAACGTGGAACATTTACCTTCTCTCACATGTTCATCCTTCTTGTAATATTTCCTTTTTTCCTGTCTCCGTCTTGAAGGAGAAGTTGTATTGTCTGCTCTTCAGAGGAAGCACCAATTCAGAGATCGGAATAGAAAAATTGACAAGTTGTGACTGGCGTAAGCCAATGAGTCTGAAAGGATTATCTGTTAATGTGGTCACCATGACTAATTGCTCAAATAAAAGCTAACAAGGGAAGACTTGGGCCCCCAAATCCACAGGCCCTAAACCTTATGTCTACCTGAACAACAACAAGAGAATATTTAGTTAGATCATTCCTTAAGTCCCACATTTAAAAAATAATTAGTCTAAATATAGATATATTCATATTTTCAGTAATTAGGCTGAGTCTGGAAAAACATATGATTCCTAAGACCAAAAGATGTGACTTTTAGCTCTGAGCCTGCCACTTACCTGCTAATGTGACCCTGGACGAGTCTTTTAACCTCTTTAAGCTGAAGTTTTGTCATTTAGAAAATAAGGATAATACCAACAGCCCTACTTAATTACTTGATTGTAATAAATAATGAGTGCTTTTATGGCTTGAAAGTGCTGTGTAAACTGCCAAGGCCTCGGTTCCCATTGGGAATTCATTTCTCATGGAGGTTATTGGTGGCCAGGGTTGCTATGGCAACGTTCTGGCTTGTAATATTCCCAACACAATGCCTAATACATACCTGCCATCTATTTACATCTAGAAAGCAAATAGAAATAATTAAGGAATTTAAATTTGTTTTTTTAAACATGTTTTCTGAATGTCTCAGTTCCTTTTGTCAGTGTTTCAGTACGCATAGTAGAAATTAAATAAATCTTAGATGCTGGTGAATATGAAATATAAAACTAAAGAAGATAAAAGGAAGAGAAGTAAAATAAGGTGAATTCTTGAAAAATAAGAACATCACAGAAATTAGGAAACACAGGTTTGAGCTCATTTCAAGAATTACCAGTGTGAGATTTCCTCTGATAGTTGTTTTCTCAGCTTTATTCAACACTGTTAAAATGAATCAACTAATGGGGCTTCTGCCATATCCCCCAGGAACCTCTGCTACACTGTAATATAACTAAACATTAGAATATCTTTTTCTGATTAGCTGTCTCACAGCTTCTCTCCAAAACCTCCCCTGTGGATTTCAGAAAATTATTGCAAACTAGCATCTGAACAAGAATGGAAGATATGCCAACTCCTTTGCCTGATAACAGCTATCCCTGCTAAGCTCAAGACTGTACGTTGACAACTCCAAGAAAGCAATAATAAAATGGATTAAAAGGCACACGCTAGCCAACCACTTGATTTGACTTTCATTTATTCTCACTTTCAGTTCTTCAAAGTTCAGATATAAGGTCAGACTTAGATATGATGCCTGAACAGAAGATGACAATAAATACTTGAGTGAAATATGGGGTGAGTGTGTGTGTGTGTGTATGTGTACGTATGTGTATGCATTGAACAATCTCTGAAAAAGGACAAAGTGGTGTGGATAGCCCCAACTTGGAAGACATGTACGAGCTAATATTAATTTGCTGTCCACCATGTGGAAAGATAATATTACAAGACCTCTGATTAGCAAGAAATGTATTTCAAATTATTTTCTAAGAACTTGGAATAGATTTGGGATTAGCTTCTTTTGTTTAGGTTTGTTCAGTCTTCATGGGGAGTGGACACATTTGAGAAATGAATGCTCTGTGTAGGCTTAGATCAAGGAAAAGCTTTGAGAGAGTTAGCCATAAACTTATAGATATACAGACCTGGAAGGGAGTTAATGTGATTAACGAGATGAGAGAAATGGTATGAGAAAACTCAGTTTGTCTGGGGAAATGATTGGATCCATTTTGGATAGCTGTAATATGAGTAGGATATGCATATCCCTATGTCGTCATTCAGCAGTTAGTGGAATTGACAATATCATGTCCAGGAAATAAATTTATGGTAAAAATAGATAGATATGAACTTGATTACTCACACTAGTTGGAAGTTAGAAGAGTGGATGAGATGACAAAGGTCAAGGAGCAGATGCATGAAATTGTTAAATGTCACAGTTGTTATTTAACGTTTAAAAAATTTATTGTCTGTCTTTCACACTAGACCTTAAGCTCTGTGAAAGCAAAATCTCCAATAATCTTGTTTACCATCATATTCTATCCTAGCAGAATGCCTGGGACATGGTGTCACTGAATGAATGCACAACAGTAGAGTTTATTTGTAAGTTAGCACAGAAATGAATTTGTGTTTTATTGTTGTTGTTATTGATTTTTAACTGGAGCAATGTCATCAAGAAAAGGATTTTAAGGTAATTTTCCACTCCCCTCACATAGGCTTCTGTATTCTTTACTTGTGGATTGGTGAGTGGTATTCGGGTCAGGAGGGGGAAATTAAACATATTTCTCTGTTTCAGGCTGGGTAGGGATTGACTGTCATGAAGACACGCTTCTCACTTTGTTTGAAGGGTCTGTGTTCCAGCAGGGATTATATAGATTGGATTGACTTGGAAGAAATCATTTGTTAACGGTGTCTCACCCATATCTAATTCTAGAGGATTTTCTTTTATCTAGTCTTTCCAAAGATTCAACTTTCAAAAAAAAAAACACCTTCTTTTCTTTTTACTCATATTTCATTAGTACATTCAATATTTAATAGCATTTTGTAATTACAATAAATTTGAGATGAAACACTGATGACTGTTGATAATAAAATTGTTAAACTAGACAGATCACATTCAGTGTGTGTGGTTACCAGTAACTATGCATTACTGAGGGCATGAAGAGTATCAGTTAAAGTGGAAAACTAGTTACGTACAGATCAGCCAAGATAACTCATATCATAGCTCCACCGGCTGGCTTGGTTTTTTACATGCCCATCCTTGACATAATCACTGTGGCCAAAGGAATATATTACAGATAACCTTAGATGTTTCCTCCAAAGTGATTTTCAGCAACCTCTATTTCCCTTGACTTTGTTGACCTGAAACAAATAGACTGCCAGATGATATTTCTCCAGCAAAGATGAATTTGGGATCAGCAGACACTTGCAATTTGAGGTCTGCAAACGTGGGGGCCACATGCAAGTCCCCACATGGCAAGGGAAGGAGAACATTTTTAGAAGGGGAGAAAGAAGTTGGAAGAACTGTAGTAAACAAAGAGTCCTTGGCTTTTTATTGGCTGAGTCCTTGCAGGGAAAGCAGAGGAGTATGTCTTCCTCCTGTTGGGCTCTGCTATCATCACAGGGTGTGAGAGCGGCCGCTTCTGGTCTCCCAACTCTATTTAATTGAGGTTTCTGTTTATTAATATTTTACAGCATCTTCACCTTCTTCCCACCATACAAGCAGAATAAGCCAGACACTTGATTTTCTATTCCTTATTGTAACTAAGGATAGCCATGTGACCTAGCTGTAACTATTTGGTAGTCTTCTGGGGAATTTCTGGGGTAAGATTTCTCTCTCTGATAAAAGGTGAATGAGTATGAGAAGAGTGGCTTTCTCCTTCTACCGTGACATGCACCTTTCCCCCACTTCTTGCTTGTGGATGCAGTCATGTGACTATGAGGGAAAAGCAAAGAGAATCTTAGGGAGGTCTACCCCGCAGCTTGAAATTATGGAGCTGCTGAAATAACTTGAAATTGGTTATTTAATTATGACTAGTCACTTTTAGTTGGTTTCCTCTTACCTGTAGATGAATGCTTCCTTACAGATGGAGAATGGAATCTCACTCCCAGGGATAGGGTGTGTGTGCATTGAATAGTCATGGACTGAGGATGGGGGAGGGTGGTTTACCCAAAGGGAAGCAAAGGTGCTGTTATTAAGAGAAAGTAGAATATTACTCAGCCATAAAAAAGAATGAAATAATGCCATTTGCAGCTACATGGAGGGACCTAGAGATTGTCATACTGAGTGAAGTAAGTCAGACACAGAAAGACAAATATCATAGGATGTTGCTTATATGTGGAATCTAAAAAATGGTACAAATGAACTTACTTACAAAACAGAAATAGACTTACAGATGTAGAAAACAAACTTATGGTTACCAAGGAGGAAAGTGGGGGGAGGGATAAATTGGGAGATTCAGGTTGACATATACACACTACTATATATAAAATAGACAACTAAAAAGGACCTACTGTATAGCACAGGGAACTTTACTCAATACTCTGTAATGACCTATATGGGAAAAGAATCTAAAAAAGAGTGGATATATGTATATGGATAACTGATTCATTTTGCTGTACAGCAGAAACTAACACAAGATTGTAAATCAACTATACTCCAATAAAAATTAGTTTAAAAAAAGAAAGCAGAAAATGAATCTTGGACAAAAACAAGAGGAGTCCATCTTACATGGGTATCAAAACCACTCCATATTTTCTATATGTATCTAAAGTAAAAATGCAGATGTTAGATGTTGTTTCTAGAGAAAACTAAGTGCTAAACTCTACCACTCTGCTTTCCTAAGCCCTGCTAAGGTTTCCTTTCCCCTCTTCTCCTAAGATGCTCGTCACTGTTAAATTAGAATTCCATGTGGAGTAGGAAGCTAAGTTGACTTGAGCTAGAGTCAAATGAAACTGTCAAAAGAAGAATGCCAGTCACTTTAAGCTGCTGTCTGAAGTCTGCCTGCCTGTCTCTTTCCTGTAGTCTCTGTAAGACAGCTCTTGTTAAAGGTGTATGTCATGTCAGTCAAACACCATAGGAGGTGTTTGGAATTTGAGGTATTGACAATAGGTATTTGCTTTTGTCTTACATAATCCCATCTCAAAGGTGTGTGGTAGGTACAGATAACTCTTGAAAGAAAGGGGACAAAAACGATGGATGAAAAATTGTAGATAGATGGTAGCCGGTACTATCTATTATTCCCTGACTTATCAAATGAATACTACATTTAACATTTTTTCCCTTTATTTGAGCACATGATCATTCTCATGATGGATTTTATAAAAATAGTAGCTTAGTAGAAAAATGCATGGTTTGCATAAGCCTCAATTCAATAAAAGTTACTGAGAGTCTGCTAATTTTAGGGTATAGTTTATGACATTGCAAAGGATAATATAAAAATTAGAAGACACAAATTCCCACCTTTAAGTGATTTACAATGAGGGTGGAGGTTGGGGAAGAGGAAGGCAAGGTAATTATATAATTATAATTCAAGGAAATTAATTAAGCAGTAGAGTAGAGCTACAAAATATAGGTGTTCTGAATTGACATCTGGTTATAGGGTCAGGGAGTAATCAAGATGAGGATGATAGTCAATATAATATTGTCTTTCTGGACTGTGAAAATGAATTCTATGTTAAGATAGGAACACCTGTGTGTTAGGCTCAGACCTTTAGTAAACTAGAAAAATCTTACCTTTATTAATTTTTGGAAAATTAATACCTGGACAAAATTTACCTTTATTAACTCAGATTCATCTCTAAGATGAAGTGTTTTATTAGTGATAATATTAGCCTGGAATATTTATGTTTCTTTTTTATCTAGGGAATTGATTAAATTATTACATAATATGTATGTAAGTATAAGACTTTAAATACAAAAGGGTAATAGAGTGGTAGGCACTTTTATAATTAATACTAATATAATTAATACTTTTATAATTAATTTACCTTGATGAGCCTGAGTCATGAAAAACCATCAGTCATTAGAGAAGTATTGTGTGTCCATTCTATTCTTACTTCAATGGAAAATTGAACTAATATATTTTTGGAAAATCTTTGACAAGAGTTCAAACAAAATGATTTTTCCTGTTAATCTGGAATTAAGTAGAAATTAAATTAACCATAGCTCTGCATTCCTTGAAAATTCAAGCTTTTGCAAATTTTTCTGTGAATATAAGTATTTAGATACTTATTGTTCTCTCCCTCATACAATGTATTCAGTTCCACCAACAAAAATTCCTATTAAATGCAATATTATGATAGAATATATAGAAGAGAACATATCCTTTGCTGTAAGTCAAAATGCCCAATTCACATTTGCTACATTTTTAATTGTTTTAAGTCCAAGGAATTTTCAGTATGACAGTGATTTTGTATTTTTAATGACAATATGATTTATTTATTGAGCACGTACTATTTGCTGGAAAAAATACACACAATCTAATCATTTTAATACTCTAACCAGGAAATACCTACCTTCAACTATGAGAGAACTGAGTTTCAAAAGTCTTCAGTCAATTATCAATGTTCTATATATAATTGATATCATTCGAAGCCAAGACTGGGATCAGCCTCTGTCCACCGAATTATACTTTTGCACAGAGACCCTTGAAAAGAAAGTTCCACTGCCTTTCTTCATTAGGCAAATTATCTCCATGGGCAACACAGCTACAGGATGTGTTTTCTTATGATCAACTTAACTGTTCTTGAATTTTTTGGAGGGGTGGTATTTGAGCAATCATTCTGTCAACTGAGGCTTTGATAATTTTCTATGTCCTGCATAGCAGGTCATATAAGAGTGATGAATGTAAAATTCTTCCTTATATTACACATTTGGTCTCTTTGCTCTGCTGAGTTTTTTTTTTTTTTTTTTTTTTTAGGAGGTGTAACAACTGAAACTTTAATAGTAAAAATAGATCTCATTCCCTTAGGAATTCAGGAGAATAAGTCTGAAACCTAGTCTGGAATTGGCACTTCACAGAGACTTCGTAGCCAGTTGTCTAATTCTACCTAAGTAGGTTTTAACTTCTGATGTAGTATTAACATATCTGTAACGGGATCTATTGACCACTACAAATATGTCTCATCTTTCTATTAGTATCTGATCTAACATCATTGTTTAAAATTTAATAGTTAAGAGAGGAGTCCTTGAAAATGTAAAGTTGCAGTTACCAGCAGACATTGTTTTGAGAATGGCTAGTGGCATCCCGAGTCTGACATAGCTCAGAAATTCAGGTTCAACAACATAGGAATGCAGGGACTTCCCTGGTGGTCCAGTGGTTAAGACTTCTCTTTCCAATGCAGGCGGTGCCAGTTTGATCCCTAGTCGGGGAGCTAAGAGCCCACATGCCTCACAGCTCTCATCACCCTCTTGGGCATCAGCACAAGGTGGGAATCAGCTGCATTCTTTATTTATCCCTCTGATTTTTCTGGAACCTTTCCTTTTAGAAGAAATCTCTGGGCTCTGCGGGAACTGTGAGTGGTAACCATCAGGTAAATCTGAGACCAGACCAAATTCAACCAAAGTAGTTTTCAGAGACAGTCTATGCCAAGAAAGGTAGGCACTGGGAACACGAATTCATGACCCGCCCCCCAACTCACTAAAGGCAGAAATATCAATAACAACAAAACAGAACTCTACCTTGATGATGTAGGAAGCGCTGGAAACATTATCTATTCACTCAGGAAAAAAAGAAATTCTAATATAAAAGAGTAGGCTGCTTAAAGAGTCCCTGGAATGAGATCTGCAAAGGAGGGGAGGAGGGACAGAGAGCTATTGGACATATTTACATCTTACTTTGGCACACGTTCAACTAGTGTTGCAAATAGATTCCCCTAGTCTCACTGTTCCTCCTTCCACTTGTTTTTGTCATTTCACTAGCATCAAAATGTGTTTATAGGGGCTGCCCTGGTGGCGCAGTGGTTGAGAGTCTGCCTGCCGATGCAGGGGACACAGGTTCATGCCCCGGTCCGGGAAGATCCCACATGCCGCGGAGCTGCTGGGCCCGTGAGCCATGACTGCTGAGCCTGCACGTCCGGAGCCTGTGCTCCGCAACAGGAGAGGCCACAGCAGTGAGAGGCCCGCATAAAGCAAAAAAAAAAAAAAATTAAATAAATGTGTTTATCATTGCTGAAACGTTCAAAGGAGTTTGGATTTGGAATATGGAAGAAAGTCTGGGACAAGGATATGGGGTTTTGAGGAGATTATATAGGGATGTAAAGTGAAGTTGTGGAAATGAGAAGACCATGGAAGAAAAACTGAAAAGTAGACTAAGAAGAGTTGACATAGGAAGTAGTCTGAGTATAGTCTGCATTATTTCTGATCCAGAAGTGGGTGCTTCTTCCTCCTTGTGTTGGGAATGCTTCAAAGGGTGTATCTCTCTTTGAAAGTGAAGAGCTTCTATTGTGTCCTGGTGGAAGGTTATTCTTAGTATTTTCTGAAATGATAGCTTATGTATTAGTAAAAAGCAATGCTAGCTGCTATAAATCTTTGGGGCTTAACACAATAGAAGTTTCTCTCTCATGTAACGTCTAAAATGGGTTCATGATTGATGAGTGCTCAAAAAAAGTGAGTCTTTTTTGAGCAGTGATGAAGGTATCTAGCCTCCTTCCATCTTGTAGTTTTGCCTTTTCAACTCCTTGCTTTCAAGACCACTCTGCTATCTGCCTTACATCAGGGGATGGAGGATGGTGATCATGTATGAGATTTGTGACCAGGCTTGAAAGTGGTGTACACTACTTCCATCCTGTCCACACCTGACTGTAAGGTTACTGTGAGCTTTGCAGGAAGAAAAACCTGTCTTGGTGAAAGAATCTGTCAAATTCAGGGAAAACTTTCAAGTAAGTATTCCAGTGTCCTCACTGATGTCTGATATTCTACTCTAAAGCATCTTTCAATTGGCTCTTATCTCTGTTGACATATAAATTACAGAAGTAGGAGTTTGGGACATTGATGGATATTTAGTCTTTATTATAAATTGTTGCTTTTTAATTTGTGAGCATAACCCATTAGCAGGTTTTGACATCAATTTAATAAGTCAAGTTGTGACCTGCTTTTAACAAAAATGAAAAAGAACAGAATAGAATAAAAAATGTCTCAGTGCATTACATAAAGTACAGGGAAGTATTTTTGTATAACTTTTGTTTCAATTGTATATATATTTTTCCTTTATTTTATTTAAATTTTTTTCCAATTTTATGTATATTAAATACATACATTATATTATATATGCAGTATATAATTTCATATAACATATAAAATACCCACTAATATATAATTGAAACAAAAGTTATATGCTGTCTATCTATACATGTATATGTGGATTATTGTCTGCTGTAATATGTTTTTCTGCCTAGGGTTGCATAAAAAAATGTAAAATAGTAGTGTAACTAGTTTACCATACCTTTTCATACAAAGGTAGGACTTAATGTGGATTTGGGGAATAAAATAAACCTATCCTATTTCACAATTTTGCTTGGGGTTGTACAGAGGGAGTGAAATAGAGTACCTACATAAGTTCCAATATAACCTGAATTTTCTTCTTTCTGTAGATAACAATGACAGGGCAGGAGATTTGTGAAATATCCTAAGAAATTATCACATTTCTACACAAGGCAAAGGATGAGTCAGTAGCAGAATTACAAACTTAACTCCCAATCTGTTTGCCTTCTGTCGGTTTTGGATAGATATTTGTTTTTAAAATTGTCATTTCAAGAAGTATCAATATACATGCATAATATCAGTCCTGTCATCTAAAGTTCTTTATATAAGCAGGTGGTTTTGGACCTTGCCTGCAGCAATAGCCTTTGATCATTTAGGGGCTACTGATGTATCCTAGGCAGCTCCAGTTAAACAGTTGTTTGTAGTAATTTAGTTATATACCTTTATACTATAGCTTTAATCTTTTTGCACTTATAATAGGCTCACAGTATGAGAATATTTGAAAAGATTTCCCCCCCACAGTTACACTTCACCTTTTTTTTCTGGGGACGTACGTAGTAGTTCTTTTCCTGTATGAATGTAATTGAGATTATATATAAGGATGAATAGTTGATATATACAATTATAGATAAGGCTAGTAAAATCATCTGAGATGGTTTTTTATTAGAAGCTAAATTCAACTAACTGTTTTTATTTGGATCTAACTTTTGAACCTAAAATCTAGAGTTCTTCAGGAATCCCAGAACAATAATGATATTTATTTCACTCCATGTATGGTTCAGAAAAAATGGAATATAATATAAAAAGTGGCTAAGGAGGAGGAGGATACAAACCAAAGGACTGGGCTTCGCTGGTGGCGCAGTGGTTGAGAGTCCGCCTGCCGATGCAGGGGACACGGGTTCGTGCCCCGGTCCGGGAAGATCGCACATGCCGTGGACTGGCTGAGCCCGTGAGCCATGGCCGCTGAGCCTGCGCGTCCGGAGCCTGTGCTCCGCAACGGGAGAGGCCACAGCAGTGAGAGGCCCGCGTACCGCAAAAAAAAACAAAAACAAAAAACCAAAGGACTGGTCAGTTTGGTCTCTACTCTTTTTTTGACATTAAATCTCAGATATTCCTAGTTTTTAGGGATGCGACAGCTATAAAACTGCTGATGCTACAATGACTTCCCATGTGGTATCTGAATGAACGGTGGGTCTCAAATACACAGCTGATTCTGGTGGAGGATGCAGGGTGAGTTCAACAAGAAATTCTAATCTAGTGGCTGCGTGAATTTGGAGAAAAACATATCAGTTTTGGACACAAAGAGAAATGCTCTTGAACCCTGGCTCTGCCATTTATTCTAGTTGTGACTGTAGGCTAATTATTTAACTTGTCTATGCTTAGGCCTTCTCATTTATAAAATAGGAATGATGATACTTTATCAATCAGGAATGTTTATTGTGAGTGACAGAGATCCCAGTTCAGACTGACTTAAATGAAAAGAGAATTTTGGCAAGGGGATGGGGGGCACCTAATAGAAAACCCAGAGACATACAGCATCAGGGGAACTGTTTGATTTAGGGTCATGTGTCTTTAAGCTTCCAGCTCTTTCTCTGCATCTCTCACAGTTTTGCTGTTACGTACTTTTGAGCTTGGACATCATACAAGATGTATTAATGGTAGCAAAAGTGACTGGAAAACATCTAGGCCACACAATTACATCCAAAATGAAGCAGGGAGAAAAGAGCACATTTTAGAAAATAGTTTCTGTAGAAAAGTTGAAAACTTTCTTACCTAGAAATCTCCCGTAAAAAGCTCTTCTTGCCATAAATTTGATCATATGACAGTCTCTGAAACAATCACTGCAGCCACAAGAGTGGGATAAACTATTAGGGTCCAACCCTGAAATAGAGGGTCAGTATATCTGCAAATAAATTCTGGCTGACACGGGTCTCCCCCAAAAATCTAGGTTTTGTTTAGGAGAAAAAAGATGCTGGGGAGGCAAATATCTGCTACCTTCTGCTTGACTACCCTACATCCATATGCATTCTTCTTCCCATCAAGATATGCTGAGGCTTATGTACCTGCCCCATCTCCTTTCCGAGGAGACCCTCCAAACTCACTTCCCTGAGTGGGAAAGAGTTAACACACCAGGCCTGGTCGTTCAACATTAGCATATCATCAGGAGGGCCTGCCTTGTGACTGAGCCTTGGCCAACTCCTGGAGACATGGCCCTTGGAATGTTCCCTCTGTTACTAATTAATAAGGTTGTTTTATATGCCTGAGACACCCAACCGTGCTAGACCAACTTGTCCAGATAGTTTATGCCGACACTGTGATTTCTGGTGGACACTGGTTTCCTTCTGGGGTTCTGGAGATGAGGAAATCATGGCTGGCCACGCAGGTGAATGTGCCGACTGTAACCAGCCCTCAGTAAGAGTCCTACAGTCTGAGATGCAGGTGTGCTTCCTTGGGTGGAAACACTTTGCATGTGCTACAGATCATTGTTGGAGGAACGGCGCATCCTGTGTGACTGCCATGAAGGAGGGCTTTAGAAACCTGTGTCTATTTCCCAACAGACTCCACTAGGTGCATCTTTTCCCCTTGCTGATCCTGCTTTGTATCCTTTTTGCTGTAATAAATATTAGCCTGAGTATAGCTGTTTCTGAGTTTCGCAAGTCCTAGGGAATCATCGAAAGTGCGTGTGGTTGTGCTACCCCTGAAACAATCACACTGCTGCACCCAGAGCCAGAACTAGGATTCTCTATGTTAGGGGTAGACAACTATTTTTTTTTAAGGGCCAGATCTTAAAACACTTTATGCTTTGTGAGTCATAATGCCTCTGTGGCAATTAGTTAAGCCTGCTAGCTACGGTAATGCAGTGTGAAAGCAGCCACTTAGACAACTCATAAACAAATGGGTGTGGCTGAGTTTCAGTACAATTTTAGTCACAAATGCAAGTCGGGGAAGGGACAGGTTTGGTCCACACTGTAGTTTGTTGGCTCTTGTTCTAGGTAGTGAGCCAGATTCTTGGTTTTATCCAAATGTAGCTTCCTGTGGTGTGATGATCTGACCGAATTTAACTGGGAAGTGTTAACTTCTTACAGTAAAATCAATATACAGTGGAGGGTAACAAATAAAAATATATATTAATCAGTGGTCTGTAAGACATATATTTCCTGCTGGACCAGAGTAACACAGGCTCCTTGACCTGGGAGCAAAGTAAGTTCCTAGCGGACCTGATGCTTCTACATCTGCTTGGAAGTTCTCTCTTATCTACCGGCACTGGGATCACAGCTTAGATAGGAATTTGGGTGGTATTTACCTTTGGGGCTTCAGGCAGTACTCGTTCTCTTGGTCTGGGGCCTGAGAATTGCCTTGGGAATAGAGTCATCAACAACCTTAATTCCTCATTAACTGGTTGAAGGTTTTGCCCTCAAACTATTTCCTTAATACTTTAATTGAATTTTAAGCAGACTTTAAACTACTTTTATTGAACTTCAAGGGATAGTAAACAAAGCCAGGGATGTTATTAGGTCATAGTCTTTGAGTTTATAACATGCCCAGAGAAATTTGTTTCTCAGAAATAGGTGTTCACTTAATGGCCTCTGCCTTGTTCTCTTCTAGGGAGCAATTCAGAACAATAGGCTGATAGAGTGGGGTTTGGGGGAGTCACTCATCTGCATCTTTGCAATGTGAGGTGATGGCCCCCTTTTCCTGTACTGAATACACAAGACATTATTTGGGAGGTGCTCAGGCAATAAAACTTGTCTCAGGCTCCAATTTTATCACTTGATAATTTTTCTTCTCTATGATTTTTATTACAACTGATTTTAGCATGGGGCTGGATAATTCAGTTTTTTTTTCTACCTGTGCAAAGACATCTTCTAGTCAACTTTAATTACTTGGAACACATCGAAAGAATCACTCTGAGAAAAGTGGATGTTCTTTCTTTGGCCCAGATTTTCCTATTTTCTATAGGTCTGGTTTCTCCTATTTTCTTCTATAGAAGACTACTTCAGTTTCCTCATCAGTAAAATGGAGATCATAATTGTACCTGCGCCATCAGGTATTAAATGAGCTAATACAAGTAAATTGTCAGTATAATGCCTGGTGCATAGTAAATAGTTAATATATGATGGCAAAAAAAGGCTGTAAGAGGCAGCTAACACACAAATATCTTAAAAATTTCCTACTAAATCTTTTAATGCTTCAGATTCAATACACGGTCTGAGCCTAAAGCTACAAGTGCTATTTTTTGTTTGTTTTTGTTTTGTTTTTCTGGATCTTAGGTGCATTTATTCTTGTACAATCATTACAAAATCAGGTCTGGGGTAGTTGCATGCCCCACCTCCACCCCAGTGTGCAATGGCTCACTGCTAGCGGCCTTCTCCAGGAAGGCCTCCAATCTTCACCTCCAGGCTCCAGAAGAGCAGGGTGCAAACACACCCCACTGAAGGCCAGCAATAAAGTGCCTGATGTAGAGTGAGGGGATAGAACCCGGGCCACACAGATCCTGGCTGGCCCCCTAGAACCTTCCCAGGCCCAGTTTGGGGGAGACTCTTGGACAACTCCTGCAGCTGCAGACAAAGGTGCTGCAGAAAATCCCAGACTAGCTGGGATCCCCCACTTTCTCAGCCCCCAAATTTCCTCCAGCCGGTGGAAAACCTCATTGCTGGATGGCCAAAAAGGGGCCTGGCTCTTTAAAATCCCAGCTAATGGCAGCTGAGGGGAGGGGCTAAGGAAAGAGCTGAAGGTTTGTCCCTTCTTATCAGAGTCCCCCAAACCAAACCCTGGGGGAGTCTATGAAAAAAAATAGCCTCAAGTTTCTAGGAGGAGGTTGGGAAGGTTGCCTCAGACCCTCAAGGAGCTGAGCCCCCCAGCAAGGAGTGGTGTGGCTGGAGGGGCCAGTCTTATGGAGGACAGACCCAGGAGGACAGACCCAAGGTGGTTGGTGGGAGAGGTGGGAGGGTTCTTAGACATTAGAACCTGACACAGGCAGAAGGATGCTCGGAGAGGGGGCAAGGGGTTTGTCCAAGGCCACTCAGGGAAGAGCCAAGCCCCAAACACCAGCCTCCCACCCCTGGGCCCTCCAACCCCTCAAATGTCCCAACCTGGCCTCCAGATAGCTTCCACCTCCACAAAACCTCTTTCTGCTCTGGGAAGGGAGGGGGCAACACAAAGTTCCCAGCTTCTTGGAACAGGACCCGACTGTCCCAGCCAACGGGAAGTAATTTGGGGTCCATCCTGGGGCTCTGGAAAAAGAAATCATGGGAAAGGACATGTCCTTAGCCTCAGATTACTCAGAAATAACCTGTCTATGCTCAGACCCTGACTGGACAAGAAATACCCACAACACCCGATTAACCACATAGAAGCCCAAATCCCTGATTTGGCCAAGAGATACCCCCAGGCCCTGAATGGCTGGAGGATTCACCCACTTCAAGGCCCAGATTGACCAAAAAACACTCAGACCAGCCTTGATTAGCCAGACATGGCCCTTGGTCGAGAGGTTGGGTGGAGAGCCACTTCTCCTGTGTCCCTTGTGACGGTCCCACAGGCAGGGTGACCTAGGTCCAGGAGGGGTGTGGGAGAAGGTGATTCTGTACAGCTGGGCCCAGGATGAGAAGACACTCTTCTCCGTGATGCCCTTGCTGCTAGGGCCATTCCAGATGTAGGTGATGCTCGTCCTGCCCCTTGGGCTCGTAGTAGCCGTAGGGCATGCACTGCAGGCGGGGCTGCTGGCTGCAATAGTTGGGGAGGGGTTGCAGGGAGACCATGCTATAGACGTGCAATCGCCATGGCGAACCAACCCGTGCTCGACCGCGAATGGGACTTTTCCCTGACCTTGCCTCTCTCAACCCGGAAGAGGTCCACAAATTGGCGCAACCCGGAAGAGGTCCACAAATTGGCGCATTCGTCCGAGAGGGAGCGCGCGGGCTCGGTGCTGGGCACACCAGGCCTGCGCACTGGGTGACGCGCGCCAGGCTTCCCTGGGGTTCCTGGATCCTGTTTGGGGGACCCCAGAAGATGAACAGAGTTTCGGGGTCCGGCTGGCGAACTCCGGGGGCCTCCGTAGCACACAGTATACACTGGAACGGGCCGTCACGCGGAAGGGGGTTTCGTTGCCCGCGTCGGCCGAGGAGCCCCAGGTGGGTGCCTCGTTTGCGCGGGTTGTGCTCGCTGGATCTCGGACCCAGCTTGGTGCCTAGCAGGTGGCTGAAGCTGGTGACAGTCACATACTGGTGGCACCGGGAAAGCCTCGTTTTGTTGCCAGAGTGGGGCTGGAGCCATCGATGATGCTCCACTTCTGCAGGCTGACGGATGCGGCCCGGGAGCGTTAATGAAAGACCCCACTGGCACTGTTGGGAGTTTGTTGCTACTGAGGGGCAGGGGACAGAGTTCTGCTGGCAGCCCAGGGGTAGGGGTGTGGGGCTACACTGGCTGAGGGGCCTCCGGAAGTCATGTGACGTCTCTGAGCCTCCGTTTCCTCATCTGCCCCGGGGAGCGCCTGGCCCCTTGTAGCCCCCAAGCCCCCTCACAAGGCGCGGGGAGCCGAGAGCCAGAGTTCGCGCCGCGCCGCTCGGGCCGCCCAGGCTCCGCCGCAGCCTCCGCCGCAGCCTCCGCCCTCCAGGTCCTAGCGCCGCCGCTCACCTCCAGGGCCCAGGCCTGGGCGGTGGACCAACTGATATTGTGTTAACAAGGAGTTTTCATACCCTGTAACAAAGGTTGCCAGTTTTCTCAGCTCCAGATGACAGAGTCCTCATGACCTTTTCCCCTACTTCAATGTAGACAATTCTACATAAGTTAAATCTTTTTCAATACCCCATTTCTGAATAAGAATCATTTAGTTGACAGAGATGGAAAATCCCAATCAAGATGGCTTAACCCAAAAGAAGGTATATTGGCTGAGTTAACATAGCAGTTCAAGGAAGACGGGATTCAGGCATGGCTTGATCTAGAGGTGCGCGATGTCATTAGAGCTCTAGTTATATATTTCTCTATGAAGTCCCTGGCTCTGCTCTTCTTCATTGATCAGTGTCATTTTCAGGCTGTCTCCCTTCAAGACGGTGAAATGGCTGAGAGAAGTTAAAGACTCACCTGTACTTACCACACTATTCAGAGAGTAAATCCGTTCCAGTTGCTCCTGTTACAAGGATAAACTGAGGCATATTACAGTATTTAGGAGTTCATTTGAGCAAAAACGGATTTGACTTGGGCAGCACCAAAACGGAAGTGGTTAGTGCTCTATGGACAGGGAGAGACTTTTCTAGAGAAAGGGCAGAGGCAAAGTAAGGAAATTATTGATTGGCTGCAGCTTTAAGCCTAGTTGGCTATTTGTGATTGGTGGTCCTTGGCATTTTGATATTGTAACCTTGAGGCATTTACAGGCTTAGATTTTGGTTTGTTTATGAAGGCTGCCATGGTAATAGAGTCGCCTCCATCTAATGGCCTCCTCGTTTAATGAGTTTGTCACTCATTAGGAGGAGAGGAGTCTCCTTAAGAGGACAGAGATTCAATGTCACAGAAGACAGAGATTTCATCTACCCTGTTGACTGCTTGTGACAGATACTGCAGACTGGATGCGAAAACTCCATTCTTATTCCTCTGTAATATCCTTCATTTTTGAGACAGGGACATTTAAAACAGTTTCTAAACTTCTTTTCAGGTGATGTATTTATGCCAACAAAGCCATCCATGTAAGATTTGCAAGGTGGAAGGAAGCCAGTCTCTACTGTATTGCTTCAACGAGTTCTGAAGGTAAGCACAGCTGTGGAGATTTTGGTCTTCCTTTGTTTGCTTTTTCTTCATCAATGTTATTAGAGTTTCCAGTGTCCAATCTTGTGCCAGGAGGCAGGGCATAGGGCTTGAATTGTAGTCAAGGTGATGTGATCTTAGGGCCAACAGCTGGCTTCCTCATGCTGGGATCTTGAAGGAAACAGTGTGATACTTGAGTCAGCAATTGAACCAGAAGCTTCCTGATTACCCAGCTTTCTGGTAACAGGGAAGACAGCTGCCTTATTAGGCCAATTCCTTTATGGTGTTCTGGGAATCATTTCTAAAGACTGAGGCTTGGTCTGGCTCCTTCAGCTCCTCCAATGATTTTGTAAGCTAAGGACCCTGTACTAAATGCCTTTAGGCTTAAACTATCTAGAATAGTTTCTGTCGTCTGCACCTGAGTCAATGCCCCCCTATATTCTAAGTGTCTAGAACTATTATTGTTGATATATTGTACATATTGTACATTGTATTGTTGATATATTGTACATATACAAAAATTATTTGTCACCTGGCTGATTTTTATCCCCAGAAACATCTACCCCCAAATTTCCTGGTTTTTTTTTTTAATTGAATGAAATAAAATACCAGTTACTGCCTCAAATTTTAGGACCTGGGTGATGGACTACACTGAACCCTGGAACTGAGGGTAGAGCCTAGTAAACCATATGGCTGAGACTGAAGGAAGAAAAATTCCCTAAAGCAATTGAGGTATTTTTTGTGGAGAGCAGGAAATACTACCAGTGGAGGCAAACAATGAGTATGTATTAGAGAAGCCTGCTTTTAAATAATTGTGTGCATTCCAGGAGATGATACTTGTTTACCTCAGCCAATTCTGTTTGTGAGACAAAAATACCACAGAGGGAATACTGAGAGAACAATAAAAACAAATTGTTTGAGACAGTGCTATTTACACACCCTCTTTCCCCATTAGCCACTTATCCCTTCTTCAGTAGTGTCAGAATCTCGATTTTTAGCCTGGCATATTGCTGCCCAAGTTAAAGATTTATTTCCTAATTTTCTTAGCAGCTAGGTACAAACAGGTGACTAAGTAAGGCCAGTGAAATGTAAGGAGAAGTTTCGTGTGTGGCTTCTACAAGAATTCCTTACAAGGGAAGAGGCAAACGGCATTTTGTCCCTTCCACTTTTTCACTTTGCTGGCCTGCAGATATGATGGTTGGAATTCTGGCAGCCATTTTGAACAATGAAGTGCCCTTGATGGTACAATGGAGAGAGTGGGTCATGATCTCATTATAATTTTGGAGCCACTGTGACAATTCTGGGCAGCTGGTTTTCAAAATCCTTTTGTGATAGATAGGAAAACTTCTAACTTGTTTAAACCAGTGCTGTTTTGGAGGTTTTCTGTTCAATGCAGATGAACTCAATCATATCCAATACCTAAGGAATAGGGATGTGACTTTAAATTCTGTAGGGGGATGCACATTATAGACTTAGGAAAGAAGACAGAAATGGAAGAATTGAGCAAAATCAGAGATAAGAGGTGAAGAATGTAGGACAGTTTTCACAGTGGCAAACATTAATATCATCTTGTTGTTACTATTTACCTTTACAACTTTCTTTATAGCATCTGAATCTCCTTCCGTTTTGTGAGTGTACTATACAGTCATCTAGGCTGAGCCAATCAGACCACTCACCCTGGATCTTAAATCAAAAGCAAATGATACCAGGAAGGGAGAGCAGAAGAAACTTCTCGAAAGTGGTGTCACCCAGCGTCCAGTGCCAATAATGTGGGAGGGTGCAATGTGGGATTAAGAGATTCGTGGTGGCAGCAACAGGGTTCCGCTTGGCAGTAGCTCTCCGGTTGGAGTTTGGCTGTGGTTCCGGCTGTGTTGTTGCTACATGATTCCTTCTCTTCTCCAGGCTCCTTAGTGATTCAAATCTGGGTCCTCCCCTTATAACATCTTTTAAAAACACCTTTTTATTTGCTTGTATCAGCCAGAGTCAGTTTGCGTCGATTGCTAAAGTGAACTCCGTCTGGTACACATCTTCTAATAATCATGCCGTGTGTAATACTGCAAAGACAAGCTTTGATTTAAATAAGAAATTTCAACCTGTCTTTTTTTCTGAATTGATTTTAAATAACATCCATATGTTTCTCCAGGGGTGAGAAGTCTTAGGAGCTTCTTTGATTAATCTTTCTGCCTTTCTAAATTCATGTTTCAAAACCAATTCATTTAAACTTGAAAAAGATGAATTTGGATTGAAAGAATGAACCCATATGTTTCAAATGGATTTTGAATTTACCAAGAATAAGACTCCTTAAATCCACACTTGATAAATACCCATCTAAACCTGTTACAAATGTGACATTAATGTGTGTGTATTAAAGGAATGCAGAATAACTAGGACATAGTATCTGTATTCAGTGAGGTCAGTCTTTCCAAAATTTTGTCCATTTGTCAGGGAAACTTCTATTAAGTGCCTGGCTCATAGTTGGTCCTTAATAAACGTTATTGATAATTGAATTCGGTGAGAATAGTAGGATGACTTTTCTGGGATTCTGTTTATGTAGAGTTCTTGTAGCTTAGAAAGATGGAAATAATTTAGCAGCAGGAGGGTCGACAGCAGTAGAAAATGATATGTGAGCTGTAAAATTTATTACGCTGATTACATGATGGCTAGTAGATGTTTTAAACAGAGCACAATTCTGCTTTCTGGTTATTTAACATTTCAGTGTTCATTTCCAGGTGCACACCACCTCCTCCTCACTGCCAGAGTCAATAAGTATTTACTAAATAGGCATACGTGCAAGTTACCTTATCAGGTATACATTCATAGTTTGTACCAAGCATACTGTATTTCATTCCTTGAAGGACCATGCTTCCTGACTGTGCTGTAGATGAGGTATCATTATTTATTGAATGTCATGATTCATCTCCCTCATATACCTATAGCTTGTTATGTGGATTAAAATTTGTCCTTCATTTCTTTCAGACATACAGGTTGTCCATGGTTATAATAAAACGTCCGAATGTATAACAAAATAAGGTTTGAGAATCACTGTTTTGAGAGCTTTGTTACTGAACAATCATTTTACATATTTTTTAACATTTAAAAATATTCTTATTTTCTTTTACATTCTTTTTAACAAAACTCCTTTCATCTTTACCCCTCCCCCATTGTTATTAAAGGAAAAATCTGTACTTTTTGCTGTGTTTACTTGTTGGTGTTCCCTCCGAGACTGGGTGCTTCTCAAGGTCAGGGCTGATGGCATTTTTCTTTCATTATCATCTTGTCTGCAATATATTTGTAATATAATTGCCACTTAATAAAACTGTATTGTGTAGATATAACAGATGGAAATGGGCTTGAAGCTTTTTACTATGTGAGACAGTGCACTTAGGTGGAAAGAACTCAGACTTTGGGATCAGAAACATAGTTTCAAATTATTCCTTTATTAATTATGAAATAAATTATACTACTTTCTTTATTACTTATGTAATGAGTAATATTACTGGCTCTTACACTCCTAGTCTTCAGGTAGAAAAAAGAAATGATGGGGGATTGAGAAGATTAATGGAAATTATTGTATAATTTATTTAGCTCAATGCCAAATGTACTATAGGCACACAATAAGGTTTGCTCCTTTTTTTTTTTTTTTCTTTTTTTTGCGGTACGCGGGCCTCTCAGTGTTGTGGCCTCTCCCGTTGCGGAGCACAGGCTCTGGACGCGCAGGCTCAGCGGCCATGGCTCACGGGCCCAGCCGCTCCGCGGGTTGTGGGATCTTCCCAGACCGGGGCACGAACCTGCGTCCCCTGCATCGGCAGGCGGACTCTCAACCACTGCGCCACCAGGGAAGCCCTGCTCCCTTTTTTATTGGCATTAATTCCAGGCAGTGTTAGGTATACCATTTTACTTAAGTAGAGAAAGCACTAGGTAGATAGTTGAGAAAACTGAGTTCTGAGATTCATTTTGACCTTGAGTTTGGATAAAGCCCCAAAACATTCTGGGTCTCAGTTTCTTCTGTCTAAAATGAGAATAACATCAGTCAAAGGATAGAAGTTATTAAAGTTAATAAGATGAAAAGCCTTGGAAAAATTTCAGTAACTACACACATAAAAGGTGTTACTATTTTTGTTTCTGTTTTAATTGTTCACAGCTCAATAAATTATCATTTGTTAAAATTAAATTATATATATACATATATATTTCTTTTGAGGCTAAGAAGATGTTACTAGTAGGTCCCTGAGGGTTCCCAGAAAATGTTGATTTAAAACATTGAAAGTAATCTTAAGGAAGAAAGTACTGTGGTGAAACAAGAGATTTGAAAGATGATTTTAGCTGTAAGATTTTGGACAGATTGAAGAGAGGGCTAAGACAGGTGGTGAGGAATGGGTTTTGGAATACCAAATGTAAAATGACAAGGACAGGAACAGAGATTTAACCATGGAAAAATAATAAGTCCTAGAAATGTATAACTGATTTTCCAAAAGAAAACTGTTCAACTTGTCTTTGGGTGTAGAATTTTGCAATAGGGTCTTCTATATACAACTAACCCTTGACTACTAAAGCGGGGAGCAACGTGTTTATTAGTTTTCTTCATCTGGTAATAAACCTGTTGTTGTATTTTGCTCCATTGCAGCCAAACTCTCAAAGTTCTCCTCCATCCAGTGCTTCCAATTCTTCACTGCCACTCTTCAAGACATTCTTTTTAGTAAACGTTTCACACAAGAAAATTCTGTAAATGTTTGAAGAGGAAGTCTTTATTTGTAAGAAGAATATTAACGACCATTCATTAGACTTTATGTTTAGAAGTAAAAACTCAGGCAGAGAGACATCTGAGGAAAATGAAAAGTTCCAATTTGTGGGGTTTACACCCTAAGTACTTAAATACCTGCAAGCCTCGTTGTCATTTTTTAAAGGAAAGTGCAGGGTATTAGGGCTGTCAACACACACTCTCTTTCAGTCATGTTGATAATTTTGAAAAATGGACATTAACTTCTCAGTTTCTTTTCTGGGAACTTCTGCCCACCTCTTAAAGGTTGGAATTCACCAAGCGTTTTTCTAGAGCCCCTTATTTCGTGCTCATATTCTGTCTGAGTGATCCTGGCTGTTCTCATTATCTCTAACCTTTACTAAAGACTTCCAAATTGATGTCTCTAATCTGGACCTCTACAGTATAGTTACACAGCCCTTTGCTAACTAGACCTCTCCACAGTATGCCTTATAGGCATCTCTCTCAATACTTCTGAATATGAGCACTTTTGTTTCCTCTTAAAAATTTTCCCTCACCCTGTATTTTCCATCTTATCTGCTGATATTACTTTCCATCCAGCAACCACACAAGAAATCGCTGCAGACCCCACCTTTCTTGCACACCCTACCATACACACCATAAAATCTTGCCAACTTTCCCACCTCAATAGCTCTGGGATAGATTCTTTTCTCTTTGTCCTTATAACAAGGTTTTGGTTTAACCCTCATCATCTCATGCAGTAGATTCCAAACTCAACTGCCTGCCTCCGGTCTTATCCCATTATGACTAATTCTTCATCCTGCCACCAGAGTGATCTTCTTAAAACTCACATTTGACCATGTCACAGATTGGTGTGTAACCCTTCAGAAGAGTCCTAACTTTTACAGGCTAAATATCAAACCCTTTAATATATATGCTGATATCAATATATAGCATATAAGGAACTCTATCATTTAGCACCCGCCAGTGCCACCCTCACACCCTTTTCTGGTAGTCACTTGCCTAGAATGCCATTTCTACTTTCTTAGCCTACTAGTCTATGTGGAATTCCTGCTAATGTTATGAAATTCAGTTCAGGTCGCCTTCTCCAGGAAGCCTTCCGGACTCTCCTACTTGCTCTCATTGTGTTCCTCAGGAAATACTTTGCTCTGAGCTTTTCTCACAGTTTTGCACATCTGTCATTGCCTTCACTGCGTTGCATTTTGATGACCTCTTTGTGACAACCTTCCAGGCTTGGTTGTGGGTGACTTGAGGACAGGAATCATAGCTTGTTCTCCTTTACCTCCAACATGCTTAGCACCAAGAGTGTACAGAATAACAAACTGTGTTTTTTTCAATGGATATATTGAAGGGCAATGAAATTATAAAAAGAGGAACAACATCTTTAAGACATTTCATCTATGTTTTCCTGTTTGTTCTTCCTCAATTTTACTAATATTGTGATAGATAATTCACAGTGAACATAGGCTGTCTAAGGGGAAAAGAAAGGAGACGGCCTTTTAAGCTGAGAGGTCATTTCCTTGCATTTCTCTAGATCTGAGATCTAATTAGATCTCTGAAGTTTAAGCCTAAGTCAGGGTAATTTGAAAGATAGTGTATCTCTTTCTTACCTTTTCATTTTAATGGTTTTACTATTGGTTGAACAGTTCCAAATCACTGTGGAAGTCTTTCCAAAAATATTTAGGTCATAATCATTTGAAGACAATTCTGATCTATTCTGTGGATCTGAGGATAGATGGCCTTATTGCCTTTCTATATTTTTTGCTTCGTATCATTTGTTTTTTCTCCAGCAAGTTAACTTGCTGTACTTAATTCTATATTTAAAAATAGAAGATAAGTTTACGTTGTCAATCTAAGTATAATATATTTAATGAAATAAACACAAATATTAAAATAAGTAGTCAGATGCCACCTTCTGGCTCTTGAAGAAAAGAGGAACGTAAATCAATTGTTGTACACAAACTGGCATAGTGAAGGTGACTGTCGGTTCCTTTGGGTTGATTTTGTCCCCCACCCTTAAACACATATGGTGTATCATGCCGTATCTTCAGGCTGTGTCAGCTACACATAATATAGCAATGGTAAGGAAGAAACACAAAATGCAAGACTTTGACCTTCAAAGTTACCTAATTTGTCTTTGCTCAAAAGCAGTTGTTAGAGCTACAGAGTTAAAAAGTCTTCTAAAGAAATGTAAATGGCCGTCTGTGCAACTTCAGTGTCAGGCATAAATCCAGAGCCAGGAAACACTGTCACCATAAATCCAAGTGGCAACATAGGTCCACGGAGAGAGGAGAGAATCGTATTTCTTTGGTAACTATAGTTTAAGCTAGTTTCCCCCTTAGAGGAGGAAAGACTCTTTTACTTTCCTTCTGCTTCTTTTCAAACTCTGGGTACTACAAGCCCCTATCTTTAGGAAGGTGATTAAAAGTTATTTATATAAGGTGATAGAAGAGTTACATTTGAAATCTGTGCTTTATGTATTCGCATCCAATTGATAATACAGCTAAGTAATGAATAGATTTTGTCAACAAAATGGGTTTTTGATGGTTGGGGAACAACTCTAGGATACCAGAATTTTTTGTCTGTGCCTATAGTTGTTATCAACTGATGTTTCAGAAAGATAAAAATAAGACTCAGGACATGTAGGATCTTGCTGTAGACAGCTGGAGGCAACCTTCCTAAGAATTTGTAAACCAATTTCAAAGAGCCCTCAGTTGTTTTGCTGTTAAATGTTGGGAATTTAAAGTCAACAATCCTTTGTTTAGCAAATCATCTTCATGAATTTCTGAGTGTGCAAACATGAACCTGGACATTATTTGGCTAGTGGGTGGAGAGCTGAACTGCACTGCATAAGAAATTACTGGATAAGGCCAGACACTATAAAACTCTTAGAGGAAAACATAGGTAGAACACTTTATGACATAAATCACAGCAAGATCCTTTTTGACCCACCTCCTAGAGAAATGGAAATAAAAACAAAAATAAACAAATGGGACCTAATGAAACTTAAAAGCTTTTGTACAGCAAAGGAAAACGTAAACAAGACGAAAAGACAACCCTCACAATGGGAGAAAATATTTGCAAATGAAGCAACTGACAAAGGATTAATCTCCAAAATTTACAAGCAGCTCATGAGCTCAATATCAAAAAACAACCAACCCAATCCAAAAATGGGCAGAAGACCTAAATAGACATTCCTCCAAAGAAGATAGACACATTGCCAACGAACGCATGAAAGAATGCTCAACATCACTAATCATTAGAGAAATGCACATCAAAACTACAATGAGATATCACCTCATACCAGTCAGAGTGGCCATCATCAAAAAATCTAGAAACAATAAATGCTGGAGAGGGTGTGGAGAAAAGGGAACCCTCTTGCACTGTTGGTGGGAATGTAAATTGATACAGCAACTATGGAGAACAGTATGCAGGTTCCTTAAAAAACTAAAAACAGAACTACCATACAACTTAGCAATCCCACTACTGGGCATATACCCAGAGAAAACCATAATTCAAAAAGAGTCATGTACCACAATGTTCATTGCAGCTCTATTTACAATAGCCAGCACATGGAAGCGACCTAAGTATCCATCGACAGACGAATGGATACAGAAGATGTGGCACATCTATACAATGGAATATTACTCAGCCATAAAAAGAAACGAAATTGAGTTACTTGTAGTGAGGTGGATGGACCTAGAGACTGTCATACAGAGTGAAGTAAGTCAGAAAGAGAAAAACAAATACCATATGCTAACACACATATATGGAATCTAAAAAAAAAAAAAGGTTCTGAAGAACCTAGGGGCAGGACAGGAATAAAGACACAGATGTAGAGAATGGACTTGAGGACACAGGGAAGGGGAGGGGGAAGCTGGGATGAAGTGAGAGAGTGGCATGGAAATATATACGCTACCAAATGTAAAATAGGTAGCTAGTGGGAAGCAGCAGCATAGCACAGGGAGATCAGCTCGGGTGTGACCACCTAGAGGTGTGGGATAGGGAGGGTGGGAGGGAGACGCAAGAGGGAGGAGATATGGGGATTATATGTATATGTATAGCTGATTCACTTTGTTATAAAGCAGAAACTAACACAGCATTGTAAACAATTATACTCCAATAAAGATGGTTAAAAAAAAATTACTGGAGTAGTGAGTTGGAGACTATCTGGTAGAGACAGGAGAAGAACACAGAAAGTTGGGTCCAAAGTAGGCCATGACTGATGAGAAATTCCTCAAGGTAGGAAATGCCCAGTTGAATGTAGGGGAATGGTATCTAATAATCAATTTTAAAAACAATTATATAGTTGGGACTTCCCTGGTGGCACAGTGGATAAGACTCTGCGCTCCCAATGCTGGGGGCCCGGGTTCGATCCGTGGTCAGGGAACTAGATCCCATATGTGTGCTGCAACTAAGAGTTCGCATGCCACAAGTAAGGATCCTGAGAGCCAGAACTAAGGAGCCCACGTGCTGCAACTAAGGAGCTGGCGAGCCGCAACTAAGGAGCCTGCAAGCCGCAACTAAGACCCGGCACAACAAAGTAAATAAATACATATTAAAAAAAAAATTGTATAGTAAACTTGACACCCTTTGTTGCCCAAAACCTTCAGTAAAAATAGGCTCTCTGTAGATAACACAGCCTTGAGTTAGGCATTTTAGAGAAATGAGAGAAATCAGAGGAATGTTGCATGTGATTTGAAGTAATGTAGAAGAGGAACAGGATAAAGTGAAACTAAACTTTTGACTGACTCAGGAAAAAGGAGTCAGTGGTAACTAGAAAAAGCATAAGAAACATAAGAATGCCCTGAGAAATTAATGAACCAGGTTAAAGCCTTTTTATTGAAAATTTAAATGACTGGTTAAGCCCAGGAGGTGGGAGAACTTTCAATTTCAGGTAACTCTATGGAAACTTACTATCTCACATGTAAACAGACCCTTTAAAATGGTTTATGTAATTCATGAGTGGTACTGCATTCACAATAGTAACACCTGATGAAGCCTGGACAAATGAAAAATAGATCCACTTGGATTTGCATTTTCTTCTATATAGTATATGTGCTTTGAGAATAATTGTTTTTAAATTTAAAAATCCTGCATTTTGTCCTCTGGCATTACTTTTGCTCACCCAACCTCACCAATCCTCTCAGCCCCAAGTGTCCAGCCTTATGTCTCATCCAGCTGTGGGTGTAGATGTGGTCAATCCAGGGTGCATCACAGCCCCTGAACTAAAAATCAACAAGACACAGGCACCCCAAAGTTTAGGGCTGCTCTGTTTACAGGAACCTCGACTTCGGTACACCTTAAATATCCCAGGAAAGAGAAAAATGGATAAAGAAGTTGTGGTACTTTTGTGCTCTGTCCCCCATTCTCTCTCTGCTCTGCCTCCTGAAAGCCTATAACTCATTCAAAATTCCTTCAGCATTGCTTCTCCTATAACCACAAACTAACCCCCCATAGCTGCTCTAAAAGGGAATGCTACTCGCTCATTCTTTTAATAAGCACTTATCTTTGGTTTTGGCCTTGCCGCGCAGCTTGTGGGATCTTAGTTCCCCGACCAGGGATCAAACCCGGGCCCCCTGCGATGAAAGTACCTGAGTCCTAACCACTGGACCACCAGGGAAGTCCCTTAATAAGCACTCTTGAAGAGCTTCTCGTGTGATCAGTTTCAAGCAATGCAGATGGTACTTGTAAAATCATGTTATGGAAAAAACTGAATTAAATTGAAATATTGAAAAAGAAAATCTGAGCAACATTCCATCATAGAACACTTCACGGAAGCCTAAATGTTATAGAAAATCAAGGTGATCTAAATGCCAATGCAGACTAGAGTTAGATTAGAAAAGATTCATAGAGTTAGAAAGAACACCTAACAAGGAGTCAGAATGAATTTACCAAGAGCAAAATGTGTTGGGCCATCTCATTTCAAAGTTTTGTCATTGTTACTGAAATGAGAGGTCCAAAAAATGATGTAGACATACAGTACTTGGAATTTTGAAGGCATTTTACAAGATATCTGACAATTTTCTTATGGATAAGATAAACTATAAAATGTATATGATTACAGCTTGGTAAACTTATTAAATGACAGAACCCAGAGGATACTGATGATGGGTCTATATAGGGAAAGTTCTATGCTTCTCCCCTCTTCCCTTTTATATTTTATCATTTTAGTTATTGACTCAAAGGGACACATAAAAAGCAAGCTTATTAAATAAATGTGAAGATAATACAAAGCTGGGAGGATCCCTCCACCCGAAAGGTATGAATCTCCTGGACTAATAAATCAGATACAAAAAAAGATAAAAAATTGAATATTTATTATTATAGTGGTCTATACTATTGACTGTAGGCCAACTGCCCAAATAAAGGGTGGAAGTGAGGGGCTTACCAGCAGCAAATTGTGAAAAGGCATGGTTTTCAGGATCCACTGAGTTCAAGATTAGTTAGCAGTGTAACGCAGCTCCCAAACCCAGTTAATTCTAGTTTATTGCCAAGGATTGAACTATGTCTCCCCTTCCCCCCTCATTCTTATGGTGAAGTCCTAACCCTCAGTGTGATAGTGTTTGGAGATGAGGTCATGAGGGTAGAGCTCTCATTATAGGATTGTGCCCTTACAAGAAGAGATACTGGAGAGCTTGCTCTCTCTCTTTCCCTGCTTTGTATGGACACATGGCGAAGGTCATCTGCCAGCCAGGAAGAGAATCCTAAGCAGAACCCGGTGATGCCGGCACCCTGATCTTGGACTTCCACCCTCCAGGACTCAAACAAAATTTCTGTTGTTTAAGCCACCTAGTCTTTGCTATGTTTTCATGGTACCCTGAGCTCATACAATTAACCTGCACAAATAAGATTCTTTGATCTTAAAAAAATTTTTTTTGTTTTGAAAGCCTCTGATTACATTTAATCTGTTCATTTTATTTTTGATATATTCTTAGTTGTTCATGGCTCATAATGTCCTTCTGAAATTGAGCCCCTAGGAGAACTCAAGTCACTAATTATGTAGCAAGCTCGCCCTCAGACTTACTCTCTGGAGATGAGAGTACAGATTTTTAAAGGGGCACAAGTCAGACCAAATAACTTGACCTTAATGTGCAGGTCTAATATGTCCTGGTAAGTACATTTATACTATTTATAGTTGACAAAAAATTTGTTTTCTTAGCCATGAAATAGAATATAGACGCCTCTCGAGTCACAGTCAAACAGGTATTGGGGGATAGGGGTTGAGGATAAAGTTGCACGTGGAAACAATGGAGAGTTTTCATGGGTGCAGGGTCAATCTAATGGTTTGAGTTTGGGACCTACATGTTAAGAACTTGAACTTTTTATTCACCATACGCACTTGGACTCTGACTGATCTTCTGTAACAGCGAATGAACCAAATAAGTTGAAGAACTATTTCTGAAATCCATCTTCACATTCATTTCTTCAACACTTGTGAGAATGTCGCTCATGGCACTTGATGAATTTCTGCGAATTCCCTTTTTTAATACCTTAGTAAGGAAGTGTGAAAGAAACCATGATGAATTAATGCTAAAACATTTCCATAGGCTAGAAAAAAATCTGCCTAGAGATCAGGCCTGGAGGAGGAACAAGCAGCCCAATGTGAACTTTTGGTTGCTGTTGAGTGTTTTTGTTTTTCTAAATGTGGGCCTGCGAAGGAGAGGTGAGAGCCGTGGTCTCTAAGGAAATCCTGTGCTTCTTGCTATCTTGGCGCTGGAGTGTGGTAAATTGCTAGAGGTGCTGTACAACATATGGAAGAGGAATGGATGTGATGAGACAGACATAATTTATCTGTCTTTCTCATTTCTCTGCTATTTTCCCACTCCTTCCTATTTATAAATATTGTCAAATTTCATCTACTTCCCCTCTCTTTCCTTCTGGATTTGATAACATTGATGTCTCCTAATTCTTATTAATTCTGATTTGATTTTTAAATTTAGTTTGCTTTTGAGGAAAGAGGAAAGGAAGCAAACAGGTGCACTAAAAACCATAGAAGTTGATGCATAAACATTAATGCAATGGAATAGTGGGGTTTAGACTGCACTCAAGCTAAAGAGAGCCAGAGATAAATGGAAAGGAGAGAAAAAGCATCAAGGCAGTGGGCCTTCTCATCAGATTAACCTCCAGCTATGGTTCGCATTTCTCAGTTAAGATTCTAGAGTTAACACATGCAAGAGGACATTTTTGGCTATATGGAGATGCACAAAAAGGCTTCCTCTGGCACATTCTCTGAAACCTTTATCCCACCATAGGGAATTTGACCCAAAGAGCATCTGATCCACAGAACAGGTGACCTGTAGGGTTTCTGCAAAGACTCACGTAACAGAGATGGAGGGTTGATTTCCTCAGTGCTTTAGAGAACCTCTGGTGACTGGCAACAAAAAACCAATAGTTTAGCCAATGTTGGATATTCTTACCCTAAATTCAAAATATTTCTGTGCCTTATTCATTTAATATTTGAGACACGTACCACACATTCTTCAAGGAAAGCCCCGAAATGTTTTCGCGTGCCCATTTGTAGTTAATTAACTGCTCCCACCCACAACTCAAGGCATCAACTGACCTGCTTTCTGTTTCTATAAATTTACCTTTTTTGGGCATTTCATATAAATAGAGGTAGGCAATATGCAGTCTTTTGTGTCTGGTTTCATTCACTTAGCATAATGTTTTCTGAGGTCCATCCACGTGTGGATAGTTCCTTTTTCTTGTTGAATAGTATTTCATTATACAGGTATCCCACATTATGTTTATCCATTCACCAGAGGGTGGACATTTGGATTTCTACAGTTTGGGTTATTGTGAATAATGGTGCTATGAACATTTAAGTCTTTGAACGGACATATGTTTTCATTTTTGGGGGGGTAGCTTTCTAAGTGTGGAATTGCCAGATCATATGGTAAGTTTTCTTTTTTTTTTTTAACAGCTGAATTGTTCACATTTTTTCTCAGTTTTATCGAGGTATAATTGACCTACCTATTACCATTTTTATCTCAGGAAAGCAAGCATTTTATTTCATCTAAAAAAATAATTGACATAACAGCACTGTGTAAGTTTAAGGTGCACAGAATAATGATGTGACTTACATGTATCTTGAAATAATTACCACAGTAAGTTTAGTTAACATCCATCATCTCATAGAGGCAAAAAAAGGAAAAAAATGGTTTTTTTTTTTCCTTTTGATGAAAACTCTTAGGATCTACTCTCTTAACAGCTTTCAAATATACCATATCGTGGTGTTAGTCATCATGTTGTATGACAGCCCCAGTGCTTGTTTATCTTTTTTTAAACAAGTGTTGCCTTGATTTTATTTATTTATTTATTTATTTATTTATTTAAATTTTTATTGGAGTAAAGTTGATTTACAATGTTGTGTTAGTTTCTGCTGTGCAGCAAAGTGGATTAGTTATACATATACATATATCCACTCTTTTTTAGATTCTTTTCCCATATACGTCGTTACAGAGTATTGAGAAGAGTTCCCAGTGCTATACAGTAGGTCCTTATTAGTTATCTATTTTACGTATAGTAGTGTGTATATGTCAATCTCAATCTCCGAATTTATCCCTGCCCCCTCCATGGTAAGTTTTTGTTTTACTTTTGAAGAAACTGCCCAACTCTTTTCCAGAGTGGCCATACCATTTTACATTCCCACCAGCTGTGTAGGAGAGATCCAACTTATCTACATCTTTGCCAATACATGGTTTTGTCTTTTTATTGCAGCCATCTTAGTGGGTGTGAAGTATCTTATTTTGCATTTATGGATATAATTTTGTGTGTGTCTGTATGGGGTATGCGGGCCTCTCACTGTTGTGGCCTCTCCCGTTGCAGAGCGCAGGCTCAGCAGCCATGGCTCACGGGCCCAGTCGCTCCGCGGCATGTGGGATCTTCCCGGACCAGGGCATGAACCCGTGTCCCTTGCATCGGCAGGCGGGCTCTCAACCACTGCGTCGCCAGGGAAGCCCTCAGATGCTTTTATATCTGCCACATTCACTCCTATATTTGCCAGTCCAACTACACATCCAGGAAGATTCTAAGACCTGACCCTAATACATATTCCCAGAGAATCTGCATTAAACATGCTTTTGAGATACAGGGTTCTCAGAAAGAGAACAGGTATATTTTAATGGGCCATCTTTAAATATTTTCTGAATGATAGAAAGATAAAACCTTGTGAAATATAAAGGTTTAGTATAAATTTGAGTAGATTGGAAAGTAATATAATGTACACCTTGACTAGCTTCCTGGTAATAGAAATGCAATAGTAAATGGGAACATGAATTTGTTGGACTTAACCTCTATAAAACAACTTTTATAGTATCAATCTACAGAGATGTGAGTAATTTAAAAATTATGTATTTTCTGTTGATTCCTTTATCCTATACTGCTTTACTCATAGTCTTCTATTTTTACTTCCCTAAAGCTAAACAACTGGTGAAATAAAGATGATTAGAATTTATTACTATTTGTCTGGTATAAAAAAAAATCTATTCCCTAGGTTTTAAGGGATAACCTAAATGACAATGGAATGTGGTGACAATCATTAGGAATTAAAGATACTGTTTTAAAAATTTTAGTGTTTCCTTAGAGCTCTAAACTTTCATTATTGTATTTCCAATGTATTAAATTAGGTATTTTATTTTCAGAATAAAATTTCACAACACCGTGTTTGCAAGTATATCTTATATCAGCACATGTTCATCATCAACATCAATCAAATTATCTCGAATTTAAAAAATGCTTAAAACATGATACTAGTATTCATACCTTGTAAGAAACTGCATAAAGTTGTGAAGAAGACAAACATTTGGAGTCAGATCTGAGACTGAGCCTTAGTCATTCCACTTGCTTGCTGTCTCACGAGAGTTTTATAAATATTAAATGGGATAACCTATATGAAAGCTACTAGCTTAGTGACAGGAGTTCTTGTAGATGCTCAAAATAATTTTCTTTCCTTTTTCATTCCTATTTTCCTTTCTCTTTTTTCTATTCCTTATTATCTTTCCCCCTCCTTTCTCTTCCGTTGTTAAAAATCATTTTTCTTATCATTTCTTGCTTCTCTCAGATTAGCCTTTTCTGTCTTTTGTTCTTTTGTAACTCATTTGAGAGCTTCAAGCTCACGTCCTTAAAGATATAAGTACAGTAGAAAAGAGCCTTTCTCTACGGAAGTTCCTCCCACAAGTTCAAGGATTCACTCTGATTGGACACTTGGTGTCTCCCTAAGACAATCAGTGCTTCCAAGCGGTGTGCTGTGCTGACCGATACAACCTGTGTCATCTAGTGCAGCAGTGAGAATGTGTGGGAAAAACGGGATAGAATGATTCCTTAAAGGAAATTTCAGGTATTTCTATCAGAAGAAAATGATTGGAAGCTGGGTAATTAAAACCCAACAAGCATTCATTACATTTTCTTCCTTTACGGAGCTCACAGTTTAGTTGAAGTGACAAAATGCATCATATATACATCGTTCTTCAGTTCTTTTCTGGGCCACTTTCTTTTCCCAGTCTATATAGTTCCTCACCTTCTCCTGTGACTCCAAATATAATGCGTGAGCTAATGGCTTCCAATCTATATTTCTAAGACAATTTTCTTCTGAGACAAAAATCTTTATGTACATCTGCCAACACCTCCAATCAGATACCTAGAGGGAATTAAAAATCTCAACACATGTAAAATGGAACCATTAATCTTCCCCAACAAACTGTTGCCTCCTCATGTGTTCATTACCATCTACTCAGATGCTGATCCCAAATTGGGTTTTCATCCTTATTTCCGCTATATCCCTAATTTTCTAAATGTCTTGGGTCTTTCCACCTAACTACCCTAGTGCCATAACCTTGTCCTGGCTGACATCTTTCCCCCTCTGGATTCCTATAATTGCCTCCTAAATGATCATTCTGACTCCAGGCTTGTTCCTCTTTAATCCATTATACGCAGCTTTTAAAAATCGTCCTCCAAATGACCAAATGTGGTTATACTACATCTCTGCCTGAAGGTATTCAATGGCCCCAACTGCCCTCAAGGGAAGCCCAGATTGTTACAGGCCTTCATTATGTGCTTTCTGCTTTCATCTTTAGTCCCAATTTTATATTCCTCTCCCTTACCCTGGTTTTCACCACTAAACACTATTCTGCCCTCCAGGCTTTTATACCTGTTGATCCCCTCTCCAGATTATTTTTCTTCCCTCTTTTTGTTGTATTGACACCATTAAATCATTCATTCTTTGATTCTCTCTACTCCTTTGTTTCCATTTTACTAAACTCACTAGATTTTCCACATGCTTCAGGTACCAATTTTGTCTCCTTTAAGGGCTCTTTATCTTCTAAGATCAAGCATGTTGTTGTCCTGTCCTGGAATAATCAGTAGGAACCTCAAGATTTCCCAGCTAAAGGTCTGCATCATCTTCCCCATGCACTTCATTCTCCTTGGCAGTCTCCATTTCAATTGATGACCTTTCACCCACTCAGATGTCTGTATTAAATTCTGGGAATTATCCCTGATTCTTCTTTCTTTATTAGACGCACATCCAATGAATCTCCAGAGTTTCCTAATTCTACTACCTAAATATTCCTCAAATGTCATCATGTTTCCTCCCATTCCTACTACTGCTGCCTTAGTTTAGATCCTCATTACGTCTGATAACAAAAATAGCTAATGTTCATTTTTGTGGCCAGCACTCTTTTAAGTGTTTCCATAAATCATCTTAGTTAATTCTCATAGAAGATTCCTTTGAAATAAAGAGTACTGTGATTGTCTCTACACAGTTGAGGAACTGGAAGGTTGAAGAAGTTTGGCAACTTGTCTAACCCCACACAGCTGCTCTAGGGTTCTTGCATTTTTATAGGGGCTCTAAAATACAAAGGCTAATGGAGTCCTTGATCTTGTATTAGTTCCTCTTAAAATCAGATACTTGTTTTTAAACACTTTCTTGAATTGTAGTCATAATATGTCACATGGCTTGCCCCAAATCCTGCGTTTTATATTGAAATCATTAAAAATATTTTCTGTGACTCTTTCGTGCTGACATTGAGGCTACCTTTCCAAGTGAATTTGGGTCAAAAGAGTAATAATCAGAAACAGCTACTGAAGGCAGAACACTTTCTTCTCTCTCTTCCCTTTCTACAGTGACATAAGCTTCCTTAGAGCTTTTAATCCTCAAACTCTGGAAGGGCTTCAGCAGACTTAATATTTTGTTTTTTTAACCTACCTAAAGGAAAACTCAAACAGTGCTTCTCCAAATAACCATGTTCTCATTTTCCACCTTATCCTTGCTACCTCATTAGATGTCCACTGCTCTCCTCCCAAGCAGCTTTCCTAATTATGTCAGTGGTGCACAGCTTGCCTTCTTAAAGACTGTGTTTTGTACTCCATTCATGCCATTTCACTGGAGAGGAAATCTGCATCCATGCTCCAGTGGAAGCCATAAGGTCACCACGTGAAAACTTGGAGGGCAAAAAGTGTTGTCAGTAATGAGATCTTAGGCATTTGGAAAGTTCACAGGGTCCTTTGTACAACAGGGAAAAATCCCTCTGTTTCCTCTGGTGCTGTTTCATGCTAATTTCAGAACATCAGCCAGTATAAGGCATCTCAACTGAAACTTCAGTTCACAGTGGAGCCTCTTTTATCCTTTTTTGCAGCTAGGCAGTTAGATTTATCTTGTTGATCTTTGGAAAAAGGGAAAAAAGAAAAAAGAAACACAGTCACGTGAATATAACAGATGGAACAAATTGAGGGGTTTGCTCCTAACACTTTTGTCCTGATTAAAATGAAAAGGGAAAATTGTTTTTCAGTGGGGTACACATCATTAGGGTTATTTAATATTTGAAAATTATGTGACATGCTAAAACTCTAAAAGTTGCTGATAAAGGCTGAAAACAACAAATAGATTATGTCACAATTACAGGGATTTTCATCACTTTGCCATTGATTTTTGCCCTGTGACTCCTCTGGTTATATCCAGTGAGGGAGCAGAAGGCCAGATTCACCTAAATTTCCCTATTTGTGACCTGTTTGATCCTACCACAGAAGAGAAAGAAATAGAGATGGAGTAAAGGAAATAATTGACTCTCTGACCTCCTACTGTGTACTATGTTGCCACTGCATCACATTTAAACTGTGAAATTTGATTTGAAAACAGATATGCTTGGGAAATTCTGGAATTGTACTCCCAGAGAGTCGCCTCATTATATTTTGCATTGTCCTAGTTCTAAAACCTTGTGATTACACTTCTAGGAATGTGCTTTCACGGTACAGGAAAGAAAGAACACAGGTAAACTTCATATTAGATTGGGCTCTAACTCCCCAGCCCCAAGTATTTGCATTGTAGAATCAAAGAAATTCTAGCAAAATTATCTGGTTTAATTCCCCACCTGTAGGCTGAAGAGTAACTAAGATTCTTGCTCTCTGCTCGTTCTTCATTAGTCTTTTTTAAAAAGTGTTTTCTATTGAGAAATGAGTCATAGTCTTAAATTTGCCAGTCTTACAAGTGGGGAATGAACACCAATCCTGTGTCCCCCATGCTCTTACATAAGGCGGTCAGCGAAAGATCCTTTGAAATTGAGAAATTGTTTTATAGAGCACAAACCATGGAATCCACTGTACCGTGTTATGATTTAGCAGTTATGTTGGTTTAAAACACCAAATCATCTATTTTTCAACCTTGTTGATGTCATCCTATAGACAGGGTGTTAGTATAAAACCATTTGTGAAATACTGGCATATAAAGGGTAGTATAAATCATAGCTTGAATAAGTGGTGATTTTTATTTAAGAATCAAGATTTTACCTAGTTTCTTATTTACTTATGTCATTTTCACTATTATTGGACAAGGTTAAATGCTGTACTTCTCCTCACTTCCTCCTCTTCTTACCTAACTACCTACCTAACTTTTCATGTTTCCAGTGTGGCATTATATATTATTTTTTTGGGGGAAGTTTTATCTGACTTGTCCTCTGATCCCCACCATGTCCTGCTGATACCATTTTACATTGCATATTGTGCTTTCCTTTGTAGCCCTTGTCAAAGGTGTAGTTATATACAGACTTGCAAATTTACTAGTATAACGTTGATCACTCCCAGGAAACTGTGAGCCTAACCAGGGTGGAGCTATGTTTATTTTGTTCAATGTCGTATCCTGTAGTGCTGGGCAAATCTATAAATGATTTCCGAAACTCTACTTAGCATTTGACTCAGTGCTTTAAGCAGAATTTATAACAAGAAACTCTTTCACTCAATTCTAAAAATTTGGAGGGAAGAATCACAAAGGCTACCTAGGAGAAGAAAGATGTAATCTGCAAAGGACCAAGAGTGAAATTAGCAAGATTTATTAATGGACACAAGAAATACTAAAAGTAAATTATGCAATATTTCAGGAGTTTTGCAGGAAAAATATTTTAAGCCTAGAATCTCATACTCAGCCAAAATTGCATTTTACTTTGAGCATAAAAGAATACATCTGGGGATATTGATAAATTCAGAAGGTTTATCATTTGTACACTTTTCCAACAAAGATTACTGGAGGATATACTTTACTAGTCCAAGGTAACTATGTACACACACGTATACACCATATGCCTTTCCTCTATGCCAACACAGTCATGCAAAAATCACTAGTAAACCTGGAAAACAGAATCTGGGTTCTATACCTGGAAGGTGTTTGAACCAGACAGTGGCAGCTATGGGCATACTTGGGGATAAGGGGAGAGAGAAGTTATGGATATTACCTCGATGTTGGTACTGTTTTAATGAGTTTGCTCAAAATTTAGTCATAACCGTCATAATGTATAGAAGGAAAATTTCTATATCACCTCAGGAAAAAGAAAAATCTCTCAGTGTAACAAAGGGAGAAAGAGTGGGGGAAAGCATAATGGGGTGAAAGGTGTCAAGATAAGATCAAATATAGTAGTAATTAAAATATTTAAAAGAGAAGACGCAGAGAATGTGTTCAAAAAAGATCCAGCTCTACAGTGTTAACAAGAGATACACCAAACTAAAAAAAATATAAAATTTAGAAATAAAGGGGCATAAAGGAAAGTACCTGGCAATGGTCAGAAAACAAAGCATATGTAGCACCTTTAATATTGAACATGGAAATTAATACAAAAAACTAAAATCTTACTAGGTGAAGGGTATATTATTTTTAAAAGATATAATTTACCGTGATATGAATCTTGATTCTTTATATTAAAGATTGAGTCTTTATATTAACATGGTAATCTTTATAGTAATTATTTCATTAACAATCTGTATAGTAATCACGTTACTTAATAACATTAGTAGGCTTTATTTGCTTCCTTATATATTTTTCATACCAAAAGAGTAAGGAACTTGGTATAAGTCATCATGGATGGCAGACTGTGTCTGGAGGGCTCCAGAGTGGGGCTGCAGAGGAGCAGGAGCCATCTGAACCCAAACCTTCCCAAGCGCCTTGCTCCCTGTTCCATGGGTCAGGGGGAAGGGTGGTCAGCTTGTTGTCCAGTATCAATCTCATTCTTAAATGGTGGAGGAACAAGTTACGAATTGACAAACACATTTGAATCTTTTTTTTCACCATTGTGCTCTCCTTTCTCACACTACTAGCCTGTTACTCTAATTAAAGAAATATTGATGCCATCAAAATGGAAGCTTTTGAATAATAACCTACCCTCTCGGTTTATGATTTAATCCTTCCTTTAGAACGGCATGGACAGCTCTTTCGGTGTTTGTTTCTAGATATACACATGTAACCATAGAGGAGAGTGAATCGTCAACTATCCGTTGTTGGATAGTTCTAAACCCAAATAAGGATGAGGATGACCAGGCCTTTGCTGTTGCTTTACCACCCATATATCAGTAGGATATATTTTTTTTAAAAAAAATGAGCCACAGAAGTACAGAGCTCTAACTGTATACAAATAAATGAAAGATTTTAGAAGTGGAAAGTTTTATGCTCAGAGTGTTGAGAGAGAAATGATCCTGACAACAACTTTGGAAGATTTTTAAAGTTAAACTATACAATTAAAGAACGGCTAGGAAGCCTGAATTAGAGATTATGTAACACTTTCTTAATGAAAGTGTTAATGAAATAATTTTTCCAGCGTGAGTCCCAAGAAAGTATTAGAATGTAGTTTTCAAGTTTATGAGAAGTAAAGACGTATTTATGCTACATTTCTTCTTTATTTGCCCTTCTAATTGATTTAGGGCACACAGAAACAATATTAAAAACACTTCACTTTTTAAAACTATAAGGTATCTCTATAACTTTTAAAAATATAAATTAGAAAATGTTTCTCTCCAGTTTTTTTTTGTCTTTGAATGACTGTGAAGTTTTTAGATTTGGCCAAATTAGTCCACTGAGATAGGAATGTTTGATTTACTTGAATGGGCATGTGCCCACGTAGTTTTGTAAAAGACGTGGATATGTGAGAGGGAGAACAATAAGAAACTTCTAGAGAGCTTTATATCCCCAAATTGCACAAAGTACAGCATTTTAGTCAACGATGGGATGATTTGAATATTTAGTTTCTGCACTCCCTGTTCCAGCCATGTTTTATCGTCTATCTGCTACCTTTCTGTAATAAAACAGAAGGGGAGGCTCGGGGTCACTCTTGCTTTATTTGAACTGGTTTCCTCTCTCAAATAAACCCAGCAGGTAACAGTTGATACAGATGGAGAATCACGTTATAATTACCATCCATAGCATTGCCTTCTCCACCCTGCCCAACGCCACGTGTTTCTGGCAGGACACTCGGAGCGTCTCCACTCGGAGGCCTGCTTCTGCCTAAACCATGTGCATGCCTTTTGGTATTCCCACAGCATGCACAATATACCCTGGAACACACACCGCTCAGGGTAATGTGTCTCTAATGCGATGAAATCAGTGGGAACACAGCCTTTTTTGCTTGACAGTATTGTCAGAGTGTATTATCTAGTTTAGGCTGTGGCTTCAGTTCATAGCAGTAGTCAGTTAAATTTCCCTTTCTGAAGCTGAGCAAAGTGTGGTAATGTCACAGCCACAGGCGACTGCCGTTCATAGGACGGTTACCCGAGAAGCATAGCCTCCTGGCTTGTCACACTGTATATATCTCAGGGTCTTCTCTGCCTTCCTAGTCAGAGGTTTCCAAGAATGTTGCCTGGAGCAGTCATGGGATGCAAAAGAGAGAGATTTTTGTTCTGCACTTAGCAACATTACCACACTTCACACTCAGTTTCTGAAAAGGGAAAATTTAACTGACTTGCTCTGAACTCTATCTATCAGATAATACATTCTGACAGGGCTGTGGATAAAGGCTAGAAAACCTACTAATTTATATTTCATTATCTTTGCACTTGGCTTAATCTGTTATCTTTTGCTAAGTGTTACAAAGATAACAAGGAGAGCTGAACTGAAAGGGGAAAGGGGAACCCTGACCCCACAGGGGATGCAGGAAGGCACACTAGATACTCAGCCTCCTGTCTGAAGAAGGCATGTGCCAGGGGATACACTTTGCAGCTGGTGTCAGAGATGAGAAGAGGCAGGGCAGTCTTGCACAGGTGAGGAGTAGATGGGGCATTCCTAGCATCTGCTGCTTCTTACTGTGCATCAGAGAACAACCCAAGGATAATGGAATTGTGAAATAGCACATGTTGATGCCTGGGCTCTTGTTGACCCATATCTCAGGTGGTACCACTCACGAGTAAGAATAAAATGATCTTCCCAGAAGTTAGCCATTGTTATTGAAAAAGACACTTGTACTTAAGAGTGTATCGGTACTTTCATTGGAACTGATGAACTAATAAGGGTGTTAAAAGGACCCCTGTTTTGTTCAGGGACAAATCTGCTCTCCTCCAGGGTAGAGAATGGCCAGTTGTCATAAACACTGCTGGAGGTGGAGGGCTGGCGGTTAACGACCAGTTCCTAAGCAGGAAGGTAGCAGTACAATTTGGCACTTCTTTATAATATGGATAAACCTACACTGAAGTTGTCCAAGCTTTGAAAAGAGATTATAAATTAGAGACAATAAATTCAAGGACTCTCTGGAAGTATGTTGAAGGCTACTCTATACATTCAGTAGTATTTATTTATAAGGTACTAGGTCAGACACTGGGAATCCAAACATTTACAAAATTTTCTCCTTGGAGGAGAAAGGAGAATCAGAGGTCACCTGATTCTCTTTTTGATCTGTGTTGACAAGGAGCATACAGGAAGGAGGGTAGATACAGGAACATAGACTTCAGTTCAAGGTTAGCTCTGTCTGTAATTTATTCTGAGAGGCATTATACCTCTCTTGGGGGCATATGCAAAGCAGAGAGTTGTGAACTAACTGTATATCTTTGCTCTCAGAAAGGCCAAGCTGCACTTCTCAATCCAGAGCAGATGATTCCTACACTCAGAGCTTCTGCCTCCACGTGGATGAAGTGGAGTGATGGTGGGGGGAGTAAGAATGCAGGCTCCAACCATATTTTAGGGATGAAAAATGCCAAAAAGAAAGTGACTATAGTCACAGGATTTTAGAACTCAGAGGAACCACAGAGATTACTCAGAGGAAAAGAACCAAACTAGGAGTGAGAATCTGGATTCTAATCCTAGCTATGCCATCCACTCCCTGTGTGTCTTTGGGAAAACACTTTCCCCTAAAGTCTCAGGGACATCTTCTGTAAAATGAGAATATGTGAATAGTTTACCTCTAAGAGACCTTTTTACTTTAATTCTTTACAATGGTATCTAGAGAAATGGGAATCAGCCAATGTTACACAGGAGGCTGATGAAGTAACCAGTACCAGAATTTCTGATTCTCATTCCAGTGTTTGTCTTTTCTCTTTTTTATGTCATGCTGACTCTTTTTGTGTGTTTGTTTTTAAAGTTTGTTCAGATCCTTGGAAAAGTACCTTAAAGATTCAACATTGGGTCAAGAGTCACAATACATAAATACTAGTTGTTACTGTAGAGAAGCTTCTGGCGAAGCCTTTAATGATCCTTAATGCTATGAAGCAGCTACTGAAATAAATAACTTATACAAATTTCAAAGTATTGTACTGAGATGCTCATTGAAAATACAAGAATAACTGTCTGTTATCTTTAAAATATGTCTTTGCCTAATGACGCACCCCAAATGTCTGTGCAAAGGTAATGTCAGCTCCCAAGTTTTTCTGTTCACTCAGAATATGGTGTCCTGATTTTAGGCCTTGCTGGGATCAGCTCTCAAAATTCTGCCAAACTGCTTTTGACATAAGCTGGCTGAGAGGCACTCAGTTGTTTTGTCAATTTCTCCAGGGAACTGCTACAGTCACCCCTAGGGAGGTGGTGATAAGGGCTTCATCATTTTGAATTTTCTCCACCTCCCACACACATCCAATTTTGGTTCCAGGTGTGTGTGTGTGTGTGTGTGTGTGTGTGTGTCCCCTTAAATGCAAATTGGGAAATGGCTTTCCTGCTCTTACAGGGCCCTTCCTATTAAATTTCGCTGTGCTCAACTTTCTCTTCTTCCAGGGAGCTCTCCCACTGACATTAGTAAATAAAGTAGATCCTGCAATTCCTCATGTAACTTATAACCTAACACTCAATTTTGAGGTACTGATGAAAGCTGTATGTTATTATTTGTGAACACTTCATTCCTGATGTGTTTCTTTTCTGTAAAGGGAGCTTTGATAGTGTAACTCCAAGTCTCTCTCCAACTCATTATTTATTTCATCCCTGGAGGGATGAAAAGAATTACTTGACTACCAATATGGGAGTAATAACTGGGCAGGTGTGGCTTAGCCCCACCTTTTTTTTTTCTCTTCTGTCCACTGTCCCTCTAGTATTTCTGTTCCCTAGAGGGGGAGAGGGAGTGTGAGGTCAGCTTGGGCTCAGTCTTGCCTCTGCCTTGGGGTTAATTCTGCCTAATTCTGGGATTCAGTCATGAGGCCCATTGGGCTCTCACACTGAAGTTCACCCTCCATCCTAGTTCTTATTGGTAATAATGGTGACATTATCTTTCATGTTGTTCAGCCCTTGGGTAGGAAAGAGGGGAGTTAGTTGTTGAAACTCCCTCAGAGACACTACCTCTGACAGGAAGAAGGATTAAAATGATGAATTATCTCCGTTGAGTGAACAAACCCTTAGTGATCATCTACTAAGTGCCTGGCATGTCATTAGACATTGGGGAAATAAACATGAGTTAGACATAGTTCCTTTCTTAAAAGAGCTCAGAGTTCAATGCAGTAGATTTGTGGGGAAGACTAGGGACACCAGAAGGAAGGGGACACATTAGGACACACAAATGTTTATCCCTGCCAAGCAAGTCTAAATTACCTAGGAGTGTGGTTGGGAGCAGGGAAAGGAAATAAAGGCAAAAGATAAAAAAAAGTTTGTGGGCTTCCCTGGTGGCGCAGTGGTTGAGAGTCCCGCCTGCCGATGCAGGGGACACGGGTTCGTGCGCCGGACCGGGAAGATCCCACATGCCGCGGAGCGGCTGGGTCCGTGAGCCATGGCCACTGGGCCTGCGCGTCCGGAGCCTGTGAGAAGCCGCAACAGTGAGGCCCGCGTACAGCAAAAAAAAAAAAAAAAAAAAAAGTTTGTAAGTGGATTCCACGGATGCTTCATTTTATTTAATTAATTAATTAATTTATTTATTTATTTATTTTGCGGTACGTGGGCCTCTCACTGCTGTGGCCTCTCCCGCTGCGGAGCACAGGCTGCGGACGCGCAGGCCCAGCGGCCGTGGCTCACGGGACCAGCCGCTCCGCGGCATGTGGGATCTTCCCGGACTGGGCCACGAACCCGCGTCCCCTGCATCGGCAGGCGGACTCTCAACCACTGTGCCACCAGGGAAGCCCCGGATGCTTCATTTATCAATAGCAAACCATTTCACTTTTTCTTGAGGTCATCTTTTAAAAAATTATTTCTAAAAATACAACTCTTCATGAAAATATAACCTTTTCTGTAGACCAAAAAACTTCAGTCTAAATATATAGCAAATAGACAAATGAAAATTGAAAAGTTAAAAATGTAATTTTAAATTACATGTGACAAATTAAATGTCTTGGTGCCTAATATGTGCTTTTCCATGCCCGAACAAATTAGCCTCTTTTACAAAGTAGGAGTCACAGCAGCCACCTTGTGGGGGTTTTGTAAAGATTAGCATTAATGAATTAAAGGCCTTGGTGGGAAGTAAATGAGTAATTAATAAATGGTAAATATTATTATTTATATTGTGGCAAACATCTAGTTTGAATTAGATTTGAGTAATTCCTTGAAACTGAAACTCATAAATATCTCTTTCTGTTGCGTAGGGACATAATGCATACCTCTTAACCTCTTAGATGTGTTTGATGTTATGTAATCAAAGTGGAACATGATAGAAATTTAGATAGGCTTAGATTATGTTGCGGCTGGGGTCAGGGGGCTGAGTAAAATAAATTGAGGAAAAGGCAGAAAAAAAAAGAGAATGTTAATTTATAGACAATTAACAGTCAGTTGTCCCTTGACTTTTTAAAAACAGGCTGTTCAGAGCAATGCTTATCATTTAATTAACTATGTCTATTGACTTGAAACAAATTATCTTTGCTTCTGCAATTTTTAGCAAAAATTACTGACCTTGCTTACTTCTATTTGAAAAATCCCACAAAGTACTAGGAGTTATAGAAACAAGTGTTAGCGTATTGGAGTCATTCTGATTAAACAAAATTTTCTATATTCTGTGGAATCTGAATGAAGTTTTTTTTCCCGATTGTCACAGTTTAATATCAGAAAAAATAAATATAAATTACTAAAACCTACTTAGAAGATTTTATTTGTTGGCCGTGATTTACTGTAAAGGCATATGCTATGTAGAAATAATACTGTGTTCCTTTTTTTCCTAGTTCTTCGTGTTGGGCTAAATTGGAAGTGGTGGTGACTGGAGGAGCCGGGGGGTGGGGAGAGAGAGAGAGAGAGAGAGAATGAATGAATATCATTTTCACTCTGAAAGAGCTGTCACAATACTATTTCACTCTGTGCTTTCTCCCTTCTGTATCCCCCCAAATTAAGTAGTATTTTACTTTGAATCTCTTCACATTCACTTCTTTTTTGCCAGGTTAACGCACACAGAGTAGACATTACATTTTCTTTCCGGTTCTCAGGCCTATTTACATTTCGAGTCCACTGATTGTTTGTTGTGGGGGACTATATTGTTCACTGTGAGATGTTTAGCAGCATCCTTGGCTTCTACCCACCAGCTACTAGTGACATCTCTTCAGCTGTAAGAATCAAAATGTCTCCAGGTATTGCCAAACATTTCCTGGGGTGGGATGGGGTGGGGGGCAAAATTGTTCCTGGTTGAAAATTATTGAGTTAGAATGAAAAAGTAAAGGATGTGCAGAGCTCTCTCTATCATCTATCTATTTATCTATCTATATCAATCCATCTATCTTCATCCATCCATTATCTATCTATCTATCTATCTAATTTATCCAACTATCATCCATCTATCTCTATACCTACTGACCTACCTGACTTAAAAAAGGAAAAGTGCTGCCTGATGAAGCTTCCATGTTCCCCTGTTTTTTTATCAGCAGTCATGAAATGGAATGATGACTGCTTTCCCTCATCACTAGTTGCTGGAAATTAGGGGCTCGAGACCCTCGGTCATCTCTAGTTTGACCTTCCTGTTGTTAGGCTGGTGAGACTTTCCAAGGAAAGATTATAAGAAGTTTCCCCTATACAAGAAAATCTGGAATTTGCTCCTTTTTGGTTATCTCTTACATGTCTCCCAGTCACCAAAGTGGCCTGTAGGTTGTAACACAGTCCTTTAGGTCAGATACCTCTTCTACATTAGACATGCTAGCTGGCAGAGACTGGCCATATTTCCTGCATTTCCAATCTCATGATTGCTTTCTTGGACTCCCTACGGTTTATTGCCCAAAGCAATATTGCAGAAGTTTTCAATTGGCTGGTCTTCACGCATTATTCACATTTTAGCAAGATCATAGTGTGATTGGCTGCTCTCGATTTGCCTTTAGATCATGATGTTCCAAGGAGACACGCTGATTCACTGATTGTCAAATCTCAGAGTTGGTTCTCAGCTTTGGATATTGTCTGATTCATCTTCCCAACGTATCAATCCACTGTCCTTCTTGGGAGATTAGCCTCTTTGACTGGGTTTGAATATGGCTTTATGTTTGATTGGTTTTCATCTTCTTTTTTAAAACCATTTCCCTTTATTTATAAAGGAAAGATCTTATCAGAAAGACCAAATGAATTGGTCATGCCCTGTGGCTTCATCCTCGTGTGTGTTCATAGCCTCTTCATTTGCTTCATGGAGATTTACAGGTTTATACTTCCATCAAATACACTTTCAAGTAGCACAGACAGAGAGATTAAGTTCTTGCTATTTACCTTTACTCAAAAAACGTTTTCAAAAAATTTCCCTGCCTTCTTAAGCAAATATGCACTTGATTTATATTTCACTCAGATTATGTCTATAGATGGTGAAACTTTGAATCTCAATTTCTATGAACCATATTTAGATACTGTTCCATTACTCTTTCCTTTGATAAAAAAATAATGATAGCTCCATGCCCATTATCATGTGACATGTATGGGAATTACAGAGGTCCCTGCCTCCGTAACTTTATGCTTGGCCGTGTGATATGTAGGTGATGCGTTTCACTCAATGGCTATGCGTGAGAAACTTGAAAGTTTTGTAAAACAATTTAGAAGGTCTTGTACAAGTGTGCCTAGGCAATACATCACATCATAAGTTAGCATGAAAATAAAGCCATAATTAATCAAGTGGATTGACTTTATTCTTTGATTTTTGGTAACATTATCTTCCCTCAAACATTAATAAATAAGGCATTTGGTTTTGTAGAAGACATCCAACTATCATTATATATCAATTGTGTACCAATTACTAATTGCCACATGTGTATGAACATTAACCTTTTATGTGTTACTTGAGACTTAAAAAAGATAACTCTCTTTGGATGTGAAAATTTTAGACTCACACGAACAACCCAGAAAGCACAGGTTAGACATGGTTTTCTTGTTGACTAATACTTGTTTGTTCATTTGTTTGTTTTGAAGGATGACTATTCGTTGAGCACTTATATGAGTGGGATATATTGCTAAAGGAATGTGCCTTCCCTAGTTGGAGCTTCACCATCTTTGTGTAAGGTAGCTTCTATTATTTTTTACATTTTCTAAGGAGAGAACTGGCTTTGTAAGGTCAAGCATCTTATGCAGTTTTATAAAGCTAGTCAATAATTAAGTCAGAAATGACTCATACATTCTTCTCAGATTTTAGAGCTTGAACTGTTAACCACTACTGCACTATTTTTTTTTTTTTTTTTTTTTTTTGCGGTACGCAGGCCTCTCACCGTTGTGGCCTCTCCCGTGGCGGAGCACAGGCTCCGGACGCACAGGCTCAGCAGCCATGGCTCACGGGCCCAGCCGCTCCGTGGCATGTGGGATCTTCCCGGACCGGGGCATGAACCCGTGTCCCCTGCATCGGCAGGCGGACTCTTAACCACTGCACCACCAGGGAAGCCCCCTCTTAATCTTTATAAGATCTCTTGCCCGCCTCCACCATTCTCCCCTTCTTATATTACATAAGATTGCGTTCTTCACTAAGAAAGAAACTTGAGGGTTCTACATTTGAGGCTATTTGCTTTACAATTCTCCTCTTTCAGTTCACATTTTAAAGAACATTCTTTTTTAAAAAGAAAACATGTTATGTGAGTAGTCTACATGCCCAATGAGTGTCTATACCTCTTTAGTAATGTTGATCCTTTGCCAACGGCCTCCCTAAGAACAAGCCATTTCTTTCATTAAATGAAACTATTATAGTTTAAACCGAGCGACTAAATAGTCTTAAAGATTTTGTTTTCCTGGGACAATTACACTGCCTTCAGTGAATGTTAAATTTAAGCCAAAATCTAAACAAAAACTGAATATTTAAAGTGAAAGACAACTAGGTTATTTCTTTTTAAAATGCCAAGTTACTCAATAAAGCATTGTCAGCAGGCATTTGCTTTACGTTTTCACACTGAAACTATTTGAAAACTTTTCTTTCAAAATAATTAGAGTGGCTCAGAAGAGGAGAATCTCACTTTGGGATCATAAAAGCAAATATAATATTAGATAGTTCTTATGTGGCTGAGAGATAACTTTATAAGTTGACCTGAATCTAATAGACTTTCAGTTTGGAAAATATAATTTTATTTGGAATTTTGAGAGACTTTTAATCTTTTGATTTTTGCCCTTAATATGATCTACTTGTAACCAATGGGATTTCTTTTTTTCTGGGTCCAACTACTGATACTTCAGTCTATGGGCGATAGTACCCAACAAATCTTCAGTCAGTTTTGTCTGCCTTAGTGCATATAAGCCCTGAAAAAACAAAGCAAAACAAAATAATTTGTAACTTAAATAGAGCTAGAAAAAAATTAGTAAAAATGTATTATTGAGTACTGATGAGGAGATGCAAATAAAACTACACATGTTTTAATCATAAATGCTTCGGTTACATCTCAAAGATACGGTGATCCAATAAAATGAAAAAAACCCCACAAAACTCCTTTTGAGAAGTTACTTTTAGATGAGAAGATCCTATAGTAAGTCAAAATCTGTAACAAGTTTTGGCCTGAGATAATCCAGAAATCGTATTTCATAACTGGTTTAGGGATACTTAGTATTTTAATAGGAGATATGCCTTCTGAATTGTTTGCTTAAGGCAGATATTCAAATTAATCTTCATTCCCTGACCCTCAGCCGAAGGATTGCAAGGAGAGTGAGCTAGAAGAGCATGTGGCTGCTGAAGGATTGGTTACAGATCATCTAGAAGGTGGTTAATCCACAAATAAGAATTTAATGAATCAACCATATAAGTGTTATCTGAGAGCCTATAAAACCGGGGCTCTTCTCACAGAATCATAGAAAGATTCACAGATGTACTTAAAGTATGCTTATCTGCCTATTTTCCAATGAAGAACCCAAAGTAAACCATATCCTCGTTCTTACTAGCTGAGACTCTTCCTCTTCACTTTAATTCAGGCCCCGAGTGTTGGCACCACAATTTTGCTCTTAAACAACCTCCACGGTCTCACAAGCTTTTCCGTGACAACCTTTCGCTGATAGGCACATTTTAATTGTTTATGTTCTGACAAATGCTGACTCCTGTATTTCACTCCAGTCTTCTTTTTGTTGTAATAGTCTATCAATCAGAAAAATGTTCAGGTTTGATAGCTGGTTTTCAGAGGGAATACCATCTTGTATCTATGGACTGCATTTTAAGGATGATTCCATGAAGAGTGAAAAATGTCCAGAAGCCAAATATAGTATACTGTTACACACAACCACTCATGTTGGAAGCACAATTGCTTTAATTTTATCTAAGTTTCTATAATGTTCCATAAAAAATTAATAAATTTGATAGGAAACCAACATTAATTATACTCATTTATAGTTGAACTGTTGAATCTTTAATGTGAAACTGTTTTGTTTTGTTTTTTTCTTAATAAAAAGCCTCATAGGATTCACTAACCTTTCTCACATCTGTGTCATAATGAGGGCAATTCTCAGGAGAGTAATTAGCAGAGGCCTGGCTGCCATTTACATATTTAGTACACATCTTAATCTTTGCTAAGTCTAATTTGCATTGTTTGGCTTTCTTCATTTTATCCTCTAGAACTTCAGTAATGGTTCTCCATCTGAATAGCTATAAACAAGAACCTGGCGGATTAACTTACAGGATCATAGATTTGTGTTATTATAAGGCTTTGCCTGATCTCGTCCTTGTCTAATGTTTCAGCATCTTCTTACACTACCTTCTTTTAGTTTTCTACTCCCTACTACACTAGCCTACTCTCGATTCCTAGGACCAATGAACTCTTCACTGCTTTAGGTACTTTTCAGTAGCTCTTTCCTCTAAATGGAATAATCTTCTCACTAGCCGTCCTCAAGTCAGGTTTACTGTCATACTTGGTAGTTTCAATGTCACCTTTGCTGAGAGACCATTCTGTTTACTCCACCTAAACTAATTCCCTATCTTTGCTCTCCCTACCATTAACCTATTTGTGGTTCTTTAACACTGTTAAGGGTCTGTGTTCATCTTCCCATTTTATTTGTCTGCTTGTTCTCCAGACATCTTCTCCATTAGAAACTGTCAGCATCCAAGCACTCCAGTACAAGTGACTCAGCAGGAATGTGAGGTTTGGAACGACAGCCTTAGCAACCCTGTGTGTTTAGGAATCATGGGTAGTGAATTCAACCTAACAATATAGGGCAAAGGATAAATCAGATGGTAACACGGGCATGGCTACTCAGTGCCTTTTTTACCCCTCCTGCAGCCTGTAGGGTAAGTTTCACAGGTCAGAGGAGGATTGTCTTTTTATTCTGACAACCCAGGGCGGGCCTCATCATCAACAACTTAATCAAAAACTGACTCTCTAACTCTCACATCAGATGTATCGAAATGTTGGGGTTCCAAAGTTTGAATGTCTATACACAGGACCTAAGGTATTCTAACCTAAGACTTACACAAAACACAATTTTTCAGTCGTGGGCCTTCCACAAATATAAGATGCATGAGAGCAAGAGCTTCGTCTCTCTTTACCACTTAAACGCCAAAGATCAATGCATGCTTGGAGTTTAGTACATAGACGGTAAAATTAATTGTATGCATGTGTAAATAACCGAATGGACAGAATGAATGGAAAAGTGAAATAACCATATGTAGCATCCATCTTTGGGTGTCATGTAGACATAGGTTTTAACTTTTAGTATTGAGAAACCTACAGTTTGTCTTTCGGCATTAAATAATATTTTCCCACACGCGGAGCCTTTTTCACCTCTTCTCACATCCTCTCCAAGAATCAGGCATATGCTGAGCCAGGAAAAGAACACTTTGCCTCAGTGGGTGGGCTGTGTGCTTCCAAAACGAAAACTGACGCTTTACAAGTATTGCAAAAAAAGCAAATTATCAGGGTAACAGAAACAGACTCAAGCAATGCCTTCTGCCAGATTCTCTCCAGATCTGGCCCCCAGTAGGAGTATGTGCCTGGGGGTGTGGAAGTGGGGATGCCATGCACGCAATGAGTCTGCAGCAGCCTTTCACACAAGCACAGTGAGGAAAGGCATTCGTGTACTTCTGTTTCTCTTCTGCATATCCCTCACATAACCCCATACAGGACTTCCATCCATGGGTTTAATTAAGTAAAAATACTCTCTGAGCTGTCAGTCAGGGACTGAGTTCACCTAGGGCACTGACCTCCTCTTCTGAGGTATCCCAGATGAAGCTGTCAACTTTCATCCTGCTCTGATTAAAAGTTGTGAAAAGTTTTTTTGCTTGTTTATTATTTTTCTCTTGAGTATATTCGTAATTTTATTATTTAGGTAGATTCTTGAATTGCTTTTGGAAATACTATTTGTTTCTTGAGACAGTCATCATTCATCACGTGGTTTAGCTTATTTCTTAGTATTGAATTTTTATGTAAAAACAATTATTTCCATCAACAACTTAGAATTATAATTCAATGTATATTCTTTATTTTTTACCCACCAAATTAAGAAAATAGTTTATCTTTACATTATTTCAGGGGTAATTCTTTGCTTTAGTGTGTCCTTCTGCTTAGGTCACTGTTATCACCATCAGAGTCATCTTAGTTTTTGAATACAATCTGTCATACTAAATCATGCTCAGTTTCTTCATTTGTAAAAAAAACAAAAAATTTTTTTAAACTCCTATCCCAGCATATCATGAAATACAACTAGAGAGGAAATACTTTCCCATGTAGCATATTCTTAAGCTGTGAAACATCATCCCCAGTTATATGCTACAAATTTTCTGTGTTGGTTAGAGTTCACTTTTTGGTGCCCTTTGTTTACATTTCAAGAGATAGGAAAATAGGGCTTCCCTGGTGGCGCAGTGGTTGAGAGTCCGCCTGCCGATGCAGGGGACACGGGTTCATGCCCCAGTCCAGGAGGATCCCATGTGCTGCGGAGCGGCTGGGCCCGTGAGCCATGGCCGCTGAGCCTGCGCGTCCGGAGCCTGTGCTCCGCAACGGGAGAGGCCACAACAGTGAGAGGCCCGCGTACAGCAAAAAAAAAAAAAAAAAAAAAAAAAAGAGATAGGAAAATAAATCACTGACATTGAAGATTACATTTGCAAACCAAAGAGTTACAGTGATTGGTCACAGGTAGTTGGGTAGAAGTTTACTGAGCTGCTTCTTCACATACGAGACCTTTCCGAATAGAAGGATTCTGAAGACCCAATGTGATGAAGTCATAGTGACTCATAAGATAAAATTTATCAACAGTGTGAAAAGTTACCTGAACTACTTCCAACTTCCTGGCAGTGTCTGTTGTAGTCTACTGGCATACCTATCACCTATGTCTGCACTTACTCTGGGGAGCAGTCCACACCCAAGTTGGATGTTTCCAGAATTTTAAGTAGACCAACATTCTTTTATGTTATTCATATTGGGCCCCATAATCTCATAACCAGTGGCTTGTGTATATTAATATTGGACTTCATGTTTTCTTAATCTTCGATAATTTCATTGTTGGGTAATAACTTAAAACCTCACATATCAGTAGAGTGAAATTTGCCCTCTTATTTCATATGAGACGCTTTGGATAAGTCTCTCCAGCTTCCAGACAAGGAACTCAGGTTTGTAAGACTTTCATCCTTCTATGCACTTAGTGTACATTTTTAGGCTCTTGTTTCCCTTGTGTTTCCAGATCCTTTCATTGACCAAGTTCTAGTGTAGTCAACTTTTTATCATCAGGACTTTGTGTTTTATCAGCTGAAATAATAAATAAGATGTATTCAGTTCCAAAATGCAGTCTCTTACTACTATAAAATATTATCAAGTCTCTCATTTTTTCTTATTTTCCCAACATTTATGCATTGTGTATAAGATCACACTGAGTTGAGATAAATACAGAATGTTAGAATTGTGTAATCAATAAATATTCTCATAGATAAATATTTTGAGACCTAAAACTTGCCTAGCCTTACAAAGACATGGAGAAAGAAAAAATAAATCTAAGAACGTTGTTGAGATAATTTTTATTTCATAATTTAAAAGCAATGTGGAGTATCTCTTCATACAATGCATTAAAAATAAATTGCAGAATTAAGGCAATAACCATAGTATTATCCACTTATAAATAATATCCTGAAAATAGGTAAGAAAAAAATAAAAATCTGATATTAAAGAATATGGTAAAAATTTATTGGATAAAGACAATAAATAAGTACACTCCTAAGAATTTAAATGGGTAACAATTAATAAAGAAAAGCAATCAGTTACTCTAGGAGTCTAGTAATGAGCTGTATTTCTCAATGTGTCTACCACATTGAGAAAGTTTTAAGAGCTACTACATCTCTTGGTGAGATGGAAGAAAAATGCTGTATCAGTCAACATCCTTAGGTGCAAGCACCTAAGACTTGGTCTGGGTGATTTAAACAGAAAAAGGAATATATTTGAAGACTATACTGTAACTTCTAAACTAGCCGAGAAGGCTGCAAAACCAAGCTCAGATAATAAATGACAAAAAAAGGAGAAACTAATTAGCAGACACAATCACAAGTAAAATCATAAGAGAGGACCTGACTGGTGAGGCTACCACCTTGCACCCTAGGTATAGCTGCTATGGCCTCAAGTGTGATTCTCCAGTGCTTCCCCTAATGTGTCACTAGGCTCCAGATTCAAAGTCCAAGGTGGGTCCATCTGGCTGATTAAGTCTAGTTTACAAATGTGAGCTGCAGTGTTGATATTCTGGCTTCCTGCCGAGGGTCAGGAAGAAAAGTCCTTTCGTGTTGCTGCGATGAAGAAACCAGGACAGCAAAACTAAGGCGAAATAAAGGATTATGTATTGACTGGATAACTTCCAATAAGGCTAAATCATTAACGTCTTTACTTTTGTTCATTGTAATTTGCACAGTTACCTGATTTTGGTTCTGTAGACATGGTTGGAAGAGGGAGTATTTGGAATAGTTGGCTGTTTAATTTGGGGTTCTGACCCACATCAGAGGAAAGTAGGAAACTGTCTATACACAGGAGGTTTCCACAAGTGACTATAAGATGAAAAAACTAAAAAGTAAAGATTGGGTCTCAGCAGTGGGATGGTGAACATTCCAATGAGAAGTTCTTTTCTGCTCCATTATTTAATTCTTTTAACCCAGCAATCCAGTTCTTCATAGGAAAGAAAGGAGTAGAGAGGTGAGCTGGGTGGGGGGCAGTTTCCAGCAGGAGGTCCACCTGGTACAGAATGTCTGGATCATAGGGAGAAAAACCACTTGGGTGCAGCACTGAAGAGGCAAGGAGAAATGGCAGAGCAAGAAAAGAATCCAAGTCAGGAACAAGCAAAGACAGTAGAATGAGAATTCCCAGGGGAAAGGTCAGAAAATGTGAAGCTAGCTTGAAGCTATGGAAGGTTGGAGATTTGTTCTGTTCCACCTGTGGATATTGAAAGCCCTGAAGAAGCCTCCTAGACCTTCAGAGTTTGAACAAAAATTCTACACACCAGCTGCCAATCCTTGTCCACACATCTGTGGTGTTACTTTGAAGGTAGTCACTGCCTCTTTCCCTCAACCTCTCTCCTTAACACTCACTCTTAAGGGCATCTGGGTGCTATTTAAACATTAACCCTGCCTTTGTGCCTCTACTTTTATTTTTCCCCAATAAACTTTACTTTATTTAGCATAATGGTTTTGGAATTTTGACTACAAAATATGAGAGCCCCTCATTTCTCTATATAGAACCATGGCCGTATGTTTAGACATGATTGCAAAATACTCTTCTTCTTTGTTAGTTTTCTCTCTTTCCACATACTGACTTCTCGAAACAGTTTGGGAAGGGTTCCCCTCCCCCCGCCCCGGACTAATGCTGTATCTTTCAATTGGGTTTGTTCCGAATGGGACTTCTGTATGTTGTCCATGAGAGAAGGTTTGATTGCTTTAATCTTTTCGGTTAGTAATCCCATTCTGACATATGGGGCAAGCAATTCTAATCTGAGAAAATAATGCTGAATTATAAATGTGCTGCGATTTATTTTTTTTTAAATACTCCATGAGAGAGTATATCAGCAAAACATATCTATATCATCAGCATCTAATGGCTCTATGTTGATTTAAGGTTATGACTCCTTGCTCCATAGTTCAGCTAGTATGGTGTGTGTGTGTGTGTGTGTGTGTGTGTGTGTGTGGTGTTTTAAAGAGTTAAAGGAAAAAAGTCACTTTTTAGGATTGCAGAAGAGCTGTTCATTCAAATTTAGAAACACTGATTGGTTTAAAAATTATGTAATGGTTTATAAAATGAGGAGTTTCTAATTATACTGCCCTGATATACTTGGAGTCTGTCACCAAAATAGGAAGGACCATAATAGGTCCAAATATGTTTGGGGGAGGAACTCAAACCTAGTGGTGAAAATATGAAACCTCATTATAGGAATCTTGAAATCAAATAAAAGCTAAAGTGCCAGAATGTAAAACCAATGGAATTCAATCATCATGCAATTCAGATTAGTATTTTCACATTTTTTTATGTCAGACTCCATACAAAGGATGATATAAAAAAGAATAAGAGATGGATCCTGCTATCTACAAACTCTCCCATTCATTTATTCATTTTATTTATTCATTCAATCAAAATTGAGCACTTCATCTATGCAAACCTCTTTGCTAGAAGAAGGAAGTCTAATAACTCTAATTCATGACTGATTATCATACCTTTTGAAACACACATGGGTAAAGAAAATGAGAAAACCTGGCACGTCAAATCTGTAACGCCCATGAAGAAAAGTGGAATTTCTGCCCAGAGATGAAGTATTGCTGAAGTGAATCAAATAGAGCACAGAGGGTTTTAGTCTGTTTTTCAATCCTTTTTCCTTCATGTGCTAGGTTTAGGTATGAGTCCAACATCAGTCATTTAAATACAGTGGAAGTTGCATGGAAATGACCATCCCCCCTCCCCCCATACACACAATATGGTGGGCTTGTAGACTCTGGATAGTTTGGTATTTTATTATCTTGACCTTAGGGAGGTCTCCATCTCTTCCTGATACAATGCACAGTGTGCTTTCTGGCAACTCCTACTGTGGTTTTCCACACATGTGTGTCTCCGTACTGCACTGGCCCTATCATTACATATTTTCACAACTCTGGGAGAGAAAAGAAAATGCAAGGGAGTGAAATCCATGGCTGTGCTTAGCTCTGACTTGACCATGGACTTTAGAATAATTATTTTCTTCTTACTTTGCTACAATTGTCTGTAGGAAATAAAAGCTCTTCTGTATTATTATTTGTATCAAATTAATATTAACACCAGCTAACCGTTTACTGCATACTTACATATCCTAATCCCTGTGTTTTGCAAGTTACATACATTGTTTGATTTAATCTTACACAGGCAGTGAGATAAGGTGCATTATCATCATTTTCCAGATAAGGAAACCTAAGACTCTAAGAGAAGTTAGGCAATTTGCCTAAAGTAGCATAAATAATAATTAGTGAAATCGGAAGTGATATTCAAATCCAAGTTTTGTGCCTCCTTTGCCTAGAATTTACCTCTATTTCTGACTCAGCCTTCTTTATTTTTACCAGTTCAGCATTCTTAATAATCTAGTGCCACCACCAGAAGGAAGTGAGAGCTTCACACCAAAGTCTCAGGGAGTCCATATGAGGCCTGCCCGCACCCTTCCCTTCAGGTCCCATTCCCTTGTTCAGGTAACCCTTGCTTTGGTTTCATTTTGTAGCTATCTTCCAGCTTTCTGCCTTTTGGGTTGGTGCTTTTGGGTGGACTCTGGTTGGATGGATTATGGCTCTTCTCAAGGCTCATTATTTTGGATGGTGCTTGGCTCTACCCTGGCTTCAGCCCGATGGCCATCCTGACATGCTTTGCCCACAACCTCAGTACTTGTAGCCTACCTCCTCCGATCTTTTTTTTTTTTTTTTTTTTGCGGTACGCGGGCTTCTCACTGTTGTGGCCTCTCCCGATGCGGAGCACAGGCTCCGGACGCACAGGCTCAGCGGCCATGGCTCACGGGCCCAGCCACTCCGCGGCATGTGGGATCCTCCTGGACCAGGGCACGAACCCGTGTTCCCTGCATCGGCAGGTGGACTCTCAACCACTGTGCCACCAGGGAAGCCCCCTCCTCGGATCTTTTAATTTCACCTCCTTTGCCTTATTTCCCTCTCGTTGGTATCCTTTCAACTCAGGTTTACGTAGAAACTCAGTTCTACAGGGAATGCTTTTTTAGGCAAAACGTCAAGTGGAAATGTCATCTGAGTAAGGACCTAAAAAACAGACCAGAAGAAATGCATACTAATTTACATTCTTGGGTTTAAAAGTGATGGGATATTATGCATAAATTATATAAACAAAAGCCCATAAATTAATGGGCTTTGATTTAAGATTCCTAATATTTATCTACTCTTTGAGAAAATTACTCCCATAGCTCCATTGCTAATTGTCTTTTTGGCTGGAAGTAGTGGTCTCTATATTAAGAAATATGTTCCTGGCACAGAGCTGGGTTCAAGGTAGAGAATCACAAAGTTTTTGTTTAATTAAACGGTGAATTAATGCACAGGTGCTCCAGAACTCATTTGATGGGCTTCCCTGTTTTATAGATGGTGTAGTGTAGATTTGAGCATTAAAATTAGATATTTTAAAAGGAGTAAAAAAAAATCAAATATGTCATTTCTTGTCGAATAAACTCTGTTTGCAATAAGCATTCTTCACTTTCCACTCCTGAAATAAAGAAAAACTTGTGCTATATAAAAGATACCTTAGTTAGCTTAGGTATAGTCAATATTCTGTCTGTTTTTGTGTATACCTTTATTAATTGCAATGTTCTCAGTTTGTCTCTTCAGAGTGAAAGCATAAGAAGTCAGTGGTTATATTTAATTTATTAATTTAACCAACTCAGTGCCTTGTACATAGAAGAGGTTGATGCATTATTTTGCATACTGGTGTTTCTCCTTTGCAAAGAGATCTTTATTTGGTCTGCATGGTGAACTTTTTTTTTTTTTTTTTGTGGTACGCGGGCCTCTCACCGTTGTGGCCTCTCCCACCGCGGAGCACAGGCTCCAGATGCGCAGGCTCAGCGGCCATGGCTCACAGGCCCAGCCGCTCCCCGGCATGTGGGATCTTCCCGGACCGGGGCACGAACCCGTGTCCCCTGCATCGGCAGGCGGACTCCCAACCACTGCGCCACCAGGGAAGCCCTGCATGGTGAACTTTTGACAGTTGGCTATGGAAAAATAACTGCAAAGATTCTAAGTGGTATTGCTGTATGCAGCCTAATTAATTTACTTCGATAACTTCCCATTCTTTCCGTTGAGAACAGCGCCCCCTCTGTCAGCCTCCCACCCCCCCCCCCCACCCCCATAACTGTTTATTACAATCTAGTAACCTCTGGGAAACTGCGTTCTCTAAAATGCCTTTCCCTGTGGCTTAAAGATTTTTTTAAATAAATAAATACAGTTTATGTTGGGCATCTACCACTTGAAGGGCTAATGATTATTGACTAGCCTCCAGCAGGTATCAGGGAGTCTTGCCTCAGGGCCTTCCAACTAGCCCCCAAACATGCCGAATGTTAACACATGTTTCTGGATTCTGGCTGAGATTGGACACAAACAAGGCAGTCAGAATGGACCATTTAGTGTACAAGTCAAGATGACAGATCTCTGCTTAATACAAGGAAGAGAAAAATTCGTATCTTATTGAAAACGGCAGAAGAGCCCCGGGTGCTTTCACTTTGTGATTCTGCAGCAAAAAAGTGGGTTGTGTCAATATAAGTTTATGTCACCAGCTCACAGCTGCCACCCTGAATTGACCCTGTTCACGGCAGACATAAAGGCCTTCCATTTCCAAATTCTCTCTCATGCTCATCTGTGAATGGGAGCAGAATGTGGAAAAAAAGCCAACAAGTCGTCTTAGCTATAGGCGAGGAAGAGAGACAGAATTGCCTTAATGCAGCACAGCGATCTGCGGTGTGATTTCTACCATCCGGCAGCCAAACCAAGAATACTCCAGCTCTGACAGCAGCAGCTCATGCTTTGCAAATCATGAGCCAGAAAAATCTTCGTACCCTTCTAGATTCTTCTAAATGGCACAGGGCTGGATTAAATAGCACAGGCCTGTGTTTCAGAAATGGGTGGTGAAGATGGCCTTTCTCAAATGAGGTGCTACAGAATGTATGTGAAATGTCCATAGGAATTCTTGCAGAGGGTTTCTGTCATCAAAATAATTTTTTGGAAAGGCTTGGATTTAAAGTGATTATTAAATTTTAGGACATTTCAGTCATATTTTGGGCCAAAGCTATAAATAGCTAAGAAAGATACATAAATTTCATAGTTTATTTGAAGGTGGAGATTTTTTTCTGAGGAAGAGGTTTAAAGTGTTCTATGGACCACTCTTTAGGAACGCTGAACTACAAGAAGAAGCAGTATTGAAACTCCATCATCTATTATATTAGTGTTGCCAAATTAAAATATACCTCTCCATGTGTACACTACTGAATGTAAAATAGTTGGCTGGTGGGAAGCAGCAGCATAGCACAGGGAGATCAGCTCGGAGATGACCTAGAGGGGTGGGATAGGGAGGGTGGGAGGGAGGCTCAAGAGGGAGTGGATATGGGGACATGTGTATGCATATGGCTTGCTTTGTTGTGCAACAGAAAATAACATGGTATTGTGAAGCAATTATACTCCAATAAATATCTATTAAAAAAATAAAATACACCTCTCACCCCAATATTTTAAGTTAATATGTTCATTTCAGCAAATATGAATTAGGTACCAACTACATGTAAGGAATTATATCAAATATTGTGGCATGGAACCAAAGAAAATAACAAGGTATGCTTTATGCTATGTGGAGCTAATGATTTGATGATACTACAAAATATTGAGTAGTTTTGGAGTAAAACTAATATCCTCCAGGTTATACTCAGGATTTGCTGCTTTTTGTTATTATTTTTAGGATAACATAGCCATAAAGTAATTGAAAGGGAAAAATCTTATTCTAATAAATTGGAGAGGACACTTATTCTGTCACCCTCCTTGTAGACAGGGCTATCTATAAATCATCCCAAATGTTTGTTGTTTCTGAAACTCATTGGACTTGCTCTTTTCTCTAGTTAATCTAGAATTCAGCTTCTCTTACAGGTAAATCTCTAAAAATTTGGCCAATATTTTGTTTGGTAAAGAGTAGGAAAGAAAGACATGTGTTCAGAATTAACTAAGATGAACTAGGTGAATGCTTTAGTTTGTCGTAATGGGATTCTTAATTGAACATAAAGCTTCATGAAGAAAGGAGTTTATTTCAATTTCAATTGAACCATATACACACAGTGCAGACCCTATGCATTCAGAGCCTGAATAACCATGGTGTCCAATTCCGCCTTCAAATGTACTGGGATTCAACTGGATTTACCTTATTACTTAATTTGATTCATGTATTGACAGACAACTTTAAAAGGCAGACAAAGGAGTAAGTCTTTGTACAGTGTAGTTGAAATAGCAAATCAACAAAATAGGCAACAGAAACAGACTATTTCTAAATATGTTTTTAGTAGCATTAATATAAATTAGGACTAAAGAAATACTGTACCTGGCATGATAGTTAAAAAAAGATTTTAGAATTGGCAGAAATATCAATCTTTTTACTCTATTATTTCTTATTCTTATGGTCAAAAATTGCTTTAATCAGTTTGATTACTATTATTATGTACCAAATTTGGCTCACAATTGTTGGCTATTTTCAAAAAGCGAAAGCTGCCATCAGAAAATGAACACTTGTCATTATTAAACATGTTTGTTAGAGCCACAACTCAAGAAAGATAAGCCAAAAATGTTTCTTTGTTCACTTGGTAATTTGACAGTTATTGGCAGACCTACTATATGCCAGGAACTGCATTATATATCATAGGTGTCCAGAGGAATAAAAAAAATTCTTGAGTGCAGATTATTCACAAATGTTAGAATAGTGGAACATTGCTAGAGTAAATGTAGAGCTTTCCAACCTGACTTGTGTGAAGAGGTAAAAGTTCATTGGATTTATAAATTCTTAGAAGTAGTGTCATTACCATCTTCATTAGCTGACATCCTCTTAAATAAAGTCATATATATATATATATGAATGTTAAATGTGTTTATTTGGTTAGGCATCATGATATGAGTAAGATAGTCTCCACGTCAAGGTGCTAATAATTCAGAAGAATTGAAATGTGTACCAATGTCCTTATATTATTTAACCATGGCATGCAAATGATACAAATAAGGGAGTTATAGGGGTTCAGGGAGAGAAATCAGTTTCAGTTAATAGAATGAGGAGCAGTTCTATCAGTTTGAGAATGTTCTTGAACAGTGTAAATAAAGACATACAAGTGGAACACATCATTTGATATATGATGGAGTGTTGATAGAGAAAAGGCTGTTTTGGACCAAAAGGTGAAGACAGCTTGAAGTCCAGAGTTTGGACATTATCCCTTCCTTCTTCCCTCCATATTCTCTCTCTCTCTTTCTCTCTTTCTTTCCATAGGTTTTGGGGCAGAGGGTGCAGGGAGTGTCATGGAGGATGTGGTGGAGGATGTGGAGGATGGTGATGGAAAACAAAAACAGGAGATAGTTCAGGACATTATTTGCAGGTTTAAGAGAAGATGATGAAGAATTATATAGGACAGATGTTGTAGAAGCAGACTCAAAGGGACTTGTCAACTGATGGTACAGAGGCTTAACAGAAGGATGAGTCAAGGATAACTGATACTTCAAGCCTGGAGCCATAGGAGTAGAGAACATCAATAGAGCATAGGTAGAGAAAAGTGCAAGGGTCCAAGGAAAAATAAGGAAAAACATATAGGAAGGCTTTAATGAGATGGAAAGAAACAGGGAACCATCAAAGAGGCAATCAAGGAGTGATCAGTGAGATAGAGAGAGAAACAGGGTAATGCAGGGACCTGGAACACAAGGAAGAGGATTGGGTTAAGGAGGTTTTTTAAAATATATTTATTGGAGTATAACTGTTTACAATGGTGTGTTAGTTCCTGCTTTATAACAAAATGAATCAGCTATACATATACATATAATCCCCATATCTCCTCCCTCTTGCGTCTCCCCCCTCAGCCTCCCTATCCCACCCTTCTAGGTGGTCACAAAGCAACGAGCTGATCTCCCTGTGCTATGTGGCTGCTTCCCACTAGCTATCTACTTTACAGTTGGTAGTGTATATATGTCCATGCTACTCTCTCACTTTGTCCCAGATTACCCTTCCCCCTCCCCATATCCTCAAGTCCGTTCTCTATGTCTGCATCTTTATTCCAGTCCTGCCCCTATGTTCTTCAGAACCTTTTTTTTTTCTTTTTTGGTATTCTATACATATGTGTTAGCATACGGTGTTTGTTTTTCTCTTTCTGACTTACTTTGTATGACAGACTCTAGGTCTATCCACCTCACTACAAATAACTCAGTTTCGTTTCTTTTTATGGCTGAGTAATATTCCATTGTATACATGTGCCAAATTTCTTTATCCATTCATCTGTCAGTGGACACTTAGGTTGCTTCCATGTCCTGGCTATTGTAAATAGAGCTGTAGTGAACATTGTGGTACAGACTCTTTTTGAATTATGGTTTTCTCAGGATATATGCCCAGTACTGGGATTGCTGGGTCATATGGTAGTACTATTTTTAGTTTTTTAAGGAACCTCCATACTGTTCTCCATAGTGGCTGTATCTATCTACATTCCCACCAACAGTGCAAGAGAGTTCCCTTTTCTCCACACCCTCTCCAGCGAATATTGTTTGTAGATTTTTTGATGATGGCGATTCTGACCAGTGTGATGTGATACCTCATTGTAGTTTTGATTTGCATTTCTCTAATGATTAGTGATGTTGAGCATCCTTTCATGTGTTTGTTGGCAATCTGTATATCTTCTTTGGAGAAATGTCGATTTAGGTCTTCTGCCCATTTTTGGATTAGGCTGTTTGTTTTTAGATATTGAGCTGCATGAGCTGCTTGTAAATTTTGGAGATTAATCCTTTGTCAGTTGCTTCATTTGCAAACATTGTCTCCCATTCTAAGGGTTGCCTTTTCATCTTGTTTATGGTTTCCTTTGCTGTGCAAAAGCTTTTAAGTTTCATTAGGTCCCATTTGTTTATTTTTGTTTTCATTTCCATTTCTCTAGGAGGTGGGTCAAAAAGGATCTTGCTGTGATTTATGTCATAGAGTGTTCTGCCTATGTTTTCCTCTAAGATTTTTATAGTGTCTGGCCTTACATTTAGGTCTTTAATCCATTTGGAGTTTATTTTTGTATATGGTGTTAGAGTGTGTTCTAATTTCATTCTTATACATATAGCTGTCCAGTTTTTCTAGCACCACTTATTGAAGAGGCTGTCTTTTCTCCATTGAATATTCTTGCCTCCTTTATCAAAAATAAGGTGACCATATGTGTGTGGGTTTATCTCTGGGCTTTCTATGCTGTTCCATTGATCTATATTTCTGTTGTTGTGCCAGTACCATATTGTCTTGATTACTGTAGCTTTGTAGTATAGTCTAAAGTCCAGGAGCCTGATTCCTCCAGCTCTGTTTTTCTTTCTCAGGATTGCTTTGGCTATTCGGGGCCTTTTGTGTTTCCATACAAATTGTGAAATTTTTTGATCTAGTTCTATGAAAAATGCCATTGGTAGTTTGATAGAGATTGCATTGAATCTGTAGATTGCTTTGGTTAGTATAGTCATTTTCACAATGTTGATTCTTCCAATCCAAGAGCATGGTATATCTCTCTATATGTTTGTATAATCTTTAATTTCTTTCATCAGTGTTTTATAGTTTTCTGCATACAGGTTTTTGTCCCCTTAGGTAGGTTTATTCCTAGGTATTTTATTCTTTTTGTTGCAATGGTAAATGGGAGTGTTTCCTTAATTTCTCTTTCAGATTTTTCATCATTAGTGTATAGGAATGCAAGAGATTTCTGTGTATTAATTTTGTATCCTGCTACTTTACCAAATTCGTTGATTAGCTCTAGTACTTTTCTGGTAGGATCTTTAGGATTCTCTATGTATAGTATCATGTTATCTGCAAACAATGACAGCTTTTCTTCTTCTTTTCTGATTTGGATTCCTTTTTTTTCTTTTTCTTCTCTGATTGCTGTAGCTAAAAGTCCAAAACCTATGTTGAATAATAGTGGGGAGAGTTGACAACCTTGTCTTGTTCCTGATCTTAGAGCAAGTGGCTTCAGTTTTTCACCATTGAGAATGATGTTGTCTGTGGGTTTGTCATATATGACCTTTATTATGTTGAGGTAAGTTCCCTCTATGCCTACTTTCTGGAAGGTTTTTATCATAAATGGGCGTTGAATTTTGTTGAAAGCTTTTTCTGCATCTATTGAGATGATCATATGGTTTTTCTCCTTCAATTTGTTAATATGGCTTATCACATTGATTAATTGCATATATTGAAGAATCCTTGCATTCCTGGGATAAACCTCACTTGATCATGGTGTATGATCCTTTTGATGTGCTGTTGGATTCTGTTTGCTAGTATTTTGTTGAGGATTTTTTTTTTTTTTTTTTTTTTTTTGCGATACGCGGGCCCCTCACTGCTGCGGCCTCTCCCGCTGCGGAGCACAGACTCCGGACGCGCAGGCTCAGCGGCCACGGCTCACGGGCCCAGCCGCTCCGCGGCACGTGGGATCCTCCCAGACCGGGGCACGAACCCGCATCCCCTGCATCGGCAGGCGGACCCTCAACCACTGCGCCACCAGGGAAGCCCCTTGTTGAGGATTTTTGCATCTATGTTCATCAGTGATATTGGCCTGTGGTTTTCTTTTTTTGTGACATCTTTGTCTGGTTTTGGTATCAAGGTGATGGTGGCCTTGTAGAATGAGTTTGAGAGTGTTCCCCCTCTGCTATATTTTGGAAGAGTTTGAGAAGGATAGGTGTTAACTCCTTTCTAAATGTTTGATAGAATTCACCTGTGAAGCCATCTGGTCCTGGGCTTTTGTTTGCTGGAAGATGTTTAATCACAGTCTCAATTTCAGTGCTTGTGATTGGTCTGTTTATATATTCTATTTCTGCCTGGTTCAGTCTCAGAAGGTTGTGCTTTTCTAAGAATTTATCCATTTCTTCCAGGTTGTCCATTTTATTGGCATAGAGTTGCTTGTTGTAATCTCTCATGATCCTTTGTATTTCTGCAGTTTCAGTTGTTACTTCTCCTTTTTCATTTCTAAGTCTATTGATTTGAGTCTCTTCCCTTTTTTTCTTGATGAGTCTGGCTAATGGTTTATAAATTTTGTTTATCTTCTCAAAGAACCAGCTTTTAGTTTTATTGATCTTCACTATCGTTTCCTTCATTTCTTTCTCATTTATTTCTGATCTGATCTTTATGATTTCTTTCCTTCTGCTAACTTTGGGCGATTTTGTTCTTCTTTCTCTAATTGCTTTAGGTGTAAGTTTAGGTTGTTTATTTGAGATGTTTCTTGTTTCTTGAGGTAGGATAGTGTTGCTATAAACTTCCCTCTTGGAACTGCTTTTGCTGCATCCTGTAGGTTTTGGGTCGTTGTGTTTTCATTGTCATTTGTTTCTAGGGATTTTTTGGTTTCCTCTTTGAATTCTTCAGTGATCTCTTGGTTATTTTAGTGTATTGTTTAGCCTCCATCTGTTTGTATTTTTTACAGATTTTTTCCTGTAATTGATACCTACGCTTATAGCATTGCAGTCAGAAAAGATACTTGATATGATTTCAATTTTCTTAAATTTACCAAGGCTTGATTTGTGACCCAAGATATGATCGATCCTCAAGAATGTTCCATGAGCACTTGAGAAGGAAGTGTATTCTGTTGTTTTTGGATGGAATGTCCTATAAATATCAATTAAGTCCATCTTTTTTAATGTGTCATTTAAAACTTGTGTTTCCTTATTTATTTTCATTTTGGATGATCTTTCCATTGGTGAAAGTGGGGTGTTAAAGTCCCCTACTATGATTGTGTTACTTTTGATTTCCCCTTTTATGGCTGTTAGCATTTGCCTTATGTATTGAGGCGTTCCTCTGTTGGGTGCATAAATATTTACAATTGTTATATCTTCTTCTTGGATTGATGCCTTTATCATTATGTAGTGTGCTTCTTTGTCACTTGTAATAGTCTTTATTTTAAAGTCTATTTTGTCTGATATGAGAATTGCTGCTCCAGCTTTCTTTTGATTTCCATTTGCATGGATTATCTTTTTCCATCCCCTCACTTTCAATCTATATATGTCCCTAGGTCTGAAGTGGGTCTCTTGTAGACACCACTTATATGAGTCTTATTTTTGTATCCATTCAGCCAGTTTGTATCTTTTGGTTGGAGTGTTTAATCCATTTATATTTAACGTACTTATCAATATGTATGTTCCTATTACCATTTTCTTAATTATTTTGGGTTTGTTATTGTAGGTCTTTTCCTTCTTTGTGTTTCCTGCCTAGAGAAGTTCTTTTAGCATTTGTTTGTAAAGCTGGTTTGGTGGTGCCGAATTCTCTTAGCTTTTGCTTGTCTGTAAAGGTTTTAATTTCTCCATCAAATCTGAATGTGATCCTTGCTGGGTAGAGTAATCTTGGTTGTAGGTTTTTCCCTTTCATCACTTTAAATATGTCCTGCCACTCCCTTCTGGCTTGCAGAGTTTCTGTTGAAAGATCAGCTGTTAACTTTATGGGGATTCCCTTGTATATTATTTGTTGTTCTTCCCTTGCTGCTTTTAATATTTTTTCTTTGTATTTAATTTTTGATTGTTTGTTTAATATGTCTCTTGGCATGTTTCTACTGGATTTATCATGTATGGGACTCTCTGCACTTACTGGACTTGATTGATTATTTCCTTTCCCATGCTAGGGAAGTTTTCAACTATAATTTCTTCAAATATTTTTTCAGTCCCTTTCTTTTTCTCTTCTTCCTCTGAGACCCCTATAATTTGTAAGTTGGTGCTTTTGAATTTGTCCTAGAAGTCTCTGAGACTGTCCCCAATTCTTTTCATTCTTTTTTCTTTATTCTGCTCTGTGGTAGTTATTTCCACTATTTTATCTTCCAGGTCACTTACCTGTTCTTCTGCCTCAGTTATTCTGCTATTGATTCTTTCTAGAGAATTTTAAATTTCATTTATTGTGTTGTTCATCATTGTTTGTTTGCTCTTTATTTCTTCTAGGTCCTTGTTAAACATTTCTTGTATCTTCTCCATTCTATTTCCACGATTTTAGATCATTTTTAATATCATTACTCTGAATTCTTTTTCAGGTAGACTGCCTATTTTCTCTTCATTTTTTAGTCTGGTGAGTTTTCATCTCGCTCCTTCATCTGCTGTGTATTTCTCTGTCTTCTCATTTTTCTTAACTTACTGTGTTTGGGGTCTCCTTTTCACTAGCTGCAGGTTCGTAGTTCCCATTGTTTTTGGTGTCTGCCCGCAGTGGCTAAGGTTGGTTCAGTGTGGTGTGTAGGCTTCCTGGTGGAGGGACCTGGTGCCTGTGTTCTGGTGGATGAGACTGGATTTTGTCTTTCTAGTGGGCAGGACTTGGTCTGGTTGTGTGTTTTGGGGTGTCTGTGACCTTAGTATGATTTTAGGCAGCCTCTCTGCTAATGGGTGGTGTTGTGTTCCTGTCTTGCTAGTTGTTTGGCATAGAGTGTCCAGCACTCTAGCTTCCTCGTCATTGAGTGGAGCTGGGTCTTAGAGTTGAGATGGAGATCTCTGGGAGAGCATTCACCGATTGATATTATGTGGAGCTGGGAGGTCTCTGGTGGACCAATGTCCTGAACTCAGCTCTCCCACCTTAGAGGCATAGACCTGACACCCGGTTAGAGCACCAAGACTCTGTCAGCCCCTTGGCTCAGAAGAAAAGGGAGAAAAAAGAAAGAAAGAAAATAAATAAAATAAAGGTATTAAAATCAAAAATTATTAAAAATTAAAAAATTAAAAATTAATAAGAAAAACATTTTAAAAAAAGAAAGAAAAGAGCATCCAAACTGAAAAACAAATCCACCCTTGATAACAAGCGCTAAAAACTATACTAAAAAAAAAAAAATGGACAGACAGAACTCTAGGACAAATGGTAAAAGCAAAGCTATACAGACAAAATCACACAAAGAAGCATACACATACACACTCACAAAAAGAGAAAAAGGAAAAAATATATATAGTCCAAGTCTACAGTTGCTCCCAAAGTCCACCACCTCAATTTTGGGATGATTCATTGTCCATTCAGGTATTCCAGAGATGCAGGGTACATCAAGTTGATTGTGGAGATTTAATCTGCTGCTCCTGAGGCTGCTGGGAGAGATTTCCCTTTCTCTTCTTCGTTCGCACAGCTCCTGGGGTTCAGCTTTGGATTTGGCCCCGCCTCTGCGTGTAGGTCGCCTGAGGGCATCTGTTCTTCACCCAGACAGGAGGGGGTTAAAGGAGCAGCTGATGAGTGGGCTCTGGCTCACTCAGGCCGGGGGGAGGGAGGGGCACGGCGTGCGGGGCAAGCCTGCGGCGGCAGAGGCCAGCATGACGTTGTACCAGCCTGAGGCATGCCGTGCGTTCTCCCGGGGAAGTTGTCCCTGGATCCTGGGACCCTGGCAGTGGCGGGCTGCACAGGCTACCGGGAGGCGAGGTGTGGATGGTGACCTGTGCTTGCACACAGGCTTCTTGGTGGTTGCAGCAGCAGCCTTAGCATCATCTCATGCCCGACTCTGGGGTCCGCGCTGGTAGCCGTGGCTCGCACCCGTCACTGGAGCTCATTTAGGCAGTGCTCTGAATCCCCTTTCCTCGTGCATCCCGAAACAATGGTCTCTTGCCTCTTAGGCAGCTCTAGACGTTTTCCTGGACTCCCTGGCTAGCTGTGGTGCAGTAGCCCCCTTCAGGCTGTGTTCATGCAGCCAATCCCCGTCCTCTCCCTGGGATCTCACCTCCGAAGCCCGAGCCTCAGCTCCTGTCCCCCACCTGTCCCAGCGGCTGAGCAGACAAGCCTCTCAGGCTGGTGAGTGCTGATCGGCACCGATCCTCTGTGCGGGAATCTCTCCGCTTTGCCCTCCACACCCCTGTTGCTGCACTCTCTTCCGTGCCTCTGAAGCTTCCCCCCTGCCACCCACTGTCTCCACCAGTGAAGGGGCTTCATAGTGTGTGGAAACCTTTCCTCCTTCACAGCTCCCTCCCAGTGGTGCAGATCCTGTCCCTATTCTTTTGTCTCTGTTTATTCTTTTTTCTTTTGCCCTACCCAGATACGTGGGGAGTTTCTTGCCTTTTGGGAAGTCTGAGATCTGCCAGCGTTCAGTAGGTGTTCTGTAGGAGTTGTTCCACATGTATATGTATTTCTGATGTATTTGTGGGGAGGAAGATGATCTCCATGTCTTACTCCTCCGGCATCTTGAAGGTCTTTCCTTGCTTATTATTATAAATTAAATTTTGAAACACTTTGTCAAAATCTCAAACATCTATTGATATCCTGATTGGGATTCGGGTTAAGGAGTTTTTATATGCTCTGCAAAAAACTGAGGATGATGATGAGAGTAACCCATCATATTTCATAATACTAAATTCATAGTTGGCCTTCAAATAAATGGTATTAATAAAAAAATCCAAATTACTATGGAAACTTTCTTTCAAGAAAAATGGTGAAGTCCCCATGCAAACAGTAAAGAGTTAGTAAATGTTAAATTAGTAACCTATCTGAAGGTCTTTTCTTTAGATAGGATAAATTACTAAAACTTAAATATATTTCATGGAGAATGTAATATTTCCACAAACATTCAATGTACATAAGAAATGAAATGTAATCCCTACCTTTTAGGAATTTGTAGTCAAAAGGCAGAGTCCAATGTGTAGGCCTAGGTAAAGAATTACAGTACGATATAAAAAATTACAGTGTAATACCTTATTTTTAAAGCAAAAAGTTGCATAAACAATGCCAAAGTAAGTTAGAGAAAGGGGCAATTCCATCTGGAGAAGAGGTGGGCTTCATAAAGAGGGTAGCATTGTATCTGCTGTGAAGGATGTGAAATTGTAGGAGGAAAAGCCATTTCAGATGAGGGATCAGCATGTGCAAAGTCACAAGAAGAATTCTCTGGAGTACAAGAAATTCTTGGGCATGTATGGAACCCAGCATAAAATACTGATTATTCGTTTCATTTAAGACATTCTGATAAATAAGGTAAGACTGAGTATTTGCTGTGCATATATGATTACCATGACATTACTGTAGTATTGTTTTTATACTTGTTACTACTTCATGGAAATGTTCTTCAATATTGAAATAATTGTGCTTAGTTCCAGTTAGTTATCTAACTGGATTATCCAATATGAGAATATCCTGTCAAATGACAAAACTAAAACAATTTAGTAATGAGTTTGATACCCTTTATTCAAGGAAGAACAATCCATGGATTGGGGGAGTACAGTGCCTCACAAGCAGTGGAGCAGAGTTCCCAAGGGATTTGCAGTAAGAGCAAGCTTTATAGAGCGTTAGAATAGGCAGTGAGAAAACAGGGCATGATTGGGAACCTCCTCCATCCTATCCAGGAAGTTCAGGCTAGTGGGTCCTTATAAGGCTAGTGGGTCCTTATAAGGCTAGTGGGTCCTGTTTTCTAGGGTAAGGTAAGCTGGCTAAAACTGAGTTGAAGGATTGTGATTGGTGTATGTTAGGATTCCTTGATGGTGAGGTGGTTCCCCTAAGTGCAGGCTGACTTTATTTATGGTGTGGGTTGGGCCACTAGGGTGGCCTCCATTATGTGGGTCCCAATAGATTAACTTCATCATAACTAAGCCCAAATCACCTTCCAATTAAAATGAAAAATTTAAAAGTATCTATCATCTCTCCTCCCCCAAGTCCAAGTTTTAGACTTTTTATTCCAGACAGGTGTAGTTGAGAGGACTGTGCCTCCCTTCTCCAACATAGCTCCCACTTGTAGGGCAGAAGCTCCAACCCAAACATAGGAGGTAAAGAATATTGGTCCCAGATTGCCCTTGCCCCAGACAGTTCGTAGGGTGGAGGTTCCATACTAGTAAGTGTAAGCTGAGGAGATCAGGACCTACCATTCCCACCTGGCACCTCATTAATGAAGCAGGAGTGTGTTTCTGGGTAAAGCGTGTTGCTCTCCCTTGTCCCAGCTCTGGTGCAGTGGTGCAGAGATTCTGCCCATGGAGAGAGGCAGGCAGTAAGAACAGATAGATTTGCAGCTCTCCCAATGGGGAATGATTTTTCTTAGAAGAGACCCTGGGGAAGATTATCATAAAGGAGGCTGGTGGGTCCATGACACAACTATAGACATGCAAAACAGTAGACCAGCTAGAAGTATAATAGAGAAACCCAGAGAAAGAGATAGCAAAAAAGAGTCTTTTTTTTTTGATCAGAGCAAACATTTTTTTGATTAGAGCAAATGACAAGCCCCAGAGGGAGAGCAGTACCCAAAGTTGCTACAATATATTATTTAAAATGTCCAGTTTTCAACAAGAACAACAACAAAAAAAGATGAGATGTACAAAGAAACAGGTAAGTGTGAACCATTCAGAGAAAAATATCAGGCAGTAGAAATTTGAGAAAACCAAATGTTGAATTTACCAGACTTTCAAAGTAGCTACTATAAATATGCTCAAAGAACTAAAGGAAACGACTTATGAAGAATTATAGGAATGTCTGATTGACTGTCTTATCAAATAGAGAATATCAATAAGGAGATAGAAATTTTTAAAAAGTGCAAATTCTGGAGTTGAAACAGCCAATAACTGAAATGAAAAATTCACCTCAGGGGTGCAAAAGTAGATCTGAGAATGCACAAGAAAAAATCAGTGAATTTGAATATAGATCTATAATAATCATACAAGGTGAAGAATATAGGGGGAAAAGGATTAAGAAAATGCACAGGACTTCTGAGAAATGTGATACACCATAAATGTACAACATGTGTGTAATGAGAATACCAGAAGGGGAGAAAAAAGAGAAAGGCGCAGAAAAAAATTCAAAAACTTACAGCTGAAGTTTTCCCATATTTGATTTAAAAAAAAAATTAGGCTACATATCCAAAAATTCAGCCAACTCAAATCCAAATTGGATAAACACAGAGCTCCACACCCAGATCCAGCAGAGTCAAAGTGTTTTAAGACAAAGATGAAGAGAAAATCTTGAAAGCAGAAAGAGAAAAATGACTCATCACATACACAGGGAATCCCAGTAATAGAACAGCTGACTTTCCATCAGAAACAATGGTGTCCAGAAAGCAGTGGTATGACATATCTTGAAATCCTGGAGGTGGAGAGTGGGGAACCATCAACCATTTTCCAGTAATTTTTCAAAAATAAAACACATTTTTTGTAAAAGAAATATATTCTCAAATTTGAAAAAGAACTTAGAGAATTTGTTTATAGCCGACCTACCTTACAGTAAGTACTAAAGTTCTTCAGGCTGAAAGCAAGTGACACAAGACAGCACTTTGAATCCACATGAAAAAATGAGCACTGGAAAAATTATTATGTAATAATTATATAAGACATTAATTTGATTACTTCTCCTTTCTTCTTTTCATTGATTTAAAAAAACAGTTCCTTAAAACAATATAATGAAATTGTGGGATCTAGAATATATAGAAATGTATTATATTTAAAAATAACGCTATAAGGGAAGCATGTAGCAACAAAGCTCTAAGAGTCTATTATAAAGAAATGATACTAAAAAGTATCCACAAGAAGAAATGCAGAGAACTAGAAAGGGTAAACAGGCAATTAGTGTAATAAACTTTATAAGTATATTATTGCTCTGCTTTCTTCTATCTGCTGTTTTAAAAGATACACAATTATGTAAAGTAATAATAAAAGTTTACGTTTGAGTTCTAAACCGATATAGATGCAATGTGTATAATAACAATAGCATTAAAAAGGGAGGAGAAGCTTTGCTATATAGGAGTAAAATTTCTAAATCTCTGTGGAATTAAATTAGTATAACTATGAAGTAGTCTGATAAGTAGATGAACATTTTAAGCCCTAGAGCAACCCCTAGAAAGTAACTCAAAGAATAAATATAGTTAAAAAATCATGTAAGTAAATATAATTTTATATTAGCAAATATTCACATAGTGCAAAAGAAAGCCATAAAAGAGGAACATTTTGATGTCTTTTTATACATCGGATATATAAGAATAAAAGCAAAATGGCAGTGGTAAATCCAATGATATAAATAATATTAACTGTAAGTGGATTAAACAATCCGATTAAAAGACATTGTAAGGCTGATTAAAAAAATCAGAATCCAACTATAATGCTGTCTACAAGAGACAAAATTTAGATTCAAACACACAGATAGGATGAGAATAAAAGGATGGAAAAAAATACACCATGCAAGCAGCCATAGAAGAGTTAGGGTGCTTATAAGAGTATTAGACAAAATTAATTATAAAAAAAATGTTACTAGAGATAAAGAGAGATATTTTAAAAGAATAAAAGGATTGATTCATCTGGAAAACATTATAATTATAAACATAGATGGATTTATGAACAGAACCTCCCAATAGTCTGGGCTGCTATAACAAAATACCATAGGCTAGGTGGCTTATACACAACAGAAATTTATTTCTTACCATTCTGGAGGCTTGGAAGTCAAAGATAAAGTTGCTGGCAGATTCAGTGTGCTGAGAGCCCACTTTCTGACTCACAGATCGCTGTCTTCTCTCTGTGTCTTCACATGCTGGAAGGAAATGAGAGAGTTCTCCTTAGTCTCTTTTATAAGGTCACTAATCTCATTCGTGAGAGGTCCTCCCTCATGACCTAATCATCTCCCAAAGGTCCCTCCTCCAAATACCATCATATTGGGGATTATGTTTCAATTTATAAGATTTTCGGGGAACACAAACGTTCCATCTGTAATGAATAGTATCAAATAAAATTGATTTTAAAACAAAAAATGTTACTAGAGATAGAATGCTGAGATAGATGAACTTGGAAACATTATGTTAAGTGAAAGAAGCCAGACATGAAATAACACTTATTGTATGTGGGTGTATTTATATTATATACATTTACATAATAAGCAATTATTTAGAGGCAAAAAGTAGATTGTTGGTTACCTAGAACTTGGAAAGGAGGTGTGGGGAGGAGAATGGGGAATGCTAATCAGTAGAAGGTTTTCTTTAGGGGTGATGAAAATATTCTAAACTTAGGTTGTGCTGATGGTTGCACAACTCTGTGAATAAATAAAAATAATTGAATTGTACACTTAAATGGGTGAATTGTATGGTACCTGACAACTCAATAAACTATTTTTAAAAAGTGTGGGATGACGATGGCCATGAATTTGCTGGTAACCAATGCCTTAAGTAAGACTTAATTTCAGAAAAATTGTGACGAAGACAGCTAGCCTTCTCCTCTCCTGTACATATCCTTAAGAACTTTCCAGAGGCAGCTGCTTCTCTGGTTTCTGGTTCACTCAAGACCCCTGTCAGAGTGTCTTTCCCCATAATTCACAAGAACAAGAAAAGCAATATATTTAATAAGCAAATACTATACAGCATGCATGGTGTAATTGCTTTATATATATTATCTCTAATTCAATGTTTAGTCTTATGTAAACCATAAGATATATTTATTCTCATCTCACAGATGAGGAAACTGAATACACAGTTGTGTTAAATAACTTGTCCAAGCTATAGGATAGTAGGGTCAGGTTTGGGAATCGAACTCAACACAAATATGAATGCACCGTGTTATAGAGTTTTTCTAAACGTAGTAGAATTTGATACTTCTTCCCTATCAAATCAAGCTCTTATCTTTTGTGATAATTGCTTCAATTTACTGAGCATTTACTATGTGCTGAGCACTCTTCTAAGCCATTCGCCCAGCAACCTTATGAGATGGGCATTATTATACTCTATTTTAGTAAAAAGCACACTAAGTTTCAGAGAGTTTAAGGAACTCACCCAATTGGTAAGTGATGTAATACATTTGAAATATTAGCACTATTTTCCCTTTGACTTGGCATTGGATCATTTTTATATATATGTAACTCAAGGTACTGCGTTCTTGGAATAAACCAGAGGCAGCAATGGTGAGGTGGCAAGACTGAATCATGAAAATGGACTCTTGTCTTATCTCTGCAGCTGGTATCTTGGGCAGAACTTCTCATCAGGGCACCTGGTCCCTCTCTTTTGTGGGTGTCAGGCTCAAACGAGCAAATTACATAAAATGTCTTTGAACATGATAAAGTGCTATAAAAATGTAAGGCATTATTAATATAAACTAGGTCAGAATCAGTAAATCCATAAAGTTTTACAACACTCTGCCTGCTCATTAAGGTAGCAGTGTGGTTTCAAATCAATAATTTACAGCAGAGTGAGGCAGTGTGGGCTGGTGTGGGAGAATAGAATGTCAGGGTCTGAAAACTCAGATCTATAAGTTGCTACCAGAGTTCAGTCTAACCTCAGGCAGGTCCCTTATCCTCTGCATTTGCAAAATTATGAACGTATTACTGACCTATTTTATAGAACTTTTGTTAAGAGGCACTGATAAAAAGTGATTATAAAGCACCTTGCAAGTGGTATTGGATGTAAAACTGTTCTAGCATAGGTTATGAATTTTACTTGAACATTCATTTCAGTAGGTAGAGCTCTTTAAATTCTAAAGTTTAAACTTAAGTTTGAAAATTGATTATTGCAACTAAGACAGGCTGTGGGCTGAGTTTTAGACCTATGTTTCCACCTTTTCAGTTGCCTGTGTTGGTGGCTATGAAAGTAATTCAGTAATAAAGGTCTTACAACTCTATATCCTGTAGTCTAAATGATCAGATATTTTATAGCATTTAAAATAATGGAGCCATGCTTCATAGTGACTCATATCTCTATAGCGGGATAAAACAAATTATTATTGCCAGTAGAACATAATTCTGGAAGAAAATGTATTTACTTACGAAACTTTTAGTGAGAGGGGGTAGTAAGTAAATTACACCTTAAAATAAGGTTTTCTGCTGACTCTGTACAATTCAGATGATCTACACCTGCTGATTGTTCTGTATAAACGGTTATTATAATAATGAAAGCTACAATTTAGTGAGAACCCTGTGTATCCTGGGTGCCAGGAAACTTACTTATATTTGATCCTTAGAGGAAGCTTAAGAGGAAGATATTATTTTCCCCATTTTAATGACGAGATATCCAAGGCATATGGCAAAACACTCAGGTGATATATGAATATGGGTCTCCTATGTAAGAGTATAGACTTTGGTTTCTAAGATAAGGCAACATTTCTATCCTTTGTTAACCTCTGTGTTTCATCCGTTAACAGACTCTTCTGATGATAAGATAGATTCTACTTAATCCTGCAGTAATGATGCTCAACGCATGGTCCCTGGACCAGCAACATCAGCATCAATTGGGAACTTGTTAGAAATGCAGAGTTTCAGGCCCCACCCTGGACCTACTGAATCCGAAACTGTCTTTAATTTGCCTTCCAAGTGAATCTGCTACAAGCTAATGACTGAGAACCACTGTTATAGAAAAACTGTGGTTCCGGGCTTTCATTCATTCATTCAGTATTTCAAGCACCTACTAGATACCAAGCACACAATAGTTTGGGGAGAGTGATTTTGGTGTTCATCTGATCAATTGATTGCTGCTGGACATAAGGGAAGATTCGAACAGGAGCCTTGGTATGATGAATTTAAAATGAGTGCTTTAAGAACCAATGGCTCACGAGGTGACATCAAGAAATAGTCCTCGATAAACACAAAGGGCAACATCCCCATCGGCAGTCATATAGCTTCCTGGCAAACGTGGTGGCTACTGGGATTGGAGGGGTTGAAATTGCAGGGAACACAGATGTTCTCATATATATGTCATACTTATAAAAGTACACTTTTAAGCCAAGAAGGAGATAACCTCATCCTAAAACTCAGAGATAAGAGGTTTCATAATATCAGTTAAATCTCTTCAGATATATAAACCAGACTAGTCTTTGTTTCCTCTTACCTCACTCCAGGACCATACAAAGCCAGAACTATTGGAAGTTTTGTCTTGGTTTGGGTAGCACTTAGTATATGTGAAAACTGAGATTAGTATCATGTTCTTCATAGGGTTGTCAAGGTCAGATAGCAAAAGGCCTGGCTTATGAAGTTGCAGCTGCTGGCTACCTGCTGATATTGATTTTCCTTACTTTTTTTTTTTTTTTTTTTTAACAGTGGGATTCCTGAGGTTAGAGGAGCACAGGGTCACCTGGCATAAGACTATCTTACGTGGTCTCTCTTGTGGTAGATATAACCATGTTGATGAGTTCTGGACGTAAATTGTGCCACTTGTGGCCATAGCACTGAAAGAAAGGAATGAGCCCGCATTCCTCTTGCCCTTTCTCCTCCCGCAGCTAGAAGATGACAAAACAGCTGCAGATATTTTAGCCCTAGAAGCTGAGATGACTGCCCCTTCATTGGACTGTTCAGTGAGAGAAGCATGAATTCCTGTGTTGTTTAAGCCACTATATTTTAAAATCTTGTTGCAACAATTTAGGCTGTACCATAATTCGGCATCACCTGGAGATCTTGTTAATATGTAGGTTGCAGTTCAGTATGTCTGGGATGGGGCCCAAGGTTATGCATTTCTAACAAGTTCTTAAGTGATGCTGATGTTGCTGGTCTACGTACGGACCGCGCCTGGAGCAACACTACCCTGTATAATGCAGTTGGCATTTAATAAAGACTATTCAATTATTCCTGTCTTGCTGTCTTAGTTTAGGCTGCCATAGTAAAATAGTAGAGACAGGGTGGCCTTTAAACAACAGAAATGTGTTTCTCACAGTTGTGGAGGCTGGAAGTCCCAGATAAGCGTTTCAGCAAGGTCCGATTCTGCGGAAGGTCCATTTCTAGGTTGCAGATTGCCAACTTCTAATTGTATTCTCACATGATGGATAAAAATGAGAGCTAGCTCTCTGGCCTCTTCTCATAAAAGCACTAATCTCATTCAGGAGGGCTCCACCCTCATGACCTAATTATCCCCTAATGGCCCCACTTCCATCCTATGGGGATTAGATTTCAACATACGAATTTAGGGAAGAACAAACATTTCGTCCATAACCACTCTTTTTTCTGAGCCCTTATCAGGTAAGTGGCTCTTCAACCTTTCAATTAAATGTTACTGAGTGGTCCTCATAGTGTAAAGGAGTAAGCCAAGAAAGGTGTGTGTAGCTGTGTCCTGAATATCTATAACTAGTTAGTGTTCTGTCCTAGTAAACACAGATTGGCCGATGGAGTCATATCTATTACATATCAATAACTTATTTATTATGTAACAACTTTTTATTATATTATAGTTTTTAACAATCCCTCTGCTTCATGATAACGTGAACTAAAACTTTGGTCAGTCAGAGCTCAGATGTGGACTTGAGGTCAAAGGAGGTGCTGGGATCATCACTTGCTCCCCCAACCCCTGAGAACAGCTCACAGTGTGTGTTTTGCTGGTGCTTAGTGCTGGGTCCCTGGCATTATGATCATACGTGGGAAAGCACAACAGGTGGTCTTATTGGGCCCCTCCCAAAGAAGAAGCATTTCCCTACTCTTCCTCATGCCTCCCTCCTACCCTGCCATGTGGCTTGGCTAGAATTAATTCTTGAGTGGGAATGAAGAGCAAATTTATCTTCATTTTAATTCCTATGCGTACATTCTTTTTAATGGTAGTGGCAATAGACTTCTTAAAAAATCACTAGTTTTCAATCTGCAGACAAAGAAGGGAGGGAGCAGGAAGCACTTATTTATTTTTTTAAACATCTTTATTGGAGTATAATTGCTTTACAATGGTGTGTTAGTTTCTGCTTTATAACAAAATGAATCAGCTATACGTATCCATATATCCCCATATCCCCTCCCTCTTGAGCCTCCCTCCCACCCTCCCTATCCCACCCCTCTAGGTGGTCACAAAGCACCGAGCTGATCTCCCTGTGCTATGTGGCTGCTTCCCACTAGCTATCTATTTTACATTTGGTAGTGTATATGTGTCCATGCCACTCTCTCACTTCGTCCCAGCTTACCCGTCCCAATTCCCCGTGTCCTCAAGTCCATTCTCTACGTCTGCGTCTTTATTCCTGTCCTGCCCCTAGGTTCAGGGAGTTCTTATTTTCCTCACACCCGGTTACATCTGCATTCTGTGGAATTTCTCATAGGCAAAATGGATATTGGTGTCTAAGTAGTTATAATTCCAGGGGCACTTGAAAGCTCTTCTCTTAAAAAATGTCCCCGTTTACACAAGGATGCTTAAATGCCAAAGAATGGCTTTCTTTTTTTGGATAAGTGTATTTGACCTCAAGATCACAGTATTTAAAGATTCATGTATAGGATTCAGTACAGGTGGGAATTCATTAAAATTACTTGCAATACTTTATATTTCAGTGTAAGCAGTCATTTCTCTAAAGACAAAACCTTTAGCTTTCATTAAATTCCCAAAGGTATTCATGGTTCAAGAAACTTTTAAGAAGCAGAAGCAATGCTTCTACCTAAGTTGTTAAGATGTTATCCATCTACATATTAGTAGGAATTAATTTAAGATAATTTCTGGACAATAACTTTTTTTTAACATCTTTATTGGAGTATAAATGCTTTACAGTGTTGTGTTAGTTTCTGCTTTATAACAAAGTGAATCAGCTATATGCATACGTATATCCCCTCTCCTTATCCCACACCTCTAGGTGGTTGCAAAGCACTGAGCTGATCTCCCTGTGCCATACAGCTGCTTCCCACTAGCTATCTGTTTTACATTCGGTAGCGTATATATGCCAGTGCTACTCTCTTACTTTGTCCTGGCTTACCCTTCCCCGTCCCCGTGTCCTCAAGTCCATTCTCTACGTCTGTGTCTTTATTCCTGTCCTGCCCCTAGGTTCATCAGAACCAATTTATTTTAGATTCCATATATATGTGTTAGCATACAGTATTTGTTTTTCTGACTTACTTCATTCTGTATGACAGACTCTGGGTCCATCCACCTCACTACAAATAACTCAATTTTGTTTCTTTTTATGGCTGAGTAATATTCCATTGTATATATGTGCCACATCTTCTTTATCCATTCATCTGTTGATGGACACTTAGGTTGCTTCCAAGTCCTGGCTATTGTAAATAGAGCTGCAGTGAACATTGTGGTACATGACTCTTTCTGAATTATGGTTTTCTCAGGGTATATGCCCAGTACTGGGATTGCTGGGTCATATGGTAGTTCTATTTTTAATTTTTTAAGGAACCTCCATACTGTTCTCCATAGTGGCTGTACCAATTTACATTCCCATCAGCAGTGCAAGAGGGTTCCCTTTTCTCCACACCCTCTCCAGCATTTATTGTTTGGATAATAACTTTTTTTTTTTTTTTTTTTTTGGTGGTACACGGGTCTCTCACCATCGTGACCCCTCCCGTTGCGGAGCACAGGCTCCGGACGCACAGGCTCAGCAGCCATGGCTCACGGGCCCAGCCGCTCTGCGGCATGTGGGATCTTCCCGGACCGGGGCACAAACCCGTGTCCTCTGCATCGGCAGGTGGACTCTCAACCACTGCGCCACCAGGGAAGCCCTGGACAATAACTTTTGATGAGAAGAGAGTATTAGAATTCTACTTCATTTGGAAAATGACAGGGAAAAATGTGTTAAGGAAGAAAAAGATTGAAGTTTCAGTTTTACAATTTTGCCCATGAATGGAGGAGGAAAAAAACAGAGTACCCTCTATTTCAGACACTTATTCCTTTAACCTAAACAATTATAATAATTTTCTTAGTATGTCTCCCCCTACAGACCTGATTTTCTTCGATTCATGCTGTACACCCAAAAATACCACTTTGGAATTTTTCTTAAAACACTTTTATTATTTTATCATTCTGCTCAAAAATTTTTCTACCACCCTTTTAGCTGCTAAATAAAATCCAATCAACTAAGCCTAGAATTCAGGATTCTCTATGATTGTGACCAAGCAACTGTTTTAGCTATTGGTCCTACTACCAACAGACATCTTAAGTTTTAAATAAACCAGAACACTTGCCATTTCCCAAACTGCCTGTTTTGCAGTTTCTGTATCTTTGCCAGTATGAGAATTCTTTCATGAAATGATGTCTTTTCATCCTTACTTTGTAAGTCCTGACTGTTCTTCTAAATTAAGGTTGTCCAAAGAACCTTCTCTGATGTGCTAGCTTGTTGTGTTGGTCAAGCTGGGTGTACGTTTTCTATGATCCCCTTCCCTGTGGAGCTCCAGGTGAAATTTGGCCAAAGGAATTAGTAAGTTTTGAGAGTTGGAAGTGAAGCAGCAGCCATCACCCTTTGAAAGTCTTTGCCATCAGAAAAAATAATAGATGCAGAATTTTCAGGGGTGGGGGGAGAGGGAGAGGATAGCCAGCCACCTGATGGCAGGTTGATTACTTTGAACTACTTCCATGAGGGAGGGTTGGTGCTTTGATCTTACTGGAACAGATCTTCCTCTGGATTTGTATTTGTCATCCCTGACCACAAGGCTTCTGCCAAAAGCGCTATCCATGCACGGACAGAATTTACTCATTCACTGTCATAGAATTCCACACAACATTGCTTCTGACCAAGAACTGATTTTACAGTCAGTGAAGTACAGCAGTGGACTCATGCTCATGGAATCTGCTGGCCATGGTAACATGTTCCCCAACACTATGAAGGAGCTGGATTTATAAAACAATGGAATAGCTCTTATTAAGGCTTGGTTACGGCACCAGCTGGATGGCAACATCTTGGACACGAGGGGAAATGTCTTTCAGAATGTAGTATGGACTCTGAATCAGCCACCAATATGCGGTACTCTTTCTCCCATAGGTAGGAATCATGGCTCCAAGACGTAAGAGTAGAAATGGGAATGACCCCTTCACTGTTATATCTAATTACCCACTAGTATAGTTTTTACCTCCTGTCCCTATAACCTTGGGCTCTCATTGTTTAGGGGTCTTAAATTCTAAGAGATGACATAGCTATAGTTTTATTAAATTAGAAGCTAAGACTACTACCTGACCTCATGGTAGTGGCTCAGTATTCAAAGAAAGGGGTTACTTTACTGAATGGGGTAATTTGTTGACCTGTCAAGGGGAAATCAGGTTGCTAGTACACAATGGGGCAGAATTGCAGATGTTTCCCTAGGGCACTTCTTAATACTTCCATGTTCTGTGACAAAAAGTAATGCATAAATATAATATCATAATACAGGCTGGAGTGCTAATGGCACAGGAATGAACGTTGGGATCATTCCACTTGTCAACGAACTATGACCTTCTGGCATGGTCAGAACAGGGTGAAATAAGTGAGGCATCCGCCTGAGGCATGAAATTTAAGGGAGCAACAAAAAATTCAGGAATCCAGGTAAACTGTATTTTAATCCAATGTTTTAAAAAATCAAAATTAGTGCACAAAGTTCATGAGGAAAAAAATAAAAAATTTAAATAAAGACAGGATATGACCCTGCACCTGTATAACTTACCTCATTTATATCACCCTAGCCTCAACCCCGTCGTTTCCTGTCTCAGGCCAAGTTGTGTTGGGTTGTTCCATTGCCAACTTGGCTAAGCTGGGAATTATGCTTCCTAAATCCCCTTCCCTGTAGGATTTTAGGTTAGAGTTGACCAAAGGAGGGACTTGCTCAAGATGTGGGAGACAGAAGTAAAGCATAGGTCGTTATTCCCAGAACGTCTTTGCTCTCAGTTGGACAGATGTCGTTATTCCCAGAACGTCTTTGCTCTCAGTTGGACAGATGAAGAGGTACCTGGTGGCTTGCAGCTTGTCTCTCCTCACTCTGCAAACAGCTCTTCTTCCCATTGGCAGGCCTGGTCCAATATCAGACACTCAACTTCAGACCAACAGGGAAGAGCTACTCAGAAGCAAGCACTTCCCGTAGACCAAACACTCAGTGACTCCTCTCTCAAAAGGGGCACAGAGTCTTAGAAGGGCAGGCTTGTGCTTCTTTTTCTGAAATTCTAACTCCACCTTTTTTTCCCAGCAACACCCGCAATGACATAAGGTCAAATTATATTAATCATTCCCTTATTCCTTTGCATTGATAGTGACTCTGCTTCCCTATTTGAACCCTGACAGATCCATGTGCTTCTCTGAGTCAGAAATGCTGCAGGTCCAAAGTTTATCACCTGAAAAACTTGAAGCCAGATGTGTTTTGGAATTTAGATTAGTTTTCCTTTTAGAAAGAAAGTATGGTGCATATGCTGTGTAATATTTAACAGCTCTACAGTGGGATCTAGGATGACATCTCCAATTCAGACACAGTCATATTTCTGTAGTGGAATAAGTGGGAGAAATAAAGAGTATAAATAGCCTTATATCATTTCAGGGCAGTTTTCGTTGCTGAATTAATTATGCAAAAGGTATGACTCTTAGAGCTTTTTTGATTTCCAAATTGCAGGAAAGGTGTTATGCACATGTATCTGGCACATAATAAACCCAATAAATTTTATCATTAGAGTCCATCCTCTCATTTCTCATTACATTTTGTAGTACTTATTTTTTTGTATAGTGGTATATTATGACTTGTTCATATATCTATTATTATTATCATTATTATTATCATTATTATCAATATCTATCATTATTATGACTTGTTCATATTTTACATCTCCTGCTGAACATCAGGCCTCTTGAATAATGATGATAAGTCCCGTAATTTAGAAGAGTCATCTGTGATAGTTGCTTTACAGGGTTTCTGTCTTAGGCAAAGCAGCAAAATGTAGCCCTATAGTGTGTGAACATGAAAACAGCCAGCGATTAAATAAAGGACCTGTCATTTAGTAGTTATGTAACAATGTGCAAATTAATTCACCTCTCCATGTCTCAGTTTCCTTATCTGTAAAATTGGGATGCTAGTAGCTTCTCTAAAGTGTTACTGCAGATCATCTTACCTATATAGTGATTACAAAGCATTTAGCATCTGCCTATAGTAAGTATCAATACTTAGTAAGTCAAAGCTATGATTATTATTTCACTGCATCATGGCAATGACTTTGAACTACCCCACCCCCTACCCTCATCTAATGGAGTGCCTACTTTATGGAGCATACTGAAAACATTCATGTTGCAAGAATAAATAGTTAAATGAATGGAGATATTATCAGGAAGATACCCATTTATGTAACGATATTTGGAGAAGAATTCTCCTTTGGGGTGTGAAGATCTAAGGTAGGGAAACTCATAAATATTACATGAAATACTCTAGATGGGTCCCAGTCTCTTGGGTATTCCTAAGGGTTTGGAAAACAATCGAAGAGAAAGAATCTCAGATTGTACCAATTGAAAGCAAACTCAAATAGACAATCAGGAGAGTGAGACGCTGCCTACCCAGGCCACTGTCTCTTTAGGCAGCAAGGTTAACTAATTAGAAGGGAGAATCCCTGAGCTAAGTAGATCTGGTTGCACAGAAATTCCTAGACAAATGTGCTTGAATCTAGTTGAACAAAATCTGAATGTGCTCTTTTTTTGTTTCCTCCCGCTTTGAGTAGTCTACAGCAGAGACTGTTTGATGTCAGAATTCAGCTATTATGTCTCTCACCTTTTGCTGCTGTAATCAAGGTAATATAGGGAATGTTTTGGTGACTTTGACTATCCTGTTTAATAGCTAATAATACTTTCTTGGTCATAGCATTAATGCTAGTCTTTTTTTCCCCAAGGCTGTGGAAACTGTATTAGCTTCTGAGATCACAATTGCTATAAGAATCTGATGTTATTACTTTTCATTATATCTTAGAGACACCAGTGAGATTTCAACTGGCCTGTTTTTCACTTTGTTTTTACTTTTGTTTTTGGTGCAAATTATTATGCCTATGATTTTTAGGTGTACTTACTTATAAAATATAATTTTCACTATTGTATTTTGCTGTCAGTTTTACTTGTAACCAATCATTTTCCCCCCCAGTATATCTACTGGACTTCACATCTCTCAAAGGAAAGGTGAACATTTGGGATTGAGACATGTGATTGTAAATTATTGCATCAGTTACCACTTGGCTAGTATTTCCTGATCTAACCATATTCAAAGGAAAAAAAAGATCAGTATTTCTTGGAAACCATCTATCCAATTACTATGTAACAACTCATGCATAATAGTTTTTCCTGTACAGATTTTAACATTTTTGCTGGAAATTTGATTATTCTTTAGAATTTCTTCTCTCTTCTAGGGTCAGAGGAATAAACTCATGTCTGTGCCCTTTCAACAAAAGTTCTTGACCATGAGTAAAGTAACTGGCTTCCGGCAAAGGGGAGATATATATCCCTTTTGGAGTAAACATAGACCCTAAGTGACACTGAGTGTGACCAACGCTATTGCAGTTGGTCACTCTGAAATGTCCTAGCAGAGTTGCAGTGTCCTTGCGTTGTTACTTACGTATCTAGACTTCCCATTCATGGGGCACTGGCTTGGTACATATTCAGAGTTGAATTGGACAGGAATTTCAGCCACTCATTTTTTCTTTTTTTTCTTTTTCAATGTCCCCTAGGCACTATCCAGAGGAAATTGTTTAAAAGTGGGCTCAATTGTTCTTTTTTAACATCTTTATTGGAGTATAATTGCTTTACAAAATTGTGTTAGTTTCTGCTGTATAACAAAGTGAATCAGCTATATGTATACATATATCCCCATATCTCCTTCCTCTTGCCTTTCGCTCCCACCCTCCCTATCCCACCCCTCTAGGTGGTCACAAAGCACCAAGCTGATCTCCCTGTGCTATGCGGCTGCTTCCCACTAGCTATCTATTTTACATTTGGTAGTGTATATATGTCCATGCTACTCTCTCACTTAGTCCCAGCTTACCCTTCCCCCTCCCTGTATCCTCAAGTCCATGCTCTACGTCTACATCTTTATTCCTGTCCTGCCCCTAGGTTCATCAGAACCTTTTTTTTTTTTTAGATTCGATATATATGTATTAGCATACAGTATTTGTTTTTCTCTTTCTGACTTACTTCACTCTGTATGACAGACTCTAGGTCCATCCACCTCACTACAAATAGTTCAATTTCATTTCTTTTTATGGCTGAGTAATATTCCACTATATATATATGTGCCACATCTTCTTTATCCATTCATCTGTCAATGGACACTTAGGTTGCTTCTATGTCCTGGCTATTGTAAACAGTGCTGCAATGAGCATTGTGGTACATGACTCTTTTTGAATTATGGTTTTCTCAGGGTATATGCCTGAGATTGATAGGTCGTATGGTAGTTCTATTTTTAGTTTTTTAAGGAACCTCCATACTGTTGTCCATAGTGGCTGTATCAATTTACATTCCCACCAACAGTGCAAGAGGGTTCCCTTTTGTCCACACTCTCTCCAGCATTTATTGTGTGTGGATTTTTTGATGATGGCCATTCTGACTGGTGTGAGGTGTTACCTCATTGTAGTTTTGATGTGCATTTCTCTAATGATTAGTGATGTTGAGCATCCTTTCATGTGTTTGTTGGCAATCTGTATATCTTCTTTGGAGAAATGTCTATTTAGATCTTCTGTCCATTTTTGAATTGGGTTGTTTGTTTTTTTGATATTGAGTTGCATGAGCTGCTTATATATTTTGGAAATTAATCCTTTGTCAGTTGCTTCATTTGCAAATATTTTCTCCCATTCTGAAGGTTGTCTTTTCATCTTGTTTATGGTTTCTTTTTCTGTACAAAAGCTTTTAAGTTTCTTTAGGTCCCATTAAAAGTGGGTTCAGGGCTTCCTTGGTGGTGCAGTGGTTGAGAGTCCGCCTGCCGATGCAGGGGACACGGGATCGTGCCCTGGTCTGGGAAGATCCCACACGCCTCGGAGCGGCTGGGCCCGTGAGCCATGGCCGCTGAGTCTGCACGTCCGGAGCCTGTGCTCCGCAACGGGAGAGGCCACAACAGTGAGAGGCCCACGTACCGAAAAAGAAAAAAAAAAGTGGGCTCAAATTTAATTGATTGTTTCATGCATGCTAGCAATTTATGTGAAATAATATTTGGCTAAATATCTCAGGTAGGCCATATGTTAGATGCCCAGAACTTACTAATAGGTTGTTTGGTCATGGATGTTGGAAAGTTCAGAGATTTTAATCACTAGGTAATATATGTGTGTTTCCTACACACACACACACACACACACACACACACACATACACACATATATAATTAAATCATATTAATGATGTATTATGTAGAAAATAAAAATAGAGTAGTCAGTTTTCAGATAATTCTGAGTTTCACCAATAAATGAAGTAGAAATGTTCTTATTTAATTTTATGAAATTTATACTTACATTTACTTTGAGATAAGGGGTGTCCTAGAAAGAAGTCTTTTCAGTGGAGTAGAGGATTGAATTCCTAAATTACCTCTGACTTGTTGGGGATATTGTTTAATATATGAAGGTTAGTTTCCTGAATTGTAATATATATGCATCTGTATCTATCTATCTGTCTATCTAGATTAGGCAAAATGATTCTTCAGATCTGTTGTTCTTATTTGTTCAACAAGTGTTACTGAGCACCTTCAATAGGATGAGTGTAGAGGTCCATGATGAGTCAGGGAGGTCCATGGTGAATTTATGGTACTCAGTGAATTTATGGTCTAATACTGGCATAAATATGTTGCATCAAGTGCACGTTTCTACTCCAAATGCCATATTAAGAAGGCTTCTAAAATAGAGTCCAGAGTCAGGAAAAAAAATTCTGTGGTAAATTAGCAATACCAGCCAAAACTGAACATAGAAATGGGAGTGGCAGCAGGCATGACTTACACCTGCTGTTCTTCATCTAATCTCTAAGACTATATGCCCTCATTTCTAAAGATTGGCAACCAATTCCCCATCATACTGGATTGAGAGAAATAGAACAAACATGCTGGAAAAGCAAGACTTTTCTTATAATAATAGCCAAGTATATCAGCTATTGATAAACATATGTTAGCATTTACCTATTCATTCTGTTGGAGATAACTAAATAACTCTTAAGTGTTTTGCCCTCCAGGCTTACATTAAAAGTTAATTATCACCACGTGGGACAGGCCTCCTGAGGCCATCACAGCCTTGAACTAGTATCAGCAAAACGTGCATCTTACATTAGCCCCTGAGTTGCTAACCTCTCACAATAGAATGCGTTCTCCTTGAGTGAATGATTACAGGTTAAAAACCACACCACTTTCTGTCTGAGTATTAAGTTGAAGAAGGACAACTTTTATCGGAAGAATAAAATCAAAGGACAAGGGCACCATAAGAGAAATCTGGCATCAGATATAAGTGTAGGGCTGTCATTAGCTACACCCTGTTACCCAGAATTTATTCTGTGTGAGTGTGTGTGTGTGTGTGTGTGTCTGTCTGTCTGTCTGTCTGTCTGTCTCTACCTCTCTCATGTTTCTTCATCTTGGCTCTTTGTGGAAATTGCCATGGACATTTGGGAGTAATATGGTCTAATAGTAGCCAGCAGGAGCAAAGATAGTTTAAGGGTAAATGCAGTAAAGTATGTTTTAATCAGTCCTGGATCACTCTTGCCCCTAAATCCCTCTTTGACTGGTTTGCAAAAGACCCTCATTTTTTTTTCCATCAAATATTAATTTCTCAATCCATTAAATAGAAGCAGGCTACACGGACCAATAGTGAGTGTTTTTCAAGACCAATCCTAGTCTGTGCATTTGAGGTCAAAAATTAACTTTAAAACAGGAAAGACTAAAGTTTGGATTTCTTTGGAGAGCACCAGAACCACAACGTTTCATACACTATTATTGTACTTATAGGTTGGTCTCATATGTTGGTCTCTATTTAGGTTTCAGGTTATTTTTTCACTTATTTAGGGTTTTTTTCCCCAATTGGACTGTAAATTCCTTGAAGGCAGGAACTTTTTCTTTACAGTTCTATAGTAGCATCCAGTGCAGTGCTTTAGATTTGGAATATTGCAGAGAATGTGAGTGTCTGGTAATCCTTGGAAATTCATCCATTAATCTGGACCTTTATGGACTGTACAATTTCTCTTATCAGAGTCTGTGTTTTCCTACACTGCCTACTGATTGATATGTTTTGAGATATCAGTGTCTTCTTTGTATCTATAGGCCAATGATTATAATCATTTTAAAAAAACAACTACTGAAATGCATTTATAAAAAGGTTATCTTTGTTATGGAACTAAAAATGATGTCTACCTGGTTTGAAAATATTAGTAATAGTCTTCAGCTAGTGACGAAAGTCTTCAGACTGAACTTTAATACTAAGCAGCCTGAATTTGTATGCTCATGTACCAATGAAGCAGAATAATATGGCATGTCCTCATAGCTAAGGAGAATCGGATCTAATTACCATCACTTCCACCCTATAAAAATATGTAATTTTCATATCCCTATTTTCAGCTTTTTTGAATTTACTTAAGTCTTTATTAGCATTTTACATTTAATGAAGGCATTTATTCAATGACAATTGTTAAGGCTATACAAACATTGTAAAAATGGTTCAGTACCTTTTGCATTAAATTTTATATGAGTTGGGATCAAGGACCATACCTGCTCAGCTCACCAAGTTCATTATCAAGTGCATGGAGAGCCTTGATACATGCTTTGGATGAAAAAGAAGATGCTGCATCACCCAAAATGAGGGAAGGGGACTATTAGGGAATTTTAAAGGGAGACATTGAGTAATTATGGTGGGGAAAAGTGGTAATATTGCTATATATGCAGGGGGAAAATGAGATATGAGGAGACAAAAAGGATAAGAAAATAGCTCACACAAGGAATTGAATTGGACCAGTAAAACATCTGAAAATCTACTCCTCGCATCAATGTCAAAAAATATGAAGTGAACAGGTGATTTGAGCATGCTGCTGACAGCCATCCTCACACCCTCTTGGTCTATAAAATCCTTCTTTAGCTTCCTTGAACAAAGACACCACAGTGGGCTACACAAGATGTAGCAAAGGAAAGGAAAGCTCTTCCATCTCCTCAGCATGCATTAGTCATTCTTCTTCCTCTGAGTCTGTGTCTTAATTGCTTTGCCTGTCTTATTAGATTGGAAACCCACTGGGTTGGGACCATCACTACTAAGGTGTGCAGCACGGAGCTTGGCAGGTGATCAGCACTCAATAAATGTCTATTGCTACCATAAACCAATGTATAAATTTCAGAAATAGGCATAATAATGGACCTGACAGATTAATGCCCAGGGCTATTTTTGTACAGCAGCATGGGCTAGCCAAATCAAAATCAGACATCTCAGATTCAATTCTTCTCAGTTTTGCATGTAATTCTCAGCCTCTCACATTTTTGTCCTGTGACAGACAGGAAGAAATGAGTCAACTTTTCAACATAACTGGATTAAAAAGCATCTCTCTCTCTTTTTTTTTTTTTGTTTCTCAAATGCTATTGACCCATTATGTAGATGGCATTGCTTTTTTAAAATTATTGATAGGGTGGTTTCAAATGCTGCAGGAGATGTGATACATCGTATTTATACTCAACACTTCAAGTCCTCTTCTTTGTGGGAGATTTTCTCTAGCAGCAAGAAATTATCTACTTCAGACTTAAATGCTTCCTCTGAGGTAACTAAGGAAGAGCTTTATCAGTTTTTCTATTTGGGTAACAAAATTAACATGTGGAGAAACTGAGGGACTTAAGCAAGATCCCCCAGAGAAGCAGTAGTGAAGCCCTAGGTAGAATTCCCCTGAAATAAGAGCTCTTCACAGGTACAGGGTTGTTTCTGGGAGTCATTGAAGCTTTGTGCAGTTATCATAAAATACAATAAGCTTCACATTCCATTTTCTTTCTTATATGAAACGTCAGCTTTGTCAACCTGTTAAAAGAAGATTTTTTTTCCCAATCTTTACAAAGCTTCCTGTAGGTACAGTCTGCTATTAGTTTCCTTTTTTTAGTTAGACATTTTTATATTTCTTTTCTTGGTTTATGTGTGAAAAGTCACCCAAATTAGATCGCCCAAATATATAACATGATCATTAAATTGTCTGAAAATTTCAATAAATTCTTTAATAACTCTACTTTTTTCTGTGACAGGAGGATTATAAATTTTAAAAAAATCAACTAAATAATCTGTTTTCAGACCCAGTCTTTTTGAATATGAGTTCAAGGATAAAGACAGAGCTGGCCCTATGACCAACCAGGGTTAATGAGAGGAAACTGGATATTGAGAGTATGGAATGAATGCAAAATTTGATCCTGTGCCTACAGAAAAGGAAGAATCTAGGGTTCAGATTTACACTACATAAATCAAGAGGGCTAAAAGAGGCAATTGTTTATGTAATTCAAGGACAAAAATGCCTTTGTATCTATCATTAAGATATTTCAGGTGTTTCCAGATATTACCAGCAAATATATGCATTCATACAGAACTATCCACAAGGCACTTGAAACCCTTGGGTGGAATGAAAAGGCAAAGGAAATATTTTCATGTAAATATTACTTTCCTAAATATATTTACATGAAAGTAAATGGAGAAAATTTTGATTAATCAATTAACTTTTTCAAAAATATTTTGAGTGCTGTAAACTAGACATTATGTATTTTTTCTTATTCCTTCTAGCCTCCCTTCCCCCAAAATAGATTTATGGTTGCTCCGTGTCTTTTGTTTGAAATAGAGATGGATAATAAACAAAGTCTATAAAGGAAATGTGACAGCTGCACAGAGGAAAAAAAAAAAACGTGTCCAAAAAGATTCTGAAGTTTATGAGCTTGGGTGACTGCGAGAATGGTGGTACCATTTATAGAAGTAGCCAAGTGCCAAGTCAGGAGAATAAATAATTTGTGAAGGGGTACTTAATGACTTTAGTTTTGACTATGATGTGAATATGAAACCATCATAGAACATTCAGACGGAGGTTACCTGCCATGTGTAGAATAGAACCAGAATTTGAAGCAATTTGAACTAATTAGTCCTGAATGCCTAAATTGAGTCATTATCTGCCAAAATATGTTAATTTAATTCAATATTTGTCTATTTTGTTTTGTCTATATAACCGTACTAGGTAAAAAATAGAAGTCAAAGTGCTCAATACATCTGGAAGAAAGAAAGAGGACTTTTTCCTTCTAGAGGAAAAATTGAAAGTGCTTCTCTATGTGTGTTTGGTTTTTTTGTTGTTGTTACTTTAAAATTTTTTGGCCGTGCCATGTGGCATGTGAGATCTTAGTTCCCCGACCAGGGATCTAACCTGCACCCCCTGCAGGAGCTGGAATCTTAACCACTGGACCGCCAGGGAAGTCCTCTATGTGTATTTGATTAGCTGACATTCCACTCTGCTCTCAGATCTGGAGTATCTTTTCCCCCAAGATAGGTTAAAGCAGGAGAAATATTTAAAAAAAAATTAGAGACATATCTATTTTTGAAATTATATTTATTTATAATGTTTCTGAAGTTGGTAAAATCCATGCAGGGCCTTATTTGAAGTTTTAGAAGCCCTGTGTTCATAAAAGAATGATTAAATCTTTGTCATTTGGCTTGCTAAAAGAGGTACTAAGCGTGAGGAAAACCAAACCAAATCAAACAACCCTGCAAAATGTTTAGACCATGGTGCTACCATATTTTCAGCATCTTCTTCCATTGCCTCTGACTAATTTCCCATCATGAATATCCTGTTTCTACTCTTTCCAGCCCTTACTCAGGCATCTCTGGGCCTAAGGAATCATGGGTCAGTTGGCATGACTTGGAGGTTATGAGACACATGGATACCTAATGAGAGGTACAATTTTGTCCTTTGTTCATTCAGATTTTTGCTTCATCCGATTTGATTAGAGAGGTTTTCACCTACCCCTAAGGCTCACTTTCTACAAAGGCTTTATGGACTTTCCAAGATCAGAAGTCTTAACCTAAGAGCATCTTTCAATGAGAGTGTACAACATATAGTTCACAAGCTGTTCTGGAATCAGAAACACTTGCGTTCTCATTCCAAATTATGTCACCCATTAACTATGTGGCTTAAACAAATCGCTCCGCCCTTTATAAACTTCAGTGACCTGCTATCTAAAATCAAGATAACAAAGGTACCATATGGTTTGTTATGGGCAGTAAATGAGATGTGCAGAAACTACATGGTTGCACATAATACACGGCCTGTACATAGGGTGTTTCACTGTTGTAACTAACCTCTTCTGTGTAAGCAAAATATAAAGCCAAATTAGAAAACTGGCACAAAAGAGGTCAGGTAACAAGAAGAAGAGAAGTAAAGGGTGGGAAATACAATGATTCTTTCAGTAGTAAGTAGTAAGTCAGAGTTCCTGCATGAAATTATTTCTTGCTTTCATCACTCTTTTCTACTTTGCTGATCAGGTTCTGGTTCTGTCAATAGCTGAACTCCCTGCCCCTTTTGTTGCCTGTGACCTTCAACAGGTCATTTTAGACACATTTTCATTTTTGAAATTATGTAAATTAACCCAATGTTGTTTCTGGAATTTGAATTGGTGTATCTTGTTCTCTTTGTAATCTTTCCAAGATTCAGTTTTGAGATTATCTGCTGCTCCATAACCCCAGCAGACTCTCTGTGGTCTACACTGAGTTTAAAAGATCCTCCAGCCTCTTTATTTTGGGCATCCCTCTGCTCTCCCCCAGCTGCTTCCACGTATTCTGTAGTCCGGGCATACCATTACATCGTGATGTTTTTACCTTAGATCTTTGTCTGTGGTTCTTCTTGATCAATCCAGTTATTTCTTGGGTTTGTCAAAAATTCTACTTTTCTGCTAATGCCTTACCTAATCCAATAAAATGAAATAAATTGCTACTGCTCACTTTGTATCACCACTGTGCCTTCTACAGGACACTATTATTGCATTAATCATATCATATTGCAATTCTGTGTCAGTTTACTCATTTACTAAGTTATGACCTGCTTGAAGAACCTTAGCTGCAGGGTCAAGAAGAAAAGAATGTTAAGCAAAACATGTCCACAAATCAACTGATATCTGCTTACTATTTTAAAATTATTTTTTTCAGAAGTATAGACCATTATTTGCAGTGAAAATAATGTCTAACGAGATGTCCTTTAGCCATCCCTGTTATGACCAAATAACATTAGCTAACAGAGATTGAGCATTTAGTATCTTCCAAGTACTTGGTCAGGGTTTATATTTTCATTTAATCCTCTCAACAAACCTTCAGTGTGGCTACCATGTTTATTCCCATTGAATAGTAGTGGAAGCACACAGAGTTTAACTTGCTGAAAGTCACACACGCAGTTAGTAATTGATGGAGCTAAGATCTAAACGTAGAAAATCTGTTGATGAAGACTGTACTCTTCTTAACTACTGTGTTACATTATCACTAAGGCAAACCAGTCTGTAGTAACCCAAATAAGGAGCACTCTGAACAGCTTTGTAGCCAGTTACCATTAACAGCACACTTTTTCCTCCCCTAACACAACCAGGAAATCCCTCCCCATATTTTATAGATTATCATCTCCCACATTCTTAAATATGTTTATCCAGGAAAGGAGACTCCCAGAATATAAGCTGTGTGTTTTGCAAATGCAAATTGTCCAGTATTCCAGCCAACATTCTTTAAATTATTTTCTTCAGTGTTTGATGCTGTCTTCAAAAATTAGCACAGAAAATATGATTATATTCATTGCCACCAGCTAAAAAGTATTGGACTTCTATAGCGAAGCTTGAGGGATTTTGTAGGTTTTCTTTTTTCCATTAATATTTAAGCGTAAGTTAAGGCAAACAAAACTGAATACATAACAAATAACCATCAAGGTTATTCTTTATGGGTCAAACATAATGAGTCTCAATTATTAAAATTCACTGCAACTCAAGGCAGTGATTTTTATGATGAATATTTTGTAAGTTCTTCCTCAAACTTGCTGGTTTTCCAGTTTTAATAAACTAAACTTGGGATATTATCCAGCCATTGGGTAGAGTTGGACTTTAGCTTTTATTTTTCTTAAAGGTCTCTAATCCCCTATGTTAATAGTAAATAACCTTTAGGCTGTACTATGCTCATTTGTGTGTCAAATTGAGTTGGAAGCAGCAAGTCCTGAGATTTAAGGAGTGTGGTCAGAGTCTCTGGCCCCAAGGGGGAAGACCAAGGACCCTTGGGACCACTTGACCCCAATCTAGGTTGAACTAAAATGTTACCTGTTCCTAGGCTGTCCCAAATCCCCAGCATTCTTTGAGAACCCCAGAGTGGAAGATCCTGGCTCTGAAACATGCTGGAATTCCCTAATATGTGGTACAGACCCTACCATTGCCTTACCAGCCCCACCTACCTTCCTTTTTTATTCTCACATTCTTGTTCTTTCTTATATCTAATAAATCCCACAGGCCCTCTGTCATATTCTGATTTATTTGAGACAGATATGTCCTCTCCCTGAGGACAAAGCCTGGTTAATATTAGTCGGCTCTCCCACGCAAGCCTGTCTACCCTTCTTAATGAATACTCCCGTTGATACCATGGGTCTGAACTCTGAACATTGAGGCTCTTTCTCAACCTCTCCCAACCTCAGAGCTCTTATTTCTTCATGTGGAACTTTATTCCCTGATGCCCTGCCCCACAGCCAGCCCCCCTGCATACATTTTCAGCCTGCCAAAATAATGACAGATATTAAGCATGGAAAGATTGACTTGTCGACCAATGGCTAGGATGCAGGGTCAACTGAACATGGGCTTTTCCCCTAGGTCAGCTGTCACTGGTTGAGGTTCCTGAGGGAACTACACAGAGAAGAAATGGCTAGCAAACTGAATGGTTGGACTGGAATCTTGAAGCAGTCCTTTGGTGAGCCAGTCTGTTCCTGTGGAACATTCCTTGTACCTGGATCAGAAACAGGCCTACGGTCTGAAGCACAGCAGACAAAGGATGAAATATCTTATTTTTACTTATGCTCACGTTCCAATTTCAGAAAAGACTTCAGTGATGGTGTAAAGGGCTAGTCCAGGAGAAGCAAAGGCAAGAACATGAGAATCAATGCAAGGGAGTTGCCTCTTGTTGCCTGTGCTGGGATTTCTTGACATTTCAGAAGGATAAGTATACCATCTTTTCTCAGGAAAAGTATCCTGAGAGAGAGAATGAGAGGTGACACAAGCACTCTGTCTGTCTCTCTCTCTGTTTCAAGGTTATATCACTTAATTCTCACAACAAAACTATAATATAGCTACCATTATCGTTCCCACTGAAAAGTTGAGGCACATGGCTTTTAACTTGTCTTACAATGAGAGAGAGAGAGAGAGAGAGAGATTCTTCTTACATTGGGGCATGCAGGTAGTAGTCAAGGAACCAGGAACCCCACCAAAGTCAGACTCAGAACCTCACAAGCTTGTCTCAGGTGAGTTTGGCGGATGTATAATATCCATGCCATCTTTGGGTAATCAGTGAGGAGCATAGTGGTGTTCTTGGAGTGCCAAGGAAAAGCTATCGAAGGAGTTGCCCTAGCTCAGACAGGTCACCCCTGGAGGACTAGGAAGGAGGAAGCAGAGTGGGCTTCTCCCCCTCTGCATTCAGGGATGCAGCGAAAATCATGCAGGAAGAACATATTCTTAGAATGTTAAAAAGGAGTGGTCCCCCACCCACTAAGGGAACTCGATGGTTTCTGGGGCTTTTTATTTCAGTTTGAAATGGTTCCCACCTGGGGCTGTGTAGTGTTTCAATTCACTTACAATTTTGGGTAGAATTGCTAGAAGCATGTCTGCTGGATAAAATTCATCTAATGTCAGAACATGAGACAGATTGAAGATTAAGTTCAAGAAAAGAAAAAAAAAAAACACATCCCGATTCCCAGGTCTCTGCAGAGTGAGCCAGTGCTGATGGTGATGGGGTTCACAGCCCCACCTTGAGCTTTGGTAAGAATGCCTTTTGTTTGGTAAATTCTCTCTAAATGGCTAGGGGAACATGACAGCTTTTGGATTTGTATCAATCTTAGGAGCTTCCTGTTACCTATTCTTTTCAAACTCTGTTTTTCACAAACCTAAAAACAGTATAAGATGATAAAGCTCTGTGTGTCTGTCTGTCTGTCTCCCTACTTATTCACTTAGAAAAAGCAAATGCTAAATAACCTCCTGCGTGCAGGATATTTACTGCTTTAGGGCACAATCTGTTGCAGAACAGTTAAAACTGTTGCTAAGGCATCTATTGTCATCATATATGCCTCGGCAGCCCTGTGGTCTGTCTCGCTCTGCATCTGTGAGTACAGTGATTTATTGGTAATACTAATCTGTGGAAGTCGAAGTGCTGCTAAGTCAAACATGTTTGAAGAGGGGAAAAACAGTTTCATTTTCTGTTGTTTGTTTCCATGAAATGTGCTATGACTGCTTGAGAAAACATTTTATTTGGAAAGAGAGTACATATTTATGTAGTTGAATAAAAAATAAGGAGCAGCATCTTTAGTATTCTATTATTCCTATGAGATCTGCCCTGCTACTTTCATTTCTTTAGGACAGTAGTATCCTAAGGATTGCATCATCATCACCATCATCGTGCTTGCTGTCATCATCAATTAGCCTTACTGAACAGTCATTATGTGCAGAGCGTTTAAGAAAAAAGAGGAAAATTGGAAAACAGAGACCCTAAACACAAACACAATCTGACTCTTCCCTTCAAGAGAAGTTCTTGGAAGAGAGTTCCTACCCAACTTCTACCTTCTTTTTCTGTCCTTCCACAGAGTATTAGTAAAACTAGGAGAGCTTGACATTGATTGTATCCCAAAAAGCAGTGGGCTGAACCATTGCATTGAAACTCAGATACTGTGAAGGACAGTTGGGAGGAAGGTGAGGGTCTTCCAGGCAAAGGTGCATAGGGTTTGCACACTCAGCTATCTTCCAGGTTGACCCCAAGGTGATGATTGGGTCATGGGCAAAGATGAATAGGAAGCTTTACTCTTGTTTCAGGCCTATATCACATCCTCTATCCCAGGACACCAAAAATTTTTTTTCTTTTTCTTTTTCTTTGTGCTCAACTCCTTCACTGTACCAAATGCCTTCACCTCCCCATTCGCACTAAGGTAAAAGTTAGTGATAACAGCTCCAAGAGGTAATTGCTCTCAATCAGATATAAAGTGTCTGTCAAACACTATACAGTTGAGCCTTGCACAAAGAGGGGGTTAGGGGGACTGAACCCCAAGCAGTCAAAAATTTGAGTATAACTTACAGTTGGTGCTCCATATACACGGTTTCTCATCTGTGGTTTCAACCAACCTTGGATTGCGTAGTACTGTAGTACATATTTATTGTAAAAGTGGACCCATGCAGTTCAAATCTGTGTTGTTCAAGGGTCAACTGTAGTTCTAAATTGAGAACATTAGTCACCCCATGGAAGAAGGCTTGATCTGTGGGAAGAAAGTCAGCAAAGATAAGGTGGGGCCTTCTGACTATAGTTTGGAAAGGTTAGCATAATTATTAACATTGTGAACTCTGAAGATTGGTTGACCTGAATTTAACTTTAGCCTCATCACTTACTTGCTGTGTTAACACTGGGTGAATTTCTCAATCTTTTTAAAAGCCAGTTTCTGTTAAAGTAGAGATAAAAGTAGTGCATACATTTTCAGGGCTGTAGTGCAGATTAGATAACATAATGCTAACCACAGTGCTGGCACTCAGCAATTGCTTGTTGTTATTTATGTGAGACAGATGATAGCATGCCTGTGTGTAAAGATAGTAACGAATGATTCCACTAACTGAATCTGCAGACTCCATTGATTTGAGTTCTTCCCACTAAGATAAAATATTTATTTCTTTTTCTTCTGGTTTAGTCTTGGATATTGGACAACAAACACAAAAGGAAGCATGAAATATAAATGTATACAGAAATTAATATGAGAGATCATCTATAAATAAGCTAGTCTAATGTGCACTTAAAACAGCAATTATCACAAGTGTGCAGTAATTTGATTCTTATTAAATAACGTCACATCAAACCTCATCAAGTCAAAATTCAAGAAACAAAAAAAAATAAATTGTTGGATTTTAATAATTTGATTATTATACATACCATATAGTCATATATGAGGAATAGCTATTTTGATTAAACTCCACATACTCTTCCAATATATTAAGGCAATAGAACATTCTGCAGACTTGGGAGTCTTTATAGTATTTTGGAATCATGGTTTTACTAATTTTGTAGCTGAGGGAACATGTCTGACTGCTTAGAGCCTAAGTTTCCTCATCTACCACTTTTATAAGATTGATTTTAGGATTAACAAGAACATATTCATAAAGTGCTACATACAGAGAAACACTCAACACCTGGTGGGTGTCATGATCGGAAGTGGGCACTTACTATGTGCAGAGGACAGCCTTTTCAAATTTCCCATTCTTGGCAACAATCTGCTTAGCAACACTTTCCCCATTTAAAGGACCTCTTTAATTTTATCTTTATTGTTAAGAGGCCAGAGTAAATAAAAGTTTGAGTATGTTTTCACTTGCCCAGAAAACAACCAACCAATCAAAGCAAGCAACACACTTGGCAGTACCCAAGCGATGAGGAACAGTCTTTGCCTGCCTATTTTTTCTGTCAACGTTTAAGAGCAAGCCATTAATTCTCTACAATCTGTAAATGCTTTGTTTGAGGGCTTTGCACCTTTGGATGAATAATGAATATTAATTAATGATGGCAATGACAATAGCATTCCATGCTTTTACCTTATTGCTCTTTATGAGTCTCTAAGCCTTTTCCTTCTCAAGTGGGTTCCTTATTATTTTATCCATTATTTTACTCCTGGAAACTTGTGCTTTGTTAAAATACAGCAGATATCTTCTTGTGTGTTACCATAGCAAATTGCATAAGAATTTACACTATAAATTATTCATTACAGCCAATTTAGTATAATTATTAATTCCCGCACACACTGGTGCCTGATTACATCTCAGTGTTCACTGCAGGATCTTGACCATGTTCTGCTGAAAATAATGATCTGTCATGGCTAATCAGGATCTAACAAGTCCCACTAAAAGGTGAAAACGTTTAATTAATATTGGTTTAATGAAACAATGATTGATCCAGTTGCTACAATCTGTCAAAGATTCTTTCAAAGGTAATCCAAAATCTAACTGGTAACGAATTTAAGAGCTAGCCGTGCTGTACAAGCAATCAACGTGCTTTCCAATTCAAGGGCAAATTGGGATGTCCTCTTCCTTTGGTATCTTTCTGCAAAAGTAAATCAGCTCTACTTTCACTGGGAAGCTTTGCTCCCAACATCAGTTCTGGTATTTCAAGCTTTCATGCCTTATGCTCCCAGTGAGCCCTTTTTTTTGCATTAAAGATGCATCCTGTATTGTATGTGAATGTTCCAAGCTGCACTGCCTCTCATGCGGATCTCATTTTAACTCTAAGTTGAGCTGAGCAAAGTTTGCAGTTCCATTTCCCACTGGGATTAACTGTGTAGAATATGGCTTAGAATTCAGTTCAAAAGCCTTTTGGCTGCAAAACCATGTAGTCTAAATATCCGCAGAGCATCACTGAATAGATATGGCCTTAAGTTTGATTTAAATTTGGATGGCGGGGGTCTGTTGAAACGTAGAGCAGAAATCGGTCCTATGTGCAATATGATCAATTTTATTACATTTATTTTATATATTTTGAACAATTTCTTTGTTTTATGTTGAGATCCCTCAGGATCAAGAGTGAGACAATATTAATTAATTTTAAATCTAAAGAATAAATTTTATGGCTTATCTTTTTACTCTTATAGGAGAAAATAAATTAAGATGGTAACATCTCTCTTACTGAGGGCCAATGATGTACCAGAAACTTTGTATGTATTTGCTTTCAGACTCACAATGGCCTTTTAAAGTAGATAATGTATTTCTCATTTTCAAGATAAGAAAACTGAAGCTGGAGGTCTTCATCTAGTAAATTGATGAGTAAAGTTGTAAACTCAGATCTGCCTGATCTACTCCAGCACAGTTTATTGGATCATCTCTAAACCAGGGACATAAGACAGGGACTGTTTGAAGAGCTAAAGTGATTACCTTTTTGATCCTTTTTTTGTTAGACCATGGGTGAATTTTAATGTATTGTTTAGAAACACACACGTGAATGAGACAAATGAGGGGAACGAGGCAGAATTTATATACTTGCTACCAATTCAGTATCAGGTTTTGATTGACTTGGCTGTGTATTTGGCTCTGTTTCAAGGGACATAAACTTGTAGGTGTCAGACCCGTGTACTGTAGAAATAAGTCCTATTATAAAACTATACATCCATCCCATTTCAACTTTCACACCTCCCCTACTGATGCTCTGTGTGTTTTCCTAGGAAATCACTTCTAAGGCTAGGTTTTTTTGTGTGAATTTTGTTTAAAGTACCTTACCAGAGCTTGTTAGGACTGGGATTCTCAGGAACCGTCATTGTCTGCCTTGAAGGCTCAGGGGTAGTGGATACCTCAGCAGCACTTTGAGCGGCCACCTTAGAAAGCCATTGATGGACAAATGCTATCATCTTTGCCCTGCAGTTCAGTGCACACAAGCTTGAAGGTGTTCTATACCACTTGAGAATTCATTAATGTCTTCAAGGCTAACCCCCTGTGTTCCACATCAGTTCACCCTAGAGTTCTTCAACACCAAACATCACTCACATGTAAGAGGAGAGGCCACATAGCCATAGCTATGTTTATATATAACCAAACATTCTGTTTGCTTCTGGGACTTCATTATACCTAGTGTCACATCATGCAATTTTAGAGGTCTTTGCTTGCACACTCGGTATAGTCCTCAGGCATTGCTAAAGCTTGTTACAGTTTTCTCTTATTTTCACAAGTTTATTGGGTCGCTGTAAAGCTGAGAGAAAAACTCCCAGGAGAAAGAACGTGGGAACAAATACTCGAAGAACCAGGCAGAATGAGGAAAGAGAAGCCACAGGAATATAGACAGTCAAAACTGCAAAAAGACGGTTAACCCCACTAACCTTTCCCCGTATAAACATATATCAGTATTTTCACCAAAGAGTCAAGTAAACTGCCTATTTATTTACTGACCAGTCAATTGCATAATTCATATCCTTATATTCTAGGAACAGACAATCAAATAATACAAAACAATTATTATCTCTTTTTCAATATATTTAACTTTGGTTTGTTGGAAAGTTTCAGGAAATGTCCATTTGAAGGTTTTACACCTATAGATGGGTAAGAGGAGGAGAATATTTATTCCTAATCTTGGCATATTTCAGTCCTCATGAGAATCCATTAAACATGTAGAAACAGGAACATGATGTAGGATTACTCAATATAACATGATTGTCATATTTCTGCACCTTGGAAATGCTGTTCACTTTTGGAAGATGACTTTGGAGATACAGGAAATGATTCTCACCTTCCCCTTCAAATAGGAACTTTCTCCACCCTTATCCTATCTAGTCATCAGAAAAGGACATAAAAGTGTTGGGGAAGCTAATATTTTGACCAAATATTAATGTGTTTTTCTCTTTTGCAAGTTTGCACATAACACATTTATAGTCAGGTCAAGACAACCCCCTGTCTCAGGAGTAAGGTTCCATATGTCAGAGCAGGAATGGAAGCACAAAGATTTCATCTTAATTTTCTGACATTTAGTGTAGGACTTGGTATAAAATCTCCTTCAGCACATCAAGAGCCAGCTTGGATTCTGTACAAGAGGTTTTCTCTCATGGTCTATGAGTAGAATTTAGGAAAAAAAAGACAGAGAGGAAGTAATTGAAAGAACTTCAACCCTCTCAAACAGAGGATTGAGGGATCAAGAGAAAGGGCAGAAGAAGACATTAAGTGGTCAAACACGTGGTCGATTCTCACCTGGAATGAGAAAATGTGTTATGATACAATGGTGTGAAGGACTCTAGCCTTCTCTCACATTGAGACTCTGAAGGAATATAACTGCACAGTCGTCCAGCACCAACAGTGGACAGTCTCACTCGTTTAAGAGTGTGGAATTGCATTGACAAAAGTAGAGTGTTCAAGTTTGAAATTCCAAGATCGCTACCAATTCTTGTGGGGGTAATGAGTATGTTTTCTATGAGGAAAGTTGTAGTGAAGGTGAGATGATGCCTAAGCAGAGGCTGGAGTAGGCTATTTTAGGACAGAAGTCAAGATAGAACACAAGGCTGAAATCTTTAGCACTGGCAAATGCCAAAGCCCAGAGAGAGGCCAGCCTATGAATTTTATTATCTGCTAACAATGGCCACCCACACTGGAAGATGTCCAGAAATGGGACCAGTCACCCTCAAAGGTCACCAGCTTGTGCACGTGAAGTAACCACCTTTTTTCCCCCAATGCCATGAGCTTCGTTTTTCCTATACCTGGACCTCATCATGAAGAGGAATCAGGGAAACATGGAGGAAAAAAGGCACTGAAGCTGAAAAAACATCTCAAAAGTCCAAATAATGCCTAAACACCTTCATTTAATTGTAACTTTTTGTGTCAGACTTCTGAAAAATAGGATGCAATAAAAGTCAATAGAAGCAATATGCAAACAAATTTCAAAGTTTCCAGAAAATCTATTTTGTATTGTGGGAAAATTTGTAAACTTGTTTGAGGAAAAGAAAAATTTAGGTCATAGCAGTGATGCATATCTTGATATGTGTAATTCTATTGGATCTTCTGCTAAGAGCAAGTTTAACGGGATAAACGGGTGCAAATTGGTATAGGAGAAAGGACAAAGGCCATTGACCAAAGTAGTCAGCACTTTCTGATCTCTTTCTCTCCCTGGAGACACTTTCCCTACTCTCAGTGTTTATTATACTTAATGTTATGTTAGGAAGATGATAACAAAAATTATGATAGTTACTATTGATCATTTATAGTCACAATGAATAAAGAAGATATTTCACTAGCAGAACCTAACATGAGATCTTAATAGTGGTTTGGTGAAAGTGCCTGACAATCACATGTGTGCTTTTTACCAATCAAGGACATGAGGGGAACAAAGGCTCAAACTGCTGAAAAGTAGTAACATTAAAAATATTGAACTAACCAGATGAACACAGGCTGTAAACCACCAGTGTGGGCGTATAGGTGCACAGTAGCAAATGCAGCTCTTTTTATAAGGCTTCTGTCTGAAAACTCAAATTGCATTTGTTTCCTAGAAAACAAATCAGGATAAGAGAAGTGAAAATAGTGAGTGCATCTAGATAGGAAATCCACCAGATGATCAAGCTGTTGAGATATTGATTGATGTCACACAACAATTAAAATAGTTTGAAATGGGCATTGTTTCATGATTGGAGCATTTAACACATTAGAATACATGAAGCAAAGTTATCTGTAGTTCTGCCTTCCAAAGATGATGACCAACAACTAATATTTGTGTCTTGCATTTCTTTCCTGAACAGGTATTTTTACATTTTCTTTGCTTTTATGTTAGAGACATTGTTTACTCATGACCACACAGTAAAAAAGAAATATGTAGATCTTTTTTGTTTGTTTTAAAAACACATTTTGAAGTTATCAAAATGGTGACCAAAGTATCATTCTGCCTCACTGTGACCAGATAGGCACTTTGAAAAAATTATTGTCACAAAAATACTTTTGTGAGTAAAGCAAGGGTGCTTGCGTATGCATGTATCTATGTTTGTAGTGTGTGTATGTGTATGTTACTGTCTCCCGTATACCCTTGTCTGGAAAGTCTAAACTGTAAGTGAGGGGACGTAGCTCATGGTATCCTTGTTATTCTCTTTCTTTTAGTGCAAATCGTATACTGGTCATCCAGAGAATTGAGGATTCCGGAGCTATAGGCTATCTTTCTTTGCAGGACAGTTTCTGGGCCAAGCAAATAAATATTTAGCTGTTGTGGTAGAGAGGCTTCTCATAGCAACTTTGCTATTAAAAAAGAGGCATTATGTGATAAAGTATAGGGAACACTAAGGAGGGGCCCAAATGTCCAATTAGGTATTTCCCAGTCCAAAAAATGAGGTAATGTGAACTTACTATAAAATTTTATATATTTTTTGTGACAAGTTAAATATACCCTTTTCCATTTTTCCTTACTAATTATATAGCCTTGTTCACATTAGGTAAGTGCAATTTAGGGTTATGCTAACTTTATAAATACATTTTCCCCATGTTCATACTATATATCAGCTTTGGTACTTCTCTGCCTCTTGCTAGTCCTCTTGAGAAGGGATAAGAATCATTAAACGTCCTGGTTTCTGAGGAGGATTTTTGTGGGCTTATATCAAACAAAGATCTCTGTTTGGGAGAGGAGTTCAAATGCTCCCTACTATGAGTTCAGTTTTGCCTATGGTGACTATACCTGTGTATACACACACACACACAAACACACACACACGATAACCATGCATGTTCAGATTGTAACACAGACACATATAGATAGAATTTTACCCTTTGGGAGATTCTACCCTATCAGGGGTAGTAAATGAGATTACAAAATCTGACAACATTCATTTAAGACATATGATAAGTGACCAAAGTAATGCGGAAAGTAAAACCTGTTAAGGGGTAGAAATGACTCATGTCCAACTGAAGTTTAAGAATCAGGAGATCTGATTTTCAAGATCCATCTTTACCTAACTGAGTTTCAGCAAGTCAGTTAAACTACCTGGTCCTCAGGTGTGAAGTGAGGAGACTGGGTGAGATCTTTTAATTGATAGTCATCCAATAATCACTTTTTTTTTTGAACCTCATATCATCTTTATTTTTTTTAACAACTTTATTGGAGTATAATTGCATTACAGTGGTGTGTTATTTTCTGCTTTACAACAAAGTGCATCAGCTATACGTGTACATATATCCCCATATCACCTCCCTCTTGTGTCTCCCTCCCACCCTCCCTATCCCACCCCTCTAGGTGGACACAAAGCACAAAGCTGATCTCCCTGTGCTATGCAGCTGCTTCCCACTAGCTATCTATTTTACATTTGGTAGTGTATATATATTAATACCACTCTCTCACTTCATCCCAGCTTACCCTTCCCCCTCCCCGAGTCCTCAAGTCCATTCTCTATGTCTGCGTCTTTATTCCTATCCTGCCCCTAGGTTCATCAGAACCATTTTTTTAAAATTCCATATATATGTGTTAGCATATGGAATTTGTTTTTCTCTTTCTGACTTACTTCACTCTGTATGACAGACTCTAGGTCCATCCACCTTGCTACAAATAGTTCAATTACGTTTCTTTTTATGGCTGAGTAATATTCCATTGTATATATGTGCCACATCTTCTTTACCCATTCATCTGTCGATGGACACTTAGGTTGCTTCCATGTCCTGGCTATTGTAGAAAGTGCTACAATGAACATTGTGGTACAAGACTCATTTTGAATTATGGTTTTCTCAGGGTATATGCCCAGTAGTGGGATTGCTGGGTCGTATGGTACTTCATTTTTAGTGTTTTTTGTTTGTTTGTTTGTTTTTGCGGTATGCGGGCCTCTCACTGTTGTGGCCTCTTCCGTTGCGGAGCACAGGCTCTGGACGCGCAGGCTCAGCGGCCATGGCTCATAGGCTCAGCGGCCATGGCTCATGGGCCCAGCCGCTCCGTGGCATCTTCCCGGACCGGGGCATGAACCCATGTCCCCTGCATTGGCAGGCGGACTCTCAACCACTGCGCCACCAGGGAAGCCCCATTGTTAGTTTTTTAAGGGACCTCCATACTGTTTTCCATAGTGGCTGTATCAATTTACATTCCCACCAACAGTGCAAGAGGGTTCCTTATTCTTCACACCCTCTCCAGCATTTATTGTTTGTAGACTGTTTGATGATGGCCATTCTGACTGGAGTGAGGTGATACCTCACTGTAGTTTTGATTTGCATTTCTCTAATGATTAGTGATGTTGAGCATCCTTTCATGTGTTTGTTGGCAATCTGTATATCTTCTTTGGAGAAATGTCTATTTAGATCTTTTGCCCATTTTTGGATTGGGTTGTTTGTTTTTTTGATATTGAGTTGTTGAGCTGCCTGTATATTTTGGAGATTAATCCTGTCAGTTGTTTTGTTTGCAAATATTTTCTCCCATTCTGAGGGTTGTCTTTTGGTCTTGTTTATGGTTTCCTTTGCTGTGCAAAAGCTTTTAAGTTTCATTAGGTTCCATTTCTTTATATTTGTTTTCATTTCCATTTCTCTAGGAGGTGGGTCAAAAAGGATCTCGCTGTGATTTATGTCATAGAGTGTTCTGTGTATGTTTTCCTCTAAGAGTTTTATAGTGTCTGGTCTTACATTTAGGTCTTTAATCCAATTTGAATTTATTTTTGTGTATGGTGTTAGGGACTGTTCTAATTTCATTCTTATACATATAGCTGTCCAGTTTTTCTAGCACCACTTATTGAAGAGGCTGTCTTTTCTCCATTGAATATTCTTGCCTCCTTTATCAAAACTAAGGTGACCATAGATGCATGGGTTTATCTCTGGGCTTTCTATGCTGTTCCATTGATCAACATTTCTGTTTTTGTGCCAGTACCATACTGTTTTGATTACTGTAGCCTTGTAGTATAGTCTGAAGTCAGGGAGCCTGATTCCTCCAGCTCTGTTTTTCGTTCTCAAGATTGCTTTGGCTATTCGGGGTCTTTTGTATTTCCATACAAATTGTGAAATTTTTTGTTCTAGTTCTGTGAAAAAAGCCAGTGGTAGTTTGATAGGGATTGCATTGAATCTGTAGATTGCTTTGGATAGTAGAGTCATTTTCACAATGTTGATTCTTCCAATCCAAGAACATGGTATATCTCTCCATCTATTTGTATCATCTTTAATTTCTTTCATCAGTGTCTTATAATTTTCTGCATACAGATCTTTTGTCTCCTTAGATAGGTTTATTCCTAGATATTTTATTCTTTTTGTTGCAATGGTAAATGGGAGTGTTTTCTTGATTTCTCTTTCATATTTTTCATCATTAGTGTACAGGAATGCAAGAGATTTCTGTGCATTAATTTTGTACCTGCTACTTTACCAAAATCATTGATTAGCTCTAGTAGTTTTCTGGTAGCATCTTTAGGATTCTCTGTGTATAGTATCATGTCATCTGCAAACAGTGGCAGCTTTACTTCTTCTTTTCCGATTTGGATTCCTTTTATTTTTTTTCTTCTCTGATTGCTGTGGCTAAAACTTCCAAGATTATGTTGAATAATACTGGTGAGAGTGGGCAACCTTGTCTTGTTCCTGATCTTAGTGGAAATGCTTTCAATTTTTCACCATTGAGAACAATGTTGGCTGTGGGTTTGTCATATATGACCTTTATTATGTTAATGTAATTTCCCTCTATGTCTTCTTTCTGGAGGGTTTTTATCATAAATAGGTGTTGAATATTGTCAAAAGGTTTTTCTGCATCTATTGAGATTATCATATGGTTTTTCTCCTTCAGTTTGTTAATATGGTGTATCACATTGATTGATTTGCATATTTTGAAGAATCCTTGCATTCCTGGAATAAACCCCACTTGATCATGGTGTACGATACTTTTAATGTGCTGTTAGATCCTGTTTGCTAGTATTTTGTTGAGGATTTTTGCATCTATGTTCATCAGTGATACTGGCCTGTAGTTTGTTTTTTTGTGCCATCTTTGTCTGGTTTTAGTATCTGGGTGATGGTGGCCTCTTAGAATGAGTTTGGGAATGTTACTCCCTCTGCTACATTTTGGAAGAGTTTGAGAAAGATAAGTGTTAGCTCTTCTCTAAATGTTTGATAGAATTCACCTGTGAAGCCATCTGGTCCTGGGCTTTTGTTTGTTGGAAGATTTTTAATCACAGTTTCAATTTCATTACTTGTGATTGGTCTGTTCATATTTTCTTTTTCTTCCTGGTTCAGTCTTGGAAGGTTGTGCTTTTCTAAGAATTTGTCCATTTCTTCCAGGTTGTCCATTTTATTGGCATAGAGTTGCTTGTAGTAATCTCTCATGATCTTTTGTATTTCTGCAGTGTCAGTTGTTACTTCTCCTTTTTCATTTCTAATTCTATTGATTTGAGTCTTCCCCCTTTTTTCTTGATAAGTCTGGCTAATGGTTTATGAATTTTGTTTATCTTCTCAAAGAAGCAGCTTTTAGTTTTATTGATCTTTGCTATCATTTCCTTCATTTCTTTTTCATTTATGTCTGATCTGATCTTTATGATTTCTTTCCTTCTGCTAACTTTGGGGGTTTTTTGTTCTTATTTTTCTAATTGCTTTAGGTGTAAACTTAGGTTGTTTATTTGAGATGTTTCTTGAGGTAGGACTGTACTGCTATAAACTTCCCTCTTAGAACTGCTTTTGCTGCATCCCATAGGTTTTGGGTTATTGTGTTTACATTGTCATTTGTTTCTAGGGATTTTTTGATTTCCTGTTTGATTTCTTCAGTGATATCTTGGTTATTTAATAGTGTATTGTTTAGCCTCCATGTGTTTGTATTTTTTACAGATTTTTTCCTGTTATTGATATCTACTCTTATAGCATTTTGGTCGGAAAAGATACTTGATATGATTTCAATTTTCTTAAAATTACCAAGGCTTGATTTGTGACCCAAGATATGGTCTGTCCTGGGCAATGTTCCATGCGCACTTGAGAAGAAAGTGTATTCTGTTGTTTTTGGATAGAATGTCCTATAAATTTCAATTAAGTATATCTTGTTTAATGTGTCATTTAAAACTTGTGTTTCCTTATTTGTTTTCATCTTGGATGATCTGTCCATTGGTGAAAATGGGGTGTTCAAGTCCCCTACTATTATTGTGTTACTTTCGATGTCCCCTTTTATGGCTGTTAGCATTTGCCTTATGTATCTCCTGTGTTGGCTGCATAAATATTTACAATTGTTGGGCTTCCCTGGTGGTGCAGTGGTTGAGAATCCACCTGCCAATGCAGGGGATGCAAGTTCGTGCCCCAGTCTGGGAGGATCCCACATGCTGCAGAGCGGCTGAGCCCGTGAGCCATGGCCACTGGGCCTGCGTGTCCAGAGCCTGTGCTCCGCAACGGGAGAGGCCACAACAGTGAGACACCCACGTACCGCAAAAAAAGAAAAAAAAATTTACAATTGTTGTATCTTCTCCTTGGATTGATCCCTTGATCATTATGTAGTGTCCTTTGTCTCTTGTAATAGTTTTTTTTTTAAGTCTATTTTTTTCTGATATGAGAATTGCTACGCCAGATATCTTTTGATTTCCATTTGCATGGAATATCTTTTTCCATCCCCGCACTTTCAGTCTGTATGTGTCCCTAGGTCTGAAGTGGGTCTCTTGTAGACAGCATATATACAGGCCTAGTTTTTGTGTCCATTCAGCCAGTCTATGTCTTTGGTTGGAGCATTTAATCCATTTCCATTTTAGGTTGTTATCAATGTGTGTGTTCCTATTACCATTTTCTTAATTGTTTTGAGTTTGTTATTGTAGGTCTTTTCCTTCTCTTGTGTTTCTGGCCTAGAGAAGTTCCTGTAGCATTTGTTGTAAAGCTGGTTTGGAGGTGCTGTATTCTCTTAGCTTTTGCTTGTCTGTAAAGGTTTTAATTTCTCTGTTGAATCTGAATGAGATCCTTGCTGGGTAGAGTAATCTTGGTTGTACATTTTTCCCTTTCATCACTTTAAATATGTCCTGCCACTTCCTTCTGGCTTACAGAGTTTCTGCTGAATGATCAGCTGTTAACCTTGTGGGGATTCCCTTGTATGTTATTTGTTGCTTTTCCCTTGCTGCTTTTAATATTTTTTCTTTGTATTTAATTTTTGATACTCTGATTAATATGTGTCTTGGCGTGTATCTCCTTGGATTTATCGTGTATGAGACTTTTTGTGCTTCCTGGACCTGATTGACTTTACCTTTCCCATATTAGGGAAGTTTTCAACTATAATCTCTTCAAATATTTTCTCAGTCCCTTTTTTTTTTCTCTTCTTCTTATGGAACCCCTATAATTTGAATGTTGGTGTGTTTAGTGTTGTTCCAGAGGTCTCTGAGACTGTCCTCAATTCTTTTTATTCTTTTTTCTTTATTCTGCTCTGTGGTAGTTATTTCCCCTATTTTATCTAACAGGTCACTTTTCCATTCTTCTGCCTCAGTTATTCTGCTGTTGATTCCTTGTAGCAAATTTTTATTTTCATTTATTCTGTTGTTCATCATTATTTGTTTGCTCTTTAGTTCTTCTAGGTCCTTGTTAAACGTTTCTTGTTATTTTCTCCATTCTATTTCCAAGATTTTGGATCATCTTTACTATCATTACTCTGAATTCTTTTTCAGGTTGACTGCCTATTTCCTCTTCATTTGTTTGGTCTGGTGGGTTTTTACCTTGCTCCTTCATGTGCTGTGTATTTTTCTGTCTTCTCATTTTTCTTAACTTACTGTGTTTGGGGTCTCCTTTTCACAGGCTGCAGGTTCATAGTTCCCATTGTTTTTGGTGTCTTCCCCCAGTAGGTATTGTTGGCTCAGTGGGTAGCGTAGGCTTCCTGGTGGAGGGGACTGGTGCCTGTGTTCTGGTGGATGAGGCTGGATCTTGTCTTTCTGGTGGGCAGGACCGTGTCCAGTGGTGTGTTTTGGGGTGTCTGTGATTTTATTATGGTTTTAGGCAGCCTCTCTGCTAATGGGTGGGGTTGTGTTCCTTTCTTGCCATTTGTTTGGTGTAGGGTGTCCAGCACTGCAGCTTGCTGGTCATTGAGTGGAGCTGGGTCTTAGCCTTGAGGTGGAGATCTCTCGTAGACCTTTCACTGTTTGATATTATGTGGAGCCGGGAGGTCTTCAGTAAACCAATGTCCTGATCTCGATTCTCCCACCTCAGAGGCTCAGGCCTGACAGCCAGCTGGAGCACCAAGACCCTGTCAGCCACATGGCTCAGAAGAAGAGGGAGAAAAAAGAAAGAAAGAAAGGAAGAAAGAACAAAAGTTATTAAAATAAAAAATATTATTAAAAATATAAAAATAAAAAAGTAATTTAAAAAAAATGAAGGAAAGAAAGAAGAGAGCAACCAAACCAAAAAACCAAGTCCACCAATGATAAGAAGCCACAAAAACTATACCAGAAGCAAAGAAACAAACAAACAAAAAGTACGGACAGGTAGAACCATAGGACAAATGGTAAAAGCAAGTCTATATGGACAAAATCACAGAAAGAAACATACACATACACAGTCACAAAAAGTGAAAAAGGAAAAAAACTGTATATATATATATATAAAAAAAGGAAGAGAGCAACCAAATCAATTAACAAATCTACCAATGATAATAAGCTCTAAATACTAAATTAAGATAAACATAAAACCAGAAACAAATTAGATGTAGAAAGCAAACCCCAAGTCTACAGTTGCTCCCAAAGTCCACCATCTCAATTTTGGGATGATTCGTTGTCTATTCAGGTCTTCCAGAGATGCAGGGTACATCAAGTTGATTGTGCAAATGTAATCTGCTGCTCCTGAGGTTGCTGGGAGAGATTTCCCTTTCTCTTCTTTGTTCCCACAGCTCCTGGGGTTCAGCTTTGGATTTGGCCCCGCCTCTGCGTGTAGGTCACCCTCAGGCATCTGTTCCCGCCCAGACAGGACAGGGTTAATGTTAATGTAGCAGCTGATTCGGGGGTTCTGGCTCACTCAGGCTGAGGGGAGAGAGGGGTACGGATGCGGGGCGAGCCTGCGGCGGCAGAGGCCGGCGTGACGTTGCACCAGCCTGAGGCACGCCGTGTGTTCTCCCTGGGAAGCTGTCCCTGGATCCCGGGACCCTGGACGTGGCGGGCTGCACAGGCTCCCGGGAGGGGAGGTGTGGATAGTGACCTGTGCTTGCACACAGGCTTCTTGGTGGCTGCAGCAGCACCCTTAGCTTTTCATGCCTATCTCTGGTATCTGCGCTGATAGCCGCGGCTCGCGCCCATCTCTGGAGCTCGTTTAGGCAGTGCTCTGAATCCCCTCTCCTCACTCACCCAGAAACAATGGTCTCTTGACTCTTAGCCAGGTGCAAACTTTTTCCATGACTCCCTCTCGGCTAGCTGTGGCACACTAGCCCCCTTCAGGCTGCTTCATGCAGCCAACCCCAGTCCTCTCCCTGGGGTCTGACCTCCGAAGTCCGAGCCTCAGCTCCCAGCCGGGTGAGCAGATGAGCCTTTCGGGCTGGTGAGTGCTGGTCCGCACCGATCCTCTGTGAGGGAATTTCTCCGCTTTGCCCTCCGCATCCTTGTTGCTGCGCTCTCCTCTGTGGCTCCGAAGCTTCCCCCCACCCACCCCCCGTTTCTGCCAGTGAAGGGGCTTCCTAGTGTGTGGAAACTTCCTCTTCACAGCTCCCTCCCAGAGGTGCAGGTCCTGTTCCTATTCTTTTGTCTCTGTTTTCTCTGTTTTCTTTTGCCCTACCCAGGTACGTGGGGAGTTTCTTGCCTTTGGGGAAGTCTGGGGTCTTCAGCCAGTGTTCTGTAGGGGTTGTTCCACGTCTTGATGGATGTTGTTCCCTGTATTTCTGATGTATTTTTGGGAGGAAGGTGATCTCCTTGTCTTACTCCTCTGCCATCTTGAAGGTCCCTCATCAATAATTACTTATTGAATGCTGCTCTATGACAGGCATTTTGTTAAGTTCTAATTATCTTGGTTTCTCCCAGCTCTAAAATGTGAATGGACTGTGGATTCAGAAGAGTGAACAATATTTGTGGGCTTAGATCTGTGAGCTAAGGAATGCTTCTTAGAGCAAGAGGAAAAGGGAAACTGAAGCTGGCCCTTGAAGGAGGGGTATAACATATAAATAGGGGAAGATGGGGCTGTGCATCTCCAAGCTACCTCCCATGCACAATCCAAGGAACTGAGACTAGAGCACAGCTTTTGGACAAAGCTTTGATGGCTCACACAGCCTATGCCCACTGGCACCTGGTGAGGGATGTGGTCTTGTGTGACCCCCTACAGGCATATACTTTCCAAGTCAAATGTAGAGCAAAGTGACACTGTGCCCTTTATAATTATTTTTAATGGACATAAATTCAAGCATTATACATATATATTTACGACCAACAAGTTATTTGAATGTTTGAACCTTCCAAACTACATAAGGATATAGTCAGTGACAGAGTTCTGACAACTTTGTTCTGTTGTGGAGTTTGACGTCAGCACACATGAGCAAAATTAGACTTATACTGGAAATATTTGCACAAGTTTGGGTAAAGCCTACACTTAAAAAAAATAAGCATTTGGTTACAGTATTTATTTCAAATGACTTTTAGAATATTTCTTCTAAAGAAAAATAAAATAGGTTTACCATTCTTTTCCAGGCCAAAGAGTTGCTGCCTGTGCCCATTTGTTTGGTAAATAAATCAAGGCTATCTGTCATCATCATCTACCTATGTATATCATCTATTAACTACTTAACCATCAGCTTCTTACCTATGTCTAATACTTATGTACATGGTTATGCTTTTGGCTACTAGTCATACTGGGTGACTATAAAAATTATCAGTGCATCCTAGGAGGATAGTACACCAAGGAGACAGAATGTAAAGAAAAAAATAGTGTATCCTTGTCATTAGAGGGGACATTTCAATTGTTACATTGCTACTACTTGACTAAAAGAAATACATATTGGTAGAATGAAGCTTGATGCTAAAAAGAGAAGGAAAAATAATCATAATTCAATGGCATTTATAATCAAATTTCAAATAACTGTCAAAAGCTTCCTTCAAATGCTAATAAATAAGTTATTCTTTTGCCATATCAAGGGACCGTGGTCTATGACACACAGTAAATGCTCTGTAAAAGAGAGTTCACATACCTTTAGGATATGCCGAACTGTATGCAACACGGGAAAAGAGGGAGTAAGAGATGAAGCATTTGCTGAAGTTGTCATTCACTTGAAGCTTCTTTGTGTCCTGGGCTCTGAATATTTTATCAATGGGGTGAGTGAAAACAGAGCCCACCAGAGAATATGCCTTGGGGAGCTGCCTGACCTGGGGTATTAGGGACTGATTGCGGAGACCCTGGTGCAATTTCTACAGCTCATGCTTCTGGAATCTACAGATTCTGGTTGGGAACAAAACAAAACAAACAGCCACCCCTACCAACACTGCCATGTCTGTCTAAACACTTTGTAATCTTTGACTGTGTTCCTCTCCCTCTTCTAGAGGCTCTTAATTGGACCCAACTCATAGTCAACCTTCTTAGTGGTATACTTCAAACCAGGTTACTGCAGAGTAATATAGACACAGAAGAGTCAAATATCATAAAAGTGTAGGTCAATGGATTTCCATAAACTGAACTCTCCCCTTATAACCGTCATTCAGGTCAAGCAACACATTACCAGGGCCCATAGGTCTCCCTTGTGCCCCCTTCATGTCACTACCACCAAGGGTACCCCTATCCTCAATTTTAACACCACTGATTAATCCTGCCTTTTTTTTGTTTAATATAGAATTACACATGCTGTGCTCTTTTGTACCTGGCTTCTTTTATTCAACATTGCATTGGTATGTTCATCCATTTCGCTGCCTGTAGCCATAAATTTATTTTTTCATTTTTATTGCTGTATTCCATAATGTGCATATGCCACAATTTACTTATTCTTGCAACTCTTGATGGACATTTAGGAATTTGAAATGGTCATTTTTGAAGGGTTACAAAGGAGCCCTGCTGCTCAAATATACCTTTTCTCATAACTCTCTATACTGACTGGCATTCCTTATTGAAATACGTCCTTCAGTTCAGCACATTAACTGCAAGCTCGTTAATGGGGCTTACTTGTTCCTGTATGAGCTGGTTTCTAGTCTTTCCCCAGCTGTCCTCTATCGCTACTTCTGCCTCTGCTATAGTTACACTGAACTACTTTCTACTATTTTTTCTCTGTGTGTTTCATTTTGGATATTTTCTATTACTAGGTCTTCAAGTTCACTTTTTTTTTCTGTAGTGCCTCATTGGCAGTTATTTTCATCCATTGTATTTTTTATCTAAGTAGCGTATTTCTCATCTCTAGGAGTTCATTTAGAAAACAAACATCTTTCATTTCTCCCCTCATCCTGCTTAGACTGTCCTGTACCTTCTAGAATAGCTACCTTCTAGCTATTTATCAGAGCGCTTTCAAGGTCTTTGTTTACTTTTATAATCTGTGTTATTTTTCTTGTATCTCTATTAACCTGGTTGTCTCTGTTTATGGGTCATATTGTTCTGCTTTCCGCCATGCTTATTGATTTCTGATTGGTTGAGAGGACATTGTGAGTTTTACATTGTTGGGTGGGGGATCTTCCTTTTAATGCTTTTAATGTATAGGACTTTGTTCTGGGATACAGCTAAGTGTGATCCTTTTGGTTGGCCTTGCTAGGAAGGACAAGAATGCCTGTAGCCTAGAGTTTCTTTAGGCCTGCTGCTGAGGCAGTCCCCTTCTGAGAACTGAACATCATGCCCCGTGTGAGGAAGTCTCACCTCTCTGCTGGTGGATTCATGGATTCCCTCCTCTGTGTGAACTCCAGTGACTGCTGGTTTCACTTGCTTCTGTCTGGTGATTCTTTCTCTCATCTCAGTAGTTTGCTCAAACATATGTGCAGCTAAGTACTCAGGGGACCCAAAGAAGGTCTCCAGAGTTCTGTTTGTCTGTGCAGCTTTCTGCTCTACCGTACTCTGTTTTGCAATTTCTAGTCACATATGCCAGAAGTCCATACTTTGCCTCCCCAACTCAGGGACACTGCCATGATCAGTTTGGCTTGCCCTACCAGGTGTGTGGTGTGGAAAGTCTCTCCAGGCAGTGACAAGTTGGGTCACTTGTAGGGCTGACACCACCTCATTTGTTTCCCTTCTCTTGGGGTCACTGTCCAGTGCTGTTTATCGTCTAAAAACTAAAAATAGTTATTTTGTATCTTTTTCTAGTATTTAATTGTTTAGCGTGGGAGGTAAGTCCTTATTTCATCATGGCTAGAAGCAGAAGTCACCACCCTGACCTACTTTAATGTAACAGCAAACCTTGCTTCCTGTTTCTGAGATTGAGACATACTGTTCTTTGTTCCTCTCTCTCACCTCATTTTCCTTGGCTGACCTAACTCCCACTCATTTTAATGGCCTTAATTTAATAATAATAGCTTACATTTGTTGAGAACTACCAATATGCCAGTTATTCTTCTAAGCAGTGTGTGCATTGTTTCATTTAACCTTCACAACAATTTTATTATTTTAGTGGTGCTATTATTATCTTCATTTTACAACGAGGGAATGAAGCTCAAAGACACTGAGTCACTTGTTGGAGGTCCCATAACTAATAGGTGGCAGGTTGGATTTGAGCTCAGGTGGTGTGGCTTCAGCCTTTGATGCTACAGCCTAATTATCATGCTGTACCTTCTCTCTAGTTATCAGTTATTCTGGAATGATTTTGCTGACACTCAAATTCTGTTGTTATTTTGTTTTGATTAAATATGTTTCCATAACACCTAAAGTTTCCCCAAATTAAACTTGTCCTTCCATATTAAAACCACCTGCTTACTTGTCTACATTCTTTGTTCAACTCCATGCTCTGGGAGGGCAGAGACTATATTGTCTTGGTAATCATCACTTCAGTAGCATCCAGAACATAAAAGGCAATCAATAAATGTTTATTGAATGAATGAATAAAAGGATAATATCTTGATGAGATGACACAATGATTTTTATCAAGGTCTTTATTAGAAATAGATTTTACATTTATTTCCTATATTCCCAAGAGAAGGAGTCACAGAAAAAAATATATTTTAGACATATATGGGAGGTTAGGAAAAGTCTGTATCTTGAAGCCTTGGCCCTTGACGGTGAGCCTGTTTGTGTACCAGAGCAGGGGCTCAAAAACTCAAGAGGAAGAAAGTGGGGAGGGGCTTGAGAAGAGGACAGAGAGAAACAAAAGGGAATAGGGAGTTGTTGAATAGACAACACTTGGTCATTTTGCTTAGGGCTGGCCCGCTTACTAAAAAGAGACATTTATCACATCCTATTCAAAAATCTATGATCTCTGAAGGTTGGAAGTCATTTTGCTTATTGGGCACAGATAGGTAGCTATTCTGTCAGTCCAAATAAATTACTTAGTCAATAAAGTTGCACTTTAGTGACAGAAAATTGGTATTCTTTTGAGAGTGCTTGATCTTCTTTCTTATGATGTAAAAGAGCACAGAATGAGTGAACACAGTCAAATCTGAAAGTGGCTGTTTTTCATATTTATATTAGGCTGTTTAGATGATGGTAGTTGATTATCATTTCTTTCTCCTTCTTACCCAGACTACACCAGAGTGAGGGGATCACTATGAATATTACTTTTTCCAGTCTGAGTGTCCTTTGTATATGTGGTTCTTCCCTTCAGTTTGCAAAAAAAAAAACCTTTCTTATGTATTATTCTATCTAGTCAAAGCAGCAACGATACAGTGGGAATTAAGAGGTTTTTACAACCTAACTTTATATTTCTGAGCCTCAAATATCCCTATATATAAAACAACTGTATTCTTTATAAATATTGTAATTCCATCCTGGTTTTCTTATTGTGCTCCATGAAAACTTAGGATTTTACAGAGGCACCATAGAGTGAAATATTGAAGGAAGAGAAGGGGAGACCAAGCAGGAAGAGGTCCAGCACTCTCACCTTTACACCAACTAGGGATGCTTTGCCTCTTCTCTTTTATCTGTGAGGGAGGATTTGCATTAAACCATCCTCACTCCCTCCCCTGGTACCGTTATAATGAACTGACCTGAAAATAAGTGCATTAAGTGGCCACAGAATGTAAAGACACTAATTAGTTCACTTGGGGATCAAATCCATGATAACAGACTTATTCATGCTTCTCTCTATCCCCAAAACTATACAGATGAAAGCAAAGGGGGAAAACAAATCTATCACATATATGACAATCCTCAAGAACAAACACTTTAAATTTCAAATATGATGTGGGTGATTCTGTCACAGGGAAAGAATCTTATCAGTAGTTAAGAATAAGTAATAATTGAGTCTGGACCCATAGCAAATAATATTTCACAGCCAAAGAATGCAAATAGCCAATAAACATAAAAAAGGTTTAGCCTCTCTGATGATCAAAGGAATTTATATTTGTATTATGAGACGCTATTTTAGACTTTTAAATTGCCAAATGTTTTAAAAATGATATATCATGATGATGCAGGGAGGCGGAAACCCTTTCTTCAGTACACATCAGTAAATTATTTCTGGAGAACAATTTGGCATTAGGCGAAAGCCCTAAGCATATTCTTGTACTTTGACTAACAGGTTCTATTTCCAGAATCATCCTAAGGATATAATCACAGGTGTGGCAAGGGTACATACCCAAGTTTTATTTTTGTGGTGTATAGAACTTAGGCTCCCTTACTTTATTAGGAAGAGATGCAGGTTTACCCCCAGATGTTATGGGTTTGTTGCAAGAGCTACAAGGAAGGGTAAGGAAGGAAGACAGAAAGATTTGCCCAGCCAGGCTAAGTGAGAGTGGCCTGCATGCGATTTGGAGCGAAGAGGGTAAGGGAGTCCTTCATGATATGTTGGCGTTCCTCCAAGAGCATCCTCTTGTCCTGTCCTTAGCAGTGGGCCCATTGCCCTCTCCTCTCACAACCTACCACTTTGGTTAAGCTGTGCTGTCTTTGTTTACTGCTGATTATGTCTCTTGCCTGGATCTTTATTTTCTCACTACCTCACGACTGCTGCTCCTAGATACTGCTTGTTGCTTTCTCTTGATATTGTGGTTTCTGCCTTCACAAGGAGACTCTGAACTCTTAAATACCTTTGATATATCTTCTTAAAAAAAAGATTCTTCCGGAAACCTCACCAACTATTGTCCAGCCCATAGGTTGGTTGTCTTTTGTCTGGTACCCGGTACTATTCCAAATAAGTCACGTTTCCAGAGAGGATCATACAGTTTTGTTTCTATAGAATGGGTTGTGAGTGTGTCTGGTACTTGGAAGAGAACCTATTCTTACCCCAAATGCAGTAAAAGCCCAAATGGGAACCAACATAGTTATTCAAAAATAGGAGTATTAGCCCATGTATTATACTATACACATAAATTATAATATTATGCAACTATTACACATGTTTTGATAACATTGTGATTCAGGGAACATGTATATCATAACATTTAAAGTGAAAAAGTGTTTGAAACTATACTGAATAGTGTCAACTTCAGAAGATATATATGTAGAATACATATATTGGGACAAAATACACTAAACCGTTGAGCAATTACCGAATGGTTACGGTATGGTGATCTCTGTTTTCCTTTTTATATGTTCGTCTTCCAGATTGCATCTTAGTCTATTGTACTTTTTAATCATGATGCTATTTAATAGAAGTAAAGAGGCTGATCTGAAAAATCTAAAATCTAAAATTCAATGAAATAAATGTATGTGGTTTGCCCATGAGACAAATTTTCCCGTGACGCTTATATTTATGCAGGCGGGAGCTGAGAGTCATTAACTTACCCAGAAGATTGAATACCTTAGGAAAATGACTGCACATTCCGAGTTTTTCTATGTTACTGTAGGGTCCTTTTCTCTAAAATGTTGCAAGGAACTTGTCTCTTGTTTCTAATCCACTCCCAGACAACCCGCCTTATCATTTTCCAACAAAATGATCAATGAATAACCATTGTGATAAAAAATGTTTATATATTCATCCTTTAGAGAAGTAGTACATTTGCCATTTTCCACAGACCTTCTCCGTGCTTTCCAAAAGGGCAAAAAATAAGCAACAGAATAAACGTAGAGCTAGCCATGGCTCCAGGTGACTACTCACATTTAAAGATCCACAATAAAAAGATGTTCTATTTGTTTATGTATTGATATATTGGACACATCTCCCTTGTAGATGGTGAGCTTCTGGGACCTACAAACAGCATTTGACATTTCTTTACATAGTCTCAGCAACTAGAACATAATTTAAAAAATGAATTTCAGAGCTGCAAAGACTTTAGAAATCATATAATCCCCTTCTTTGGCAATTGAGGAAACTGAAGCCTGTAGTGAATAAGTGGTTTTCTCAAGATCAAACAAGTTAATGGGAAAACTGACACTGGAACCAAGGTTTCCTGATGTTCACTCATATGGGGAAGAAGAAAAAATTCAAACTTTCTGATTTAGAGAAGACATCTTTTCTAAAATGAAACTACACAGAATCAAAATATGATGAAAACGAACAGTAGTACAATAGCTAATAGTGCCAGGTTAGGTTCTGGGAGAAGCAGCGGTTAAGATAGGATGAAATGTGCAAGATATTTACTGGGAGAAATACCTGGGTAAAGAGGAAGGAGTAGAGAGGAGAGTCTTCAGATCACAATGCAGGTCAGACCTGTGAAGGAGAAAGGGCAGGAAGAAGGATTAGACAGGAGCAGTCTCAGACTGCAGTACAGTTCCAGGAAATTTTCAACTAGACTGTTGGAGAGTACTCAAACCCAATTTATCCAATAAAGATGCCCCATGTTTTGTGGGAATGGCTTTCTTTGGTATCCTTGTTGTGTTTAGTCACTGGAGCAGGTTTCTGGATGCCTGACGTTGGTGCAAACTCAGTAGATCCGGAAATTAGCAGCTGGGGTTGTCGGCCAGTTATACATCCTGTAGGAGAAAATCTGGGTGGGACATTTTCATGGCTACCACACTTATTGGGTACTTGCTATGTGCCAGATACTGTGATTAAGTATTTATATGCATTATCTTATTTCATCATCAAAACAAATTTATGGCATGGATATTATTATTTCCACTTTACAAATGAAGAAATTGGGACTGAGAAAACGTTAATAACTTGAACAAGATTACATATTTGGTAAATGACAGGGAGCAGCCGGGCTGGTGGGGGGGCACAGACAGCTGCAATAAAATGAAAGGACAGAATTTTGTTTTTTAAAAATATGTGAATTTAGACTTGTGTATTTGTGCACCACAAATAAACAAAATAAGGGATTTGTGAGTGGAATTGGATTTTCCAAAGGCAATGAAATGTTCAAGAGTTAAAGCCACTGTTAGACATTTCTCCAAATAGAGGCCAAGGAGAGTAATTGTGGAACTAATAATCTACATGTGAGGGTAAAAGGGAGAGGGACGAATTGTCCGTTTCAAAGGCTTAGGAGCAAAGAATTTTAAGCTTTTTTTCTCTTCCTTGAGACCTCCTTTTCAACTGAAAATAGGAATATCTTGAATTGCAATAATATTTAAGATATCAGAATAACAGCCTCCAGAGTGGAAAATTTCCATTTCTAATTTTCCCTAAATCTTCATCTTGATAAAAAAAATTGGTCTTGGTTAAGAAGGGTGATTGTAATGGGTAATATATTAGAAATTTTCTAAAATACTAAAGTTGTGATTCTCAAAAAAAAAAAGTTAAAAAGTTAAAAAATAAACTTGTGTATTTGACAACTTGTGGGATCCTGTAGGTTTCTTAATTTTCCTTCAGTGTTTTTGTATTGTTTTAGTTTTTAAAAAATAAGCATTGTTAACCAATTCAAGTCTCTTTGTCTTTTTTACTTTTAAGTATTGCTCACAAAGAACAACCATTGTAAGTTGAATTGGGCTGGTAGTGACTTTAGCAACCTACTGATATAAACGGTTTCCCTTGTTCCTTTTGCTGCCAAAGAGTGGTAAGGCTAGTTGGTGTAAGGGGTAGAAAAGGAATTGTTAGCAACATTCTTACCTACGTCTCCATTCATCCCACCACTCCCAGAAACAGGTGGTTCACGCTATTTCTTTTTAGCAGAGCTCTAAGGTGGACAATTTGGTTCACAGTCCCCCTAGCCTCAGTCCTAAAGGAGTTCTCATAACCATAGTAGGTTGCAGGTTCATATGAAAAGATGAAATGAGATAAAAAGCATATGAAACATTATTTTGATGTAAAATTGCACAAATCATATCAAAATTTTTGTCGCTCTAAAATGCTATGATTGTCTTTTTTTTTTTACATCTTTATTGGAATATAATTGCTTTACAATAGTGTGTTAGTTTCTGCTTTATAACAAAGTGAATCAGTTATACATATACATATGTTCCCATATCTCCTCCCTCTTGCGTCTCCCTCCCTCCCACCCTCCCTTGTCCCACCCCTCTAGGTGGTCACAAAGCACCGAGCTGATCTCCCTGTGCTATGTGGCTGCTTCCCACTAGCTATCTACTTTAGGTTTGGTAGTGTATATATGTCCATGCCACTCTCTCACTCTGTCACAGCTTACCCTTCCTCCTCCCCATATCCTCAAGTCCGTTCTCTAGTAGGTCTGTGTCTTTATTCCTGTCTTACCCCTAGGTTCTTCATGACCTTTTTTTCCCTTAAATTCCATATATATGTGTTAGTATGATTGTCTTCTGATTCTTAGCTTTGTGGCATGTGGTTGGCATGTGAACAAACATTAACCCGAAACTTTCCTATAAAGACTAGTACTGATGTCTGCATTTGAGGACACATGAGCAGCAACTAGCACTTTTGATTCAGAGGATTGAGAATGACCCTTTTAACGAAAGCTCCTTTTAAATACAAGTCCTATTTTAAATAGATGAGTCATGTGAATCTGTATATTAATGTTGATGTCAGGATTGGACGTTTGCTGCCTTTCAGTTTAAAAAACTCTAAAATATTGCTTTGTGATAAATTAGATTCAAACTTAAATGATTACAGGGGTGACTTTCTATATAAGTAACATGATAATATAATCGGGTCCCATCTCCTGATATTTTTATGAGATTACCATTATTATAATCATTTACAGACCTCTTGCACCATTGATAGTATATTTGCAATGTGCATTCAGTATTTGAGAACTTATTTTGAAAAGAGGGTTATTTCTACTTTATGCAGAAATCTGACAGAGTTTTACTAATGACCTGATGAAGCATCCCAAGAAACTCTAACAATAGGGCACATATTCCCAATGATGAAAACTGTACTCAATTTAAATACAAGATGAATATTAATAGGATGCTTTGTTCCCTTTCAAATGCCTTCCCTGTTTTACTCTCTTTCCTGGGTCAGTGGTCTTTAAGCTGTGTTGTGATTGGGTTGTACAACCTTATCTTTTATAGAATTATGCATAAAATCCATAAACATCCTATGAGACTCTCTAGAATAAACTGTATTAATTCTGATTAATTCTTGTATTTGCTGAAATGTTCTTCCTCTTGCTATGCTGCATGCATTCAATTATGGGAAATGGGAACGCTTTAAATACCACATTCTGGCGTGAAGTGTTTTGAAAATCTTTGGGGACATTAGTTTGCCTTTAATAACAAGTCCAGAATCGTGCCTACTGGGCCTTTCCACTGGAAACAAAGATCGTATATTGCTATAAAAAAACAGTATTGTCATCTGTCTGATGTCTGTCTAATGGAGAATAGCTCCATAGCACAGGAGAGAAGAGCTCCATAGCACAGGAGAAGCAGGAGAAAATAGGCATTCAAAGGTGAGAACTATTCTTTTTTCCCTGGAAGATAATTTTTTTAAGACAAGAAGAAGAAAGCGTTTTATTTTTTGGTCCCTCTCTCCCCAGGCTTTACAAAACCTAGATGCTTTGTTTTCAAGTTGGAAAATTAGAGCTATGGTTACCTTAAAAAAGTTTTATTTGTCAGAATTTCTTCTCAGCATGTAAAACACCGCTTTGTAGTGTCTCATGCCACTATTTCACTTCTGTAAGACATACCGTGGAGAACAACTTGTCCAAAAGAGTCAGTATCAATGCTTTTCCTACCAGGCCAATTGATTCTAGGAACTTTCTACTTTCTTTTCCACTGGGAAAATCTTTGCTACTTTTTGGAGGATGACAGATGTAATTTAATTCTGAAATATCCAAAAAGAAACAGAGAACTGTATGGATTTGGGATTGGTTCTACAAAATAAATTGAAATTCAGTGGGTACAAGTGCCTGGTAATATGTTTAAGGGCATGCCAATAAAATACAGTTTATAAAAGTTCTGGGCACAAAGAAATAGATAGAAACATATTTCAACATGAATAGCTGATAATGAATTAAAAATGACTATCAACATGGTAGTTTTAATAGAAAAAAAAAGCAAAATATGAAATAGGTAAGGTTTCTATCCAGCAGTTCCCAGTATCTCTATAACTTCAAAGTTTCCCCTTTTAGTAGTGCCACAGCAAATCCATCTTCCCATAAAATTCATTGTCTATGCCTTTTACTCACTATTAAAATCTGATTTCAGAAATATAGACTATTAGAAAGACTCTGAAAACTGGGATATGAAGTAAGGCATTAGTTCAAGACATGGTTTTGCTTCTTATTGACTGTGTGTCCTTGGGCCAGTGGTGTCCTTTTAAATGTCTAACAACAGATTTTCAGGGAAAAAAAGTTTGAAGTGTCTGATTTCCTTGGTGTATATAGTCCTACCATGGCCAGTGTCCTGAATGTAGAGATGAAGATTGTGGACAGTTGGCTCTCATGACCTGAGAGGAATTGACTTTATCATATTACTGCCTTGAACAGATATATCACTGTTCTGACTCTTTTCTCTTTTGTAAAGTTGAAATAATAATGTTTATCTCACACAAATAGTTGAACAAAAATATTAGTGCCCTAGTTTATCAGAAAAATGTATTAAGATTAGAGACCAATGTTGAAAGGCCATGTAAATTCCTACTCAACATTTCAGTAATGCCCAGATAGAGAAGGGATATCCATCACACTTATGAGTATATAAAACTAGGAAGAACAGTTGACAGGATGGAAGACAGATTGTGAGTAAAAAAATATTTTGAAAGATTTGAGTATTGGCTATATAACAATAGAAAATTTACTGGTAACATCTACATCTACATGTGCAACTAAAAAAAAAATAAAACACATAAGCGTTAAACCGGTGAGGAAGAACACATTTTAAAGGCAGGCTTAGGTGTTTTGTAAGACAATTATCTTTGTTTCTGCAATTGATATGGTGTCACCAAAGTTTACAAACTCAGGCTAAATTGAGGCAAGTTAATTCAATTAAGAAAGTAAGAATTTCTCTCCAATTAATGGTGGCCAGTCCACATATAGAAAATCTGCCTTTTGGTTCTAAGTGCTAAACATTAAGAATAAAACAGAAACATACAGCCCATGAGAAGTAGATTGACTAGATCCAGACAGGACTTAAAATATATATATTAACTGAAGGAATTACAAATGTCTAGCTTGGATGAATGAAGATGCAATGAAAATGTGATTGCTAACATTAAATATGTGAAAGTTCATCTTACATATAGTTTCAAAGATAAAAACCAGCGTTGAATAGTTTCAGGAAAACAAATTTTTACCTCAGCCTACGAATTTTCTAAAGATGAAGTTATCTTCATTGGGAAACTGGGTTCTCTAAAATGATTGCTGGTCAGATGGCAAATAGATGACCAGATGTGAGAAGAATGGGATTTGAGGATGAGAAGCCTGGCTGTACTTTATGCCATCAAGCATTCTTTCAGTTTTAAGTTGTTATATTTTTGAGTTTCTGTTTTTAGAAATAAATGGGAAAAAAAAGAATATTTTCTGAAGTCTAAGGGTAGAGGACAATCTTGAAAACTTTCAAAGTTAATTTGTCCCCTTAATTTCAAAATATGTTAAAAACATCAGCGTGAAATATCAAGGGGGCTAAAAAAAAAAAAAAAAAAATCAAGGGGCTAAGAATGTGACCAAAAGTCAACTACCTGAGAATACCAAAGGGAAGAGCTTGGTTTCTGGGGACGGTAACAGCAAGGGAAGCATTACCATGAGTGGAATTTTACAACATGATGTGTTAACTATTATCTTCATTCAGCCAGTGACAGTTATAACGTTGGGTGTTATTATAAAAGGAGTCATTTTTATCCACACAAACCGTGGGCTAAGACTGAGTCATTTCAACACACACATTCAGATCTCTGAAGAGCAATGCATGTTTATTGATCATTTCCTGGTTCCTCATTATGACGGTTATTTTAAAAATGCCCAGTGTATGCTTGTAGTTTGAGCAATACTTGATCTGGGGAAATATTTGACTTTTCATCATCCATTACATATTTCAAATAAACTTACATTTTCTGTTACTGTTGCTCTACTTTACATCCATACACATCCTTGGCTTCTCTCCTTCCCTAAATAGACACTGTCACCAGCTGGGTTTCTCAGAATGAAACCTTGGTACTCATGGAGCAAGGATAGTTTTTTTCTGTTACCTTTCAATATCATATAAATTCTCTTTTGCTTAGGTTAATCTTAAATTCAATTATTGGTTTCCTGAGGAAGAGGCTTCGGAAAACCACAACTAGAGGTGTTAAGATTTTTTAATTTGCTAATCCCTTAACCTTGGTGTCTGCCCATTGTGCTCTGCCCAGGTTCTCAACAACTACCGTGCGGTGATGTGAAGATTTGTCTAAAACCACTGCAGGCATGGTCTTCTGAGGACTGCCACTAGTTTTTGTTATTAAAGCCCTGTGTCCTAAATGCTGGAAGTTCTAAATGTCTCTGAATGCTTGATCAGGATGTGTTTCAGTTCCTGTGTTTGAGGGTATTGGAAAAGGTCATCAGCCTCCTTGGTGCGGGCTTATCTTGGATGTGTAGTCAGCCTGAAAGTTAAGATAAAAGTTATGCAACCACTAATCATTGGTTGCTTGTTGCCCCCAATTTGGTGCTGATGCGCCTGTAGTTGAGGGAATTTTTGTCAGTCTGGAATGTCTGTCTGATTGGCCTATTTACATTGAGAAGTGGTAAACTTCTGAGCAGACAGCTTTGAGCAAAAGCTTAAGATTTCTTCCCTACATCTTTCTGTTAGACTAGAGCTTCTAATCCCTGTTATGAATGTTTAATGTGAAGGATTTGAAGAACCACCAAATGGGAGCACACAAACCTGAACCAAGTGAAGTACCAAAATCTTGAACTTAAATTCTACTCTTTAAAGACTTGTTGGAGGCTGCCAGATTCCTTTACCTGACAAGCCAGTTTTTACCTGATGGGTTAAGCTCCCAAATCTCCTAGTTTCAAAAGTCTTAGTGGCTGTTTTTCCAATTGCTCTGAATCTCTGTTCCTTGCCAAATTTGAAAGCCGCTTCCTTTTCCTCACTGATACGGGTTTCACTAATTGGAATAGGTTGGGGAGTTGTGACTTATCTGACAGTAATAGCTTCAGCAGAGTTCTTTAGTCCCCTTTTCCATTGCTTTTCTCGAAGGCCTTCTGTGTCAGTGGCTGCACTTTCTGATGACCAGCAGCCCTATCATCTGCAATATTCATAAATACTTGCTGGAAAGTCTTCAATATTTCAGGCAGTTACCAAATCATTACTTACCTTGAGAAAAATGCTTCAGAGTTACCAGTGGGAGTTTATATCAACCTCAGTGTCTTTCCCCCTCTCTATTCATGCCTTTGACAGAATCTCAGCCAGATTTTAAAGACTATTTTTTTTCAGGGATAAACAGCATTCCCTATGATAAATCTCAGAAAATGACATATATTTGTTGAGTGAATGGATGGATGGATGGATGGATGAATAAATTGTGTACTTTTTAAAAGCTAGCATGCTTTATAGAAATCCTTTTAACTATGGTCTACAGACCACATGCAAATGAATCCTCATAGGTGCTTAATAAAGTATATTCTAGTGCCCCATGGAAGGCAGCCCCAAAGATGGCCCTCAATGATCTCTGCCTCCTGGTATTTACACTCTTATGTAGTTCTCTCTCATATTCTATCAGGACTGATCGAGTTCAGTAGCATGTAGCAGAAGTGATGATAAATCACTTCTGAGAACATAGAAGACAGATTTGTGGTTGTCAAGGGGGAGTGGGGATAGAGGAGGGATGGATTGGGAGTTTGGGGTTAGCAGATGCAAACTGGTATATAGAGAATGGATAAACAACAAGGCCCTACTGTATAGCACAGAGAACTATATTCAATATCCTGTGATAAACCATAATGGAAAAGAATATACACACACACACACACACACACACACACACACACACACACATATCTGAATCACTTTGCTGTACAGCAGCAATTAATACAACATTGTAAATCAACTATACTTCGGTAAAATAAATTCACCAAAAAAAAGACACTGAAAAAGACACTGTGACTTCCAGCTTGGTCACTTAGCCTCTCTCTTGGATGACTCACTTTGGGAAAAGCCGGCTGCCAAGTGGAAGAGCCCCATGGAAAAGCCCACATGGCGAGGAACTGAAGCTTTCTGGAAAAGACGAAAGAGAATGGAGGCCATCTGACAACAGCCACATGAGTAAGATACCTTGGAAACAGCACTTCCAGCTCCACTCAATTCTTCCAGTGATAAAACCCCAGCTGATAGCTTTACCGTAACTTCAGAAGTGACCTTAAGCCAGAAACACCCTGCCGAGTCACTTCTAGATTTCTGACCTCAGAAACTGTGGGAGATGATACATGTTTGTTGCTTTATACTGCTAGGTTTGGAGGTGGTTTGTTATGCAGCAGTAGATAACTAATACTAATACATCATGTATCTACTGAATCAATATCCAGACAGAAGGGCCCAGGAAGCTTTACTGTTAGCAAGCATCCATCACAAGGTGACGAGACCTTTGCGTATTGGCATTGGAGAACCAGGCTATTATTCGTGTTTTTTAAGCTCTGAATAACTGTAGACTTTCATTTTTCACTAATTCACTGCTAAATATCCCTGATCTTTTAACCTGTGAATGGCTTTAGTTTCTTCTCAATGCTATTACGGTGCCTAAGGACTTCTTAAATTTTGTTTGTTTTGATGGTTCTGCATTTCTCAAGCTCACTTTTGAGAATGAAATTCTATGAGTTGGTCAGATTTAGGCATTTGTAGTTTAATGTGGTTTTCAGAATGACTCCTGAAAGGTTGATTACAACTACTTGCTCTGTATCTTTAAATCTAACCACCAAAATCAAAGAAAACTCACTTTACCGTAATTACTTGGATGAACAGGAAATGCTCAGACTTCTTTCTCTCCAGTCTACTTTTTCTTACCAAAGCATGGGACCCAACTCTCTAAGATCAAAGAAAATCTTTTCTTTTTTTTCAAAGCTAGCAAGCCATTAATATCCATCTCTGTAAAGTAATCCAAATGAATATTTCAAAAGTGACTTGTATAATTAGCAGAATTTCACAACAGTGTCAGCATTCATCTGAGGACTGTAGGGGAGTCAGAGGAGCCTGGGGTAGGAGCCGTAGGCAGCAGTGACTCGGTAGAGTTGCCTTCGTTTCTCTGAATTGAGGCTGCTTTATTTCGGAATCGAACATGCCTTTTTTTCTTTATAAAACAGGAATTAATTAGAAACGCTAAAGAGTCACTTTGTAATTCTGAGCATTTTGAGAATGAATATTATTACCATCACCTTGGGTTTCTAACCCCCAAAGTCCTACTTTATTACTTCCCCTACTTTATGACCTCTTTCTACTTTATTGCCACTTCCTGTCATATCAGTCAGGGTTCAATCACAAAAGCAAAACCAATAGGAGTAGAATAAAATAAGAGATTTATTATAGGGTGCTACACTTTTGTGGAAGGCACTAGAGACATGAGGGTCCATGAATAATGTTGAAAGATCTAAAAAATTGTCACTAACAAGAACTCCTGGAACACTGGCCAGTGTTGACAAGTCAGGGCTGGCAGCCAGAGGGAGACCCATGGGAAGCCCTACACATCTCCTAATCCCCTACTTGCCCCTACCTTGCCCCTCCCTACTTCCCGCTCCCCACTGGTAACCACTAGCTTGTTCTCTATATATGTGAGTCTGCTTCTTAACTAACTTCATGAGTTTAGTCTCCTCACTTTCCTTCACTGGGCCTCAGTTTTCACATTTTTATAATAGCTAGTGTTAGGTAGGGGTGTAGTGAACCAAAGAACTTTAAAATAACTTCTATCCATGATACTCTGGTAATTCTAGACATTTCTTTTTTTTAACTAGACATTCTTTTTCAGTTCTAGCTCTTAAATTCTATGGTTCAAAGAAGCAGTTCATATCTAATAGAGTTCTCCTTATTTCTAAAGTACTTACCTTCCATTAAATTTGCTCTATTAACCCCTGTAAAAATCATCTGCACCCAGTTATATGCGTAGAAGCAAAGATACACCGAAGGCTGTTCTCTTATGCCTTAAACATACTGTGGGTCCAGAACTAGATGCCTCAAAGAAATGTGTGTGTGACTCAGGAGTTTGGAAGGGCATTCAGCTTGGCTATACACTGTAATCATATGAGGACATTTAAAAAAATACTGATTTCTGAATTCTACCACTAGAGATTTTGATTTAATTAATCTGCAGGGAAACTCTGGCATCATTACTTAGTTTTTTTGAGCTCCCCAGGCAGAGTTAATGTCCAGTCAGCACTGACAATCACTAAATTAGATGCTCTGAAAGGAATAAAATATGACTCATTTTATCTGTCAATAGCTATTTGTAAAAACAACCTCTTCAGACTCAAGTTCTATGGTTTGTATCAGTGTAAGGCTGAGAGGTCTGAGATTCTTAGGAAAGACTCTTCCTTCCAGCCAGCTAAATCAGTGGGTCTGCTTGTGGCCGCTTTCCGTATGATAACACACCTGGGTAGAATTCTTTCACGATGGATTTCATACAAAATGGAACTGAAAGGACCCAGATCAGCACCATGAGAAAATCATGGATTCATTATTTAAATAGTAGAAATACGGTCATCAGATTCTTGCCCCTGCCCTCCGTTGGTTCTGCTGCTGTTATTCTTTTGTCTGCAGTTTACTTTTGTGTCGTTATATTTGCACACTCATGCTTTGGATAACACCACTGAGTGGGAAGCTCTTACCTCTTTTGCACCCTGTCCTAAATATATACATTGTTCACCTGCAGATGGTTCAGTGTCAAGATGCTGTACTAACCTGGGCACCATTTTCTGCACTTCCTCTTGAGCCTCCAGTGTCCATAAACATAGACCTCATGCCTCACAACACCTTAGTTGATTTTAGTCAATCATAGCCACAAGGATCTTGGCTTTAATAGCAATATTTGTTCCTGGCTGCACTGGCCTTCTTGGTTCAAGTGACTGTACCTTCAGTAACTAGTGTAGCCTTAGCTCAGGTTTTAATAGTTCTTCTAGTCTTGACTCCCCTCGTGCATATGAGGTGGATCTTAATCTTGACAACATAAGCTTGAAGAGGAAGAAGTAATTTTTTGGTGTATAGTTAGATGTTCTCTGAGAAACAATAAGCTCATTTTTCTTCTCAATCTCTTATCTTTCTCTTGGCTTTATTTTTTTAGATTCTGTCTTCTCTCATAATGGTGTAGCAAAAGTAAAATATGCAAAAGCTTATGGTATTCAGATTGAAGCTGTTCATGCATTGAAAGCTTGTTCAGCCCTTTCAAGTATATTTCTATATAACTAAATATACGAGGTGAAGGCCTTAAAATTTAGAACTTGAATTATGAGAAGATGACCAAATATAATACATCCCCAAAGTGTCACAGCTTTGCTGGCAACAGTGAAGATGGGGATCACAATAAAAGTATCTTTTATAGCTACCCTTTTGGAACTCACACCCAGCAGACTCATCTGGTCAATACCTCTGATTCCGTTTTAAATCTGACTCTATGCTGGGCCAATAGGCCAGCCCATCAGAAGCATTTGACAAAGTGAAACAGAGCAAGTAATTAAAATAACTAATGATTAGCAGAGACTTATGATCTGTCAAGCATGGCTCCAAGAACTTTACGTGTATTAACGAATTTAATCTTTAAAACAATCCTATGATGTAAATGCTCTCATTATTCTCTTTTTGCAGATTGAGGAACCAATCCAAAACACATTACAAAGAGGGGTAGCTACAGTGTAAGTCTGGAAAGACTACATGCAATGTCCAAGTTCTTAATTCACACCACCATTATTTCATCCATCCTTTATTCCTTCCATCCATTCATCTATTCATCCATCCATAAAAGGATATACTGCCCTGGAAGTAATGGTATACTGTCTACTAAAGTGTGCTGGTTATTCTGTTTGCTCTTCCACATCCATTGTTTATATCACCTGGGTTCTGTCACCTGGGTTTATATCACCTGGGTTCTGTCTAGAAGTCTAATCTTCTTAGACTTAGCCAATGAAAACTTCCAGCAGGAGATAAGATGATGGAAGAGAGGAAAGCCCAGTATTTCTTCCCCACTGGTCCCCACTTTGGTGCTTTGTCTCTGGGCATAGCTGTATTCTTCCATGACTACTGGTTTTGCCTCATGGCCTCCTCCTCCACATTTCCAATTCCTAACTTATGTCTCTTGGCTCATTGGACTTGTGTAGTTTAGTCTGAACTGTGTTCTTTCAAAATTGCCAACATTGTAAAATCAGGTGACTTGAAACATACAAAAAATTAGAATTCTGGCTTCCCTTGAAGAATAAAAGTTCTGACGGGACAGAGTCCTATATTGCCATAAGATGAAAAGCAGCTGGTGCTGATTTGAAGCCATGTTCTCTTCCTCTGCCCCACCTACTTTGTCACCTGCCTGATACCTGTAGCTGTTTGAGATTGCCACCCCTGCTCTTGTCAGTTGGATTGCTACTGGCTGTTGTACAACCAGAGCAGCCATTGTTCTGTTCTGACATTGGGAAGCAGAATGAAGTTGGCAGAAAAGATTGTGTTCCCTAGAGATGGAGAAGAAAGCCTTTGTTTTTGGCTTCTGGTTCCCAGTTGCAGTTCATCCAGTTACAATGGAAAATATAAGGTTTCAGAATCATCAGGGATACAGCATTTCAGAGCCGTCAAAGGAGAGTTTGCTTCTAATTGTTTGAGTAAAGTGTTGAGTTTGGAGAGTAAAAATTTAGGACAAAGTCATGAATGCAGAATAATGATTTTCTACATTGTATAAACAAAAGCCTAAAATTTAAATATTAAATATATTCTTTCACAGATAAGAATTCTTTCTGGGTACTGGAAGTTTGTTAGATTGGGTACTTACAACAGCACTTCAAATTCTAACACTTTTAATAGATTCTTAAGTGCACAAGCTGTGTAGCTTCCTCTTCATTTTTTCATTAGCCCATACTTTCTATTTTTTCTTGCTAAGTGAATGGCAGGAATATTCATTTTCTTTATAAGGTTATGGCGTGCATTTCAATTGTGTTAAAAAAAAGCAAAACAAAATCTGGAAAATGTTACTTTGCAATCAGAAATGAGATACCAGTTACTGCAAGATGAACTTACTCATATTTTTGCTTTTAATATTTTCCTGAAATAATGTATTTCAAGATTCTTAGCAATATGTTCATTTTAACTATGTTCTCTATGGGACAAAAGAAAAGAAAACTAGGCCACAGGGAGAGAGTATAAAAGTTGCTTCACTTTTAGCTTTACTTTTAATTGTTTCCTTCCAAACGCTGTAGAATTTGAAGATATTTGAGATTCCCATAATCCTTTAAAATGCAAATTTATTTTAAATTTTCTTCTTGGGAGATCTTTCCTAATCTAGCAGCTTTTAATAAAATAAGCATCAAACAGCAGACTTAGGTGTTGATTTGTTTAATTAACGTATTCTCCCCACTACAACTTCTCACTGCTTTTCATTTCATGGAAACCTTTGCTAATGACACAGATGACTCCTGTCTAACATTTGAAATCTCAGAACTGATGGGCAAGGGAAGGAAGGTGAATGACATGCTGAGTAAGCCAGAGTAGGCTAAATAATTTGCCATAAGTACGATAAAGAAAAACAACTTTGCTTTACTCTTAGCTGCCTCTGAATCCTTAAGAGCAGAGCAAATATTATGTGAACAACACCATGAAATGGAATGAGGTGTGATGGCTAGATTCCCAGCAGAAGCACTGTGTGAAATAAACTCTATGACCAGAGATCTTAAAAATAAGAGTGAAACTGACATAGCCATTTGGTAGCTCTTCACTGGTGAACGTGTCTCTTTATTACATTTGTCTTTCATCATCATCGTTATTATTGTTTTGTAATATAATCATCATTTATCTATTAGCATAATTTCTTGGTTGGAGAAAATTAATGTCAGAAACCAGAATGCTTTGCTTAATTTTTACCCGACCCAGTGCCAGTCAATATTCACAGAATTCCCAGTGCCCTGTCAGTGCTCTTCAACCCTTGCTCTCGTTGAATCTTTCTTAATTGACTCCACGGAAGCAAATCCAATTTCTGCTCTCAGCCCTTGTACACATATGTGAAGACTGCTAAATTTAAACTATTTCTGCTCAATTTTGTGCTGTCAACTCTTGACACACCAGACAGAATGAGATCACCGGAATTTGCTTTATATCTTATTTTAAGATCATGTAATTGGAATGATTTTGTGCCATTGTTTCAGGATAGTATTAAAGTGATATCCTAGAGGTGAAAAACAAATACATTATTCGACTCCATCATCCAATCTCTCTGAAACCACCTTCTTTGCTTTGTCTGCATGACTTGATTTATATATGAGATATAAGTGTCAATAACTTTTTTTGATGGGTGCAATACTGCCAGGAAAATGGATATAGTTGAACATTACGCTATAAAGAGGGGCATGAAATATAATTCAGATGGGGTTCATGACACTCGTCCCTCATCTGACACACATTCTTTTCATTTCCAATTTCACTGGAACAGCAAAAAGAATGGTTTCCAATCTGTCCCACCTCATAAAAATAGACCTGTGTTTAATTCTTCAGGACCTGAAATTATCCTTTGGATATTGTCAACCGATCATCCTAGGAAAACGTTCCTGGCCAAAGTAATAGAAATATTCTAGGTATTGAGATGGCTAAAATATTACTGTTACCTTGCCTTTAATGATTGCACAAAATATTGCAGAAAACCGAATGTGATGATGATAGTGACATAGCTTGCCACTTCTATTTTCTTTTTTATTAAATTGTGCCTTTTCTCAGTAGTATATGGCGGTTTGCGAATATAACATTTTTTTAATAGGAAGAGACCAATTACAGACCCTGATATATATGTTTTAATATAGTAAAGGAACTGTGTTTGTCAAAGCCGAAAGCCTCATTTAGTTGTAACCAAAGATCTTACATAAAAGATGTTAGTTTTATTTATGATTATAGTTCATGATGGATCATCGACGTTTCAATTAAAATCTTATTCTGGCTTTCTTGATCAGCAAGTTGGATTATAAATATTCTATCTCTAGAGCACAGCAGCCTGATAGAAAGTTAGCTGCCTAAATTTCAGACATTTAGACATTTTCTAGCAGAGGCCATTAATTATGTCACATCAAGCTTGTTATGAATAAACTAAATGTCCTTACAGAAATCAGAGAATATTCTTCAAAAACTTGGGCATTGAGTGAAGAATGAATTTTAGTTCAAGATTACTGGGGGAAAAAAATGATAGGTCATCTATTATCTTAAAAAGCCTATTGAAGAGATAATAAAATTTATAATTTCTCTGTCCTAGGCTTTGGAAAAGCTGAATCTGCATCATCTCGTGCATGTTCTACATACACTAGCTAATAAATGCGTAATTCCAAATTTGGCAAAAAACAATAAAATCTAATATGAAGCTTATTCTTTGGGGCTTACTCAGAGAGGTTAGTTATTTTACATTTATATTAAATTTTTTACACTTTCTTTCTTCTGTTCATAAGTGACTCCTTGGAAGCTACACACTGTGGATAAGGCTCTGTGGACCATATGTGTGACTCTGTGTGATCAAAGAGCCCCATTTGGTGGTGAAATCATTGGACTGAAAATCAACCACCGTCAACATTAAGAGGATTGTCAACTAGTAATTAATGTCAATTAAACTACTGTGATTGTTGATGGATTTTTTTAAACACTATATTTTAATTAGGAAAAAATATTTGAATCACACCTCTCTCTCTTTAAACTGTTCAGCCATCAATAGGGGAAACACAGGGCAAGGATTAATACTTACATAAATTGTGTTCTTGCATAAACATAGTAGCTACTGAGACCAGGAATGGTCTAGAATAGAGTATTTTCTAACAGGTATTTTGGCTGATTCCCTCTATCAACAGGTTAAAGATCAACTCTGGCTATTGAACATGACCAGTTGTAACAGGTAAAAGGTGAATTTGTGTCTCCCTAAGGGAGACACTTCATAGTTAATTTTTTCCCCTGCATCTCTCCTCCCCTAATGGCAGCTTGACTGATGCAAAACATAGTTCCTTTACGTGTATTCTCAGAAACTCCTTGAGCAAATGAGTAACACCACAGTGAGGAATCCTCCTAGGCTCGAAGCCTAATGCAGACAAGGAGAATTTCTTAGTAGACAGTAAAGGATTGAAATAAAGAGAAGTGAAGGGAGTAGAGGCTCTCGATATTTCTCAAGCATCTACAACATGACAGACACTGTGTCGGAAGATTTATGCATACTTCTTGAGTTAATTTTCAGCAGAACTATGAGTTAAGTTTTCCTAGTTCATTTTGCGAGCGGGTGAAATGAAACTCAGAGAGGCTAAACAATTTTCTTAAGGCAACACAGTGAGGAGACAAGATGTATCTGATTCCAGTTACACGAAGAGTGTCCATGAATTTCTTCCATTATACGAGGCTATCTTAAAATTTATAAAAATATGTATGTTTCTCAAACCGTAGCGTGAGGAAAATGCAAACTAGTACATTTTATAAATATGTAAGATAATCTGCTTTATAAGACCAGTGTGAATACTTTCTCTGCTGAAAACCTCCACACTCTACCCATATCCTTCATTTGTCTTAGAGTTGGGCATCTTTCTCACGTGGATACATTGTTTTGGAAGCATTTGTGTTAATGTTCACTAATTTTCTTTTCCACTTCCTGTCTTTTGTTTACCTACTTTTTGACTCTTGTTAACAACCCCTACAGGACACTAAAAAAAAAAAAGGAATTAGTGTTATTTACTGCTATGAAAAAGGTATTGGGGGTTGAAAACAATACCCTCATTAATGGATTGATTTTGCCTGTAGATTCTTATCTCTCTGACAAATTTGAATTTAAAGTTGGATTCCTTTGGGGCCCATCACCATAGATGCCATCTGTATGTTCTAAAACTTAGCCTGTGTACCTAGGTTTATAAGCTTCCAAGTTTTTGTAAGTCAAATTGCAGTTGTTGTCTTAGTCTCCAAGGCACATTAAAATTGAAACAGAACTTTTCTCAAAGTGCTTTTTTGGGTATTGACATAGGAAATCAACAATGGTTTTCTAACGATTCCTCCAGTTGCAGCGTGAGTTTGCTGTCACCTGCACCAAAAGAAAAAAAAAGAAACTTAGGTAATTGGTTCCTGACCTACTTGTGCCTCTGTCAGATGAATCACTATTATATATCTATAAGTGAGAATGCTTCACTGTCTGATTTCTTCTGTTGAAAGTGCAGCTAGATAACCATCCTTTGTGATTCAAGTATTTGAATAATCACTATGAGAGGAAAAAGTACCATGTGTAGATAAAAGCAAGTGTAGATATAGTATATAAGTTAGCTACAAAAATTGTAATATCAGTAATGTGATGTTGGAAGAGTTTGCTGTCAATACCGTTTATATGTTAAATGTATTATTAGTAGATAGATGTACTGGAATCTTGATATGAATTTCACGTGGATGCTGAGACTCTCAAAGGCCAAATTAGGCTCTATGGAATTGCAAATCTCTCTTTTCTATTGCCTCATTAACTTCATGATAAAGAGTGACATTTATTATCTGGAAATATATTTTTTTAAAGTGTGTGTGTGTGTGTGTGTGTGTTTGTGTGTGTGAGAGAGAGAGAGAGAGAGAGAGAGAGACAGAGAGAAAACTCAGTTTCCCTCTTCCTCCTTTCTCTTATTTTTCCAGCAATCACCTTTCAAAAAGGAGGAAGAAAGTAAGAGGACGGGCAGGGGGAGGAACAAGGGAACTTGTTTAGCCTCTAGAATTTATAAAGGTACACAACTCATCCAGGAATTGCAGAATTATATAAGACTAGGAATCAATCATCTTGAAAGTCTTTGTTCTAGAAGTTCTTTACTCAGTCTTTAAGTCTTGTGACTAAAGGGGACCTTTCTTTCCCATTACTCATCTAGAGAATGTTTCAGAGTCCAGCCCCCCAACCCAAAAAATGAACACATGTCTTTCCTTGCGGCGGGCCGCTTCCGACCAGCAGAATAACGAGCCGCCACACGCAAGATTCTTCTCGTATCACACTTTATTGGAGCACAGCTTGGTTGAAGAAAGATGGAAGGAAGACCCCGCAATCCTATAGCAGTCTGCTTATATAGGGATTAAGAACATGTGTCGCTCTGTGATTGGCTTTCGCCGATGGTGCGATTTGTGAGCCAGCATCGGATAGGTCGCTACTTTAAAACCTCATTAGTATACTTAGCGCAAGCGCAGTGGCCACAGGAAGGATGACTCAACTTATTTCAGCTTCCTGCCGCGTAGCAGTTAGCTGACCGCGCCCTACATTTCCTGAGCTTTCTAAATCATCTTCTAGATATGATATTTGCACTTATTGTGAGATACTGACCTTAAATCACGATTGGGACAAGGAGAGAGAAGGAAAGCACAGTGAGGTAGTGGCCCATTATTTATCATTTTATCAAGCCCTGTAATCAAAAGAAATCATGGGGGCTTCCCTGGTGGCGCAGTGGTTGAGAGTCTGCCTGCCGATGCAGGGGACACGGGTTCGTGCCCCGGTCCGGGAAGATCCCACACGCCGCGGAGCGGCTGGGCCCTTGAGCCATGGCCGCTGAGCCTGCGCGTCCGGAGCCTGTGCTCCGCAACGGGAGAGACCACAACAGTGAGAGGCCCGCGTACCGAAAAAAAAAAAAAAAAAGAATCATGAAGACTGAGGATAGAGAAGTAATGCATTTTTAATTAATAAGAATATTTCTTCCATGTGGCACAGGAGGTGAGGACAAACTATGGCTTTTTTGATCTAGAATAGGTGGGCAAAATGTTCAGTTTTGTGTTCTAGATGCGATCATACTTCAAGAATAGGAATTAAACTCAACATTTATTTTGTCCAAAGTCAATAGATGGATACATTTCAGAGTATCACAATGATTTCTGGGTAAAAAATTCTGCCTCTATAAGCAAACGAACTAAATCAGACAACCTTTCACTTTTAGATGGCTTTGATTGTTTTAAGTTCTTTGTATGGTGAGCTGAACTTTTGCCTTTCTATAATTTTTGTACATTTCCTATTGGCTAAAGGTACATAGAACAAGCCTAGTTCCTAGCTGCAGTCCACCAGTGTCTGAAAAGATAGGACATTCCTCTTCATTGTACCTAAGGTTCAAGTATGCAGGTGCCACTGGGGGTCATTTGTAGTATATTAACTGACAAGCTATAAATACACTTATATCTGCTGCTACTATAGGCTATTCCACATTTCTGCTCTGAGATGTTTTTGAAGTTGATAATATCAAGTGTCCTGGCAATTTTCATGTTGCTCTAAAACTAGGGACATGGTTTAACTGATTTGTGGTTACAGGAAGTTAAACAATTGTGTTTCAGGAAAAGATTGTCCCTTTTAGGGACAGAGAATAACCTTTATCTAGAGATTCAGTTGTTATGTTCATACTAATGTATGCAAATAAAATCAGAGTTTCAGTAACTACTGCACCTCTAAAAGGTCATATTCTTTTAATTAGAATCAAGCAATTAATTCTAAATGTTTCCCTATATTTTTCCGGAAGCATTTCCTTTCATTACCAAAAGCCTCAGATTTCTTCCCATACTATTTTTTTAGCATATGAAATATAAAAATTTGTACTTTAGTTCATCCTGGAATTAGTTGCCCCTCCCTTTAGCGCATATCAATTCAGTGTGGCTCTTTGGGATTTTATGTCTTTTAGTGCATGTAATACTTGTTGGTATGTAATGTTAGAACAAATTGAGTGTTCGTTATGATTTTGACACCTTGAATCCCATTCCTCTGACTTAAGTGACTAGGAAATTACCAATAATAAAGCCTTACTCTAGCATAAATTTATTATTTTTAATTAGTTAAGTGTAAAGGGGATAAAACCTAAAAATGTTACCAAAAACTTCCCTGTACTAAGAAATATAATTAAGCTAAAATTCAAATTCAAATTTCTTTTGCACTGGAATGCCCTCAGTTTGTACGTTGTTTGTTTTTTTTTCTAAATTTGATTGACTATAGCCAAAGTATTATTTAAAAATGACTGACTTAACATGCAGGATTACCTTTCTTTTGTTATTGCTTTACTCTCTCCTCCCTCTCCACTTTCATGCTCAAAAAATATTAAGAATGTTACTCATTAATGCTTTTATTCATTCCTTTAGTTATCCACTTATGTTTTCAGTCAACACACATTTATTGAGTACCTACTGCATGTTAAGCATTAGATGAATGAGCTTCTTCCCTCCCCACAAGGAGTTCCCAACTCACTCTCCTGCAGCCTGTGTAGATAGGAGCCAGGTCTGAGCCACTGCTTCTGTGAGCCAAGCTTTGCTTTAAAACAGTGCTTGTCAAATTGTAATGTGTTCGTGAATCACCTGGGGGATTTAGTTAACACTCCGATTCTGATTTGGTAGGTCTGGGTGGGGCCTGAGATTTTGTAGTTCTAATAAACTCTTGGCCCAGGGAACATACTTTAAGGATCAGGGCATTAGATCAGAGAATAGATCTGATTCCGTTGAATTGATTTTTCTGTCCATCACAAAATCAAGACATTTGCCTTTGTAAATGGAGATCATTTTGAAAGGGCATACTCATATTTTAGTTATTATGAATTCATCCTCTTTGCTTTTATGGCACTTATCACACTGTAATATCTTTAATTGCTGGTGTCTCTTTTGCTGAATTTAATTTCCTTGAGAATTGACATTAAATTCTATTTAGTTAGTGTTTGTACCAACTATCGTGGTGTTTATGGCTCAATCATTATGTGATGAATCAATGTAGTAATGCTTAACACTGTCAGAGTAACATCTATTCTTACTTGCTAAGGGTCAGAAAGAGGCTTTTTCCTCTTTTCTTTTTCCCACTCTGGTCTTAATGCAGCTAGCCTTCCGAAAGAGTGAAATGGTCAAAATTGAGCTAGTGTTGGTTTTGATGTGAGGTGGAGGGACTGTCAGGATTTTGAGAAAGGAACAAAAGCAAACAGGAAGTCTTATGTTCCAGACAAGATAATATTGGAAATGAAAGAACTGTTAGGTTGCCAAGTGTCTCGAGTGGGGTGACTGAAAGCAAAGACCAGAGTTAATGGAGACTGGGCCAGGTAAGAAGGTATGTTAGAGAATAGTGTTCAGAGATAGTCCCCTGGGGAAACCATACAACGAGGAAGCCATCAGCTATGCTGGAGGGATCTGACCCATGCCTTATTTTGTAGTCCTGAACTGTAGTGTCACCAGTGATAGGAGGTCAGCATGGTAGGAGCTGTGGCAAGTATGTGGGTGAGGGTATAGGTTTCTACCTGACCCCTGAATGGTCAGAGTCCCAGACAGATCCTCTCACCAACCAGCCAATGGCCTTATAATTTTCTTATGAGTTTACAAAAGCACTCACACAATTATTTCAACATAATAATAATAGCAAACTCTTATAGTCTACTTTAGTGAGTGGATAGACATATTGGACTATAGAAGTATATATAAATGCATTCTTTGTAAGGCACAGAACTAAATAATTTAAGAAACATAGCATGTCAGAATTATTGCTTTATAGTTAATATAACACCATATTTTTCCTTTGAAATGTCATAATGATATTCATAGTTACACTTAACTTAGAGCTTACTAGGTACCTGGGGTTTTTCTTAATGTTTTACATATATTAACTCATCTAATCCCTCTGAGAGAGATACTATTATCACTATTTCATAGATAAGGCAATCAAGGCCCAGCATGTTTGTGTAATTCGCTCAAGGTTACATAACAGTAAGTGGTGGGGTGGATTTTGAACCTGGGCAGCTTTGGTTCTAGTGTCCTTGCTTTTAACTACTACATGCCACTGTCCATCACATAAATAATTGTTTCTCATAAACTTTGAACGTGAGAGACATACAACTAAAATGGATCCATTTAAATAGAATTAAGAAGACAATACAGTTCTCATTGAAACCGGGTAAATAAACAGATGGGAAGTTCAGATCCACGGAGTCAAGGATTTATATCCCTAGAAGTCAGACCAAGTGGTGCCACGTTCTGTTCCTTTGTGTCAACAGGATATCATGTGTGCCTCGTAAAATGGCTGCTGAGAGACGCACATCTATACGTATACAACGCGTTCCATGATGATTCTCTTAATATTCTTAAGGACGAAATGGGAAAATACGAGCAATCCTCTAATCCATAACTAATTGAACAACTATCCGAAGAGTTATCTAGCAATGGATTGATGCCAGGCTCTATGGAGATCTCTAGAATGGGGATTCTCCACTTGGCTCTCTTTTGTTCAGCAGTTTGTTCAATAGTTAGAATGATGAAAGAAGAAATGCTTACCACTTTTGCAGGTAATGCAAAGCTAGAAGGGTGGCTGTTGGTTTAGATGATAGCCACATGCCTGAAAAACGATCTCTCCAGGTTGGAACTATGGGCTAAAACTAATAAAATGAAACTTTACTGAGTGATTATAAAGTCTTGTGTATTGCACATTTACAGGAGAAGGAAATTTATGTCAAAATTCCTGTGGTTTTATTTGCCTACCTGCTCAATATGAGCCAGTATGGTGTTAACAGATGCTTTAAAAAGTTAATGCATTCTTAAACTGCATTAATAAAGGTAGAGAGTCAAGTTCAGGGTGATAATAGTTTCACTATAATCTGAACTGCTCAGACAGTGTCTTGAATATTATATTCAGTTCTGTAGGCTGCGTTTTAAGAGTTGCTGAAAAGGTGGATTACACCTAGAGGGTGACTAGAATGTTGAAGAGGCTGGAAACCATAGTGTTTAAGAAATTGAGCTCATCTAACCTGGAGAAGAAACTGATAAGGCATTATGAAAGTGCACATTGTAAAATGGTTTATTTTTCTTTAAGGGAGATGATAATTTGGTGTAATTCTACAGAGAAGTAGATACAATAGATTAGAAAGTAAAGGATTAGGTATATCGTTACAGTTATGGCTAAGAAAAGGTAGAATAAGGCACCTTGAAAATAACGTGGGGTGGAGCAAAGTAAATATCATTTCTCCTTTTTGTTATAATAAAAACTGTTTTTTAAAAGAGGAGATTTTTATTATAAATGTAAGTTGCTCAACCCAAAACTGTCAAACGATTTGGAGGGTATCAACTAAAAATTAAAATTCTTTTCCCCGTCAGTATCACACTGACCACCATATGGCTGTCATAATCATCAGTAACACTTTCTTGCTCATTTTTTAGAAAATATCTATGCATAGAAAACATCACACAGGCATATAGACAAAAATGATTATACATGTATAAATATACAAGTCCTTTTATAACACTAACGGGATCGTACTATACATGGTTTTCTTGAGCGTATATTTTGGATATATCCTTTCATATCAGTGAAATGAGACCTAGCTTAATCTTTTAAGCTGCTTAGAATTTCTTTCCTAAATACCCATAAATATTTAGGTGTTTTTATCGTACATCACAGTGATTATAAATTTGACGATAATAGCCAACCTTGTACATAGATCATTCATTTCTTTAGTCCTAATGGTTAGAAGCAGAGCTGTTAGGTATGAATGTTTTAAGACTTTTGAGATACTTTATGAAATTAATCTCAAAAAAGATTGTAAAATTAAACTTCTACCAGCAAGGTGTAGATAATTCCATATATCTCCACCTGACCAACACTAAGTTTTCTCATTATTTTTATAGTTTCCAATCTTATGGATGAAATAGGGCATTTTGTTTTGATTTCTATTAATAGTGAAGTTAAAATGTTATTTAGTGTGTTTATTACTCATTTACATATATTCCTTTGTGAATTCCTGTTCATGTCCTTTGGCCATTTTTCTAATGGATTGCTCTATTTTCAAAATATTGAATAGAATTATTTAAATATTTAGAATTCTAACACTTATAAATGGTGAAAATAGTTTTTCTTATCTAACATTTGCCCTTTAATTTATTTGTCATATTAGTGACCTCCATTCTCTATTATATGATAGTTTTGATTACCAACAAAAAAGGAAGAAAAGCCAAAAATAATACTCCATTAAGAAAGCCATAGTCCTCCTTGGATTTTCAGTAATACCTACTCTTCCCTGGATATCAGAATATATGAATATAATAACATCTAAGATCTCACAAAAACTAGTGATTCCAATTTTTAAATAAATTTAATAAAAGGAAATTTTAAAAAATCATTGGAAACTGTTCTAGATATTGAGGAGAACTTTACAAAAAGAAATTCTGTAAGTTGTTTTTAAAAATTAAAAATAATTATCATTCCACATTCATCAAAAGTCAACTTGAGATTTATTTTAAAATCATAGCTTTAACCATATAAACAAAAAGTGTGAGTTGATATTTTTTAATTTAAAAGTTATGCCAGTAATTTTACATTAATGGTGTGTGTGCATGTGCATGTATATGTATGTGTTTTAAGTGTATGAATTTTAATTTATTTTGGCTGTTTTATCATGTGCCTCTCCACTGATATGTTTTTGGTTAGAACATCAAGGCACAAGTATAACTGTCAGCTTTTGTGTGCTGCCTAGTTGGTGTGTGATGGCTAATTTTTGTACCTGAAGTTTCTGGTGGAGTGTGGCCAAAGAATGATGTATAAACTAAAAGAATCTCATTAAACTGCTAAGGAAAGACAGTGGCAACGGGAGCATCTGTTCTCCATTCTCCATACTAATGCTGTAATAAAGAAAGAAATCAAGCATCTCACTGTATAATATTTCCTTGTGACTTTTTATAAGCAAGATTTCATTGAAGTTGAATTTTCTCTAATTGGCTATGTCATTATCAGCTTATATTTTAGTAATTGAATTGTTAGTATGAAAATCATGTACCTATCATTAAAAAGGACATAAATGTAAAAAAAAGTTTGGACAACAACAACAAAATGTCTCTCAAGTTACCAAACTATAAACACTACATAGACAAGGCTGACAAATGCCCAAACTGGATCCTGGATTTGGGATTGGTAATTAAGAGGACGTTAAATCTCTTTCTATGGAGAGATATAGATAAAACCAAACTTTTTTTTTCTTTTGAAGCATTTATATAGAAGTTAAAATGACCTAAACATGACCAAACACTCATTTTCTCAAAAACTTTTACTGGACTCCTATTACGGGTCCAGTCACAAAGCTATCTTGCCTAACTTTTCTGACAGTGAACAACTATTTTCTACCTTCACTTGCAATAATTAAGTGAAAATTAAAAGAGCTAGAAAACAACGTTCTTTCATTATCAGCTCAGCAACTATTAAAATATCTGATGACACCCAATGCTGACCAGGGTATAGGGAACCTACACCTTGTACAATTTTAGTAGAACTGTAAGTTGATACAATGCTTTGGAAAGGCATCTGTCAAAATTATCAAAATTTAAAATATGCATATTCTTGGACCAGCAGTAATAATAATGATATAATAATATCATTAATAATGATATTATTATTAATTATAATAATAATAATGATATAATAATAATATCATTAATAATGATAATAATAATTTATTTCACAGAAATAAGTTATATAATTGTGTGATGATAGATATGTAAGAATATTGATTGCAGTGTTCCTTAATAGTGATTAGTTATCTCAAATAATGGTTACTAAGAGAATTAATAATAGTTACTATTGTATGGATGATTTTCGGTTTCCTCTTTATATATTCTGTATTGTCTGAAAGTGTTATAATAGTGGTATATGTAAACTTTAACCTGGAATCATTATCATGATATTTCATTTAAAAATTTTAAAACCAAGAATGATATAGAGTCCATGTTATTCAATTTAAAAATTAAAAATCAAAACAATAATATAATACAAAAAACCATAAGCTGGGAATTTAAGTGTTTTTTGTATACAGGAATTGAATCACTTCAAAGCTAAAGACCTGGAAACTTGACGCCTGATTGACTAATGTTATTTTGTAAAATTGAGTTACAGTTTTAGGGTAGGTGAGATTCTTGGACTGCCACCACTTGAAATGAAAACAGTATACCACTAAGTAGGAAATGTGATGTAAGTAATGTCTCTATATGTTGTGCCGTAATTTATACCAGTGGTCCCCAACTTTTTTGACACCAAGGCCCAGTTTCGTGGAAAACAATTTTTCCACGGGTCGGACGAGGGGGGATGGTTTCAGGATGATTCAAGCACATTGTATTTATTGTGCACTTATAATGAAATAATTATACAACTCACCATGATGCAGAATCAATGGGAGCCCTGAGCTTGTTTTCCTGCAACTAGATGGTTCGTCTGGGGGTGATGGGAGACAGAGACACCCCAAATGTGTGGCTTATGTCCAGTCTACTCTGTGATCTTCTTTTGGTTGCTGTCACTGCAGAAAACCCTGCTTCACAAAGATAGGATGCTGGAAATGGAAACAGGCTTTTCAGTGCTTCTGTGGCAATCTCAGGATATTCGGCCTTGACTTTGATCCAGATTTGGAGATTTGAGGTTGTCTCAAACATATTTTAAGGTCACATGTCATTTGCGATCTCAAGCAGTTGATCCTGTTCTAGCACGGACAAAGCCGATTCAGCTGGCTTATTCACAAATGGGTCGCGGATCCATTCCTTCCCAGTCTGGGGGTCTTTTGTGGTTGGGAAGTAACGCTCAAACTCTTCTGAAAGCTGAGATAGGTGATCATGCACCAGCTGGGAGAAAGAAGGCCTTGGCTCAGTCTCTTTGAAAATCTCTGCTAATGTTTGAAAGATGTCAAAAATCCCAGTGTTCACTCGTCCCCATAAGTCCTGTTTGGCTTTAAAGGCAGCCAGTTTATCTGCCGACGTGAGCACAGTTGTTGTTCTCCCCTGAAGTGACAGATGGGTCGCAAGTTTTGTGACCCATTCTGTGTCACTGAAATAGGTTGCCAATGGTGACTGTTCTTCTAAAAGAAATCTCTGGAGTGGCTCTCATAACTCAAAAACTCTAGCCAGTGATCTACCTCTAGAAAGCCATCTCACTTCTGTGTACAGGAGAAGATGTGTGCTCTGCGCCCATCTCCTCACAGAGCTGTGTGAGCAGACGTGAGTTGAGGGCATGTACTTTAATGTGGTTGATCATTTTAATCACATCCTGCAAAACGGTGTTAAGTTCAGGTGACATTTTTCGGCTAGCCAGCATTTCTCTATGGATGACACGGTGCATAGACTCACATTCAGAAGCGACCTCTTTGACCTGAGTAGTGAAACCAGAAAGCTGTCCAGTCATGGCAGCCGCTCCGTCCATGCACACACCAACACAAAATGACCAATCCAGTTTTCCTGGTATGTAATCATTCAAAGACTTGAATAGTTCTGCAGCTGTGGTGTTGGTTGGCAAGAAAAGTGCACATAACGTATCCTCATGCACATCCTCCTGAAAAGCATATCACACATAAACAAGCACTGTGGCCTTGTTGTCAACATCAGTAAACTCGTCAACCTGGATTGCATACCACAGTGACTCATTAATCCTCTCTAACAATTGTGCCTCAGTACCTCTGCCATGTCATCAATTTGTCTAGTTATGGTGCTAGCCAAAAGAGGAACATGTGCCACCTTTTGAACTGCAGCCTCGCCTAAAAATTCACAACAGATGTCCTTAGCAGCAGGCAGGATCAACTCTTCACCAATGGTAAAGGGCTTCTTAGCTTTAGCAATGTGGTTAGCCACTAAGAATGATGCTCTCAGTGCACACACATTTGATGAAGTGGTGGCCTTCAAATAATTGCTTCTGTCCTTTCTGTTCACATTTTTTTCTTTTGAAAAACTCCAAAGGCTTGTCTTTAATGCAGGGTACTTGGTCTTCATGTGGCAAAGTAGTTTTGAAGGTTTCATGGCTTCATCGGATAGCCAGTCGCCACATATCATACAAAGCGGGCTTGGAGAACGTGAATCACCTGTTGCAATGAACCCACAATTTAAGTAGGACTCTTGGTATTTCCTTTTAAATGCAGCTTTCTTTTTGTTGGCAGTCTTAGAGGCTTCTGCTGTCTCGTCATTAGGTCTTTCCCCCTTTTCAAACAAGCTCTCCGGCGACGTTTGTCTTTTACTCGTTTTGGCGAGGGTTAGCTGGTGGGCTTACCAAAACTGTGACTGAGACAAGTGCACAGTGCGGGGAAAGAGGCGCGGATGGAAGTGGTAAATAAAATAATGGGCGGGCCATGTGCAGACTAAAATAAGTGTCGGATTCTGACTTAAAGTCTGCCAGCAGCTGCAGCTGTACAACTGAAGTACATCAGCTCACTTGCCACTATAAAGCCTGCCACCAGATGCAGCTTAATTGTCACTTGCTACTCACCAATAGGGTTTTGATATGAATCTGCAAGCAGTTGATTTATTATGGTCTCTGTGCAGTCAAACCTCTCTGCTAATGATAATCTCTATTTGCAGCCGCTCCCCAGCACTAGTATCACCGCCTCAGCTCCACGTCAGATCATCAGGCATTAGATTCTCATAAGGAGTACGCAACCTAGATCCCTCACATGTGCAGTTCCCAGTAGGGTTCACCCTCCTATGAGAATCTAATGCCCCTGCTCGTCTGACAGGAGGCAGAGCTCAGGTGGTAATGCGAGTGATGGGGAGCGGCTGAACATACAGATGAAGCTTCATTCACTTGCCTGCTGCTCACCTCCTGCCGTGCAGTCCGGTTCCTAACAGGCCGTGGACCACTACTGTCCATGGCCCAGGGGTTGGGGACCCCTGATTTATACAACCAAGAAATCCCCCAGATTAATTTGGAGAGTGATAAGTCTTCAAGGAAACATATACACAATAAAATTAAGGGAAGGAACCTCTGCAATGCAAGTGATTATTGAAGAGTGTGTAAAATTCAGACTTGAAAAATAAATGAATGCTGGTAAATATATGCTAAAAATATCTAAGTCCAAAAATATCTCAATAAAATGACTATTTACATGCGTCTAGAAAGCTTGTCATACAAATGAATTTTTCTAAAGTATGTTATTTTTCCTTCACAGTTAAATTGGCTGTAAAATTTAATTTAGTATACTAATTTAAACACCTTATGACACATGAGCTTTTAGTCATATAGGAGAAGCCATATTTATCTATAGTAAGATTAGTACTGTATCAATGATTTATTTAAATCCCCCTTGAAAAAATTATTCTATTAACAAGAGGATTTCCTGTTATAAATTTTTTCAAAAGATGAGAAAAAATTCATTAAAATTGTCTAGGGTAAGCACAAATTCTTTCTGTTAAATTTCTACAGAATACTAGCAGAATAGCCGTGTACTCCAGAAGAGGAACCACAGCTCACGATCTTCAAACCCTGGGTTTCCTCAGGGCTTTACAAATCACATGGACCACAAAAAGGAGTATGTTCACAGCCTCCCTAAACCCCTCTTGCCCCACACCCATGGAACTGAATCTCCTGCTCTGTCTGTGTTCGAGGACAGGTGGATCTGGACAAGCACAGAGGAGGTGACCATAGGCTGCACAAGAACACTGCCCCATCTTCCTCTTCCTTGTAGACAGAAATTATTTCCACTTACCTTTACTTAGTGAGTTTAGATAATATTTCCCTTGGGAGGGAAAATGTAAATTGCTCACACCAGGGCACATCCCTCCAGGAAAGAGATAGATGAGGAATTCGGTAGCTTTTCTATAGTTTCATAAAGTTGCTTAGCAGCCCAATAGGGGAGGAAACCTTTCTAACATGCTTGAGTGGATGAAGCTGAGCACTGAGTAACTTGGAAAATGCATGGGATGACAAAACTGCTCTGATTATGTGAATGAACCAGAAGCTTAAGATATAGGCTTTATCGGGCCAGCTGGGAACAGCTTCTATAACCAAGAGCCTCATGGTAATAACTTATTTATAGAAGAAAAAGAGACATATCTAGGGTGTAGACATATGGGCACTGACTCTACCACTCCAGAAGGTGCCATCATGGATCTACTGAAAGGAGATAACTTCTGCCTGATTTGGATATCTTATTTTCCAAAAAAGGCCAGTTCTACTTCCTCCCTTCAGGAGAAAAGGCTCAGAGTAACACCCTCCACCCCATGACTAATAGGGAGAGGCTAAGCAAAGAAGCCCGACCCCTGAGACTAAAGAAAGAATGAGACAGTCCTACTCAGCGATGACCCAGGAATGCAGGTGGGTAGAGATGTTCTTCCAAAATCTGGAGCATTAACTAATCTCAGCATCTCAGATGATCACAGTTAGCAACAGAAGCCACATTAGATAAAATCTTTAAACATAGAGTCTCACCTTTAAGGCATTTACAAATTTTTACTTTACTAAGTCTGTAGTATTGATTATAATTATGGAAACATTTGGAAAAATAATAATAGATTTTTCTGATTTAGAAAGTTAGATTTTTGTCAAATTAGTATATTCTTAAGTCAATTACGGAACTATTAGGCTAACATATTCCATTTTCCCTTCTTCACAATAGAACCTTTATTACTTAGTTAATTTATGTTGGGTTGAATTTTCTAGTATTTTCCAAAGTGGTGCTTCCTGCTCTTCTCCAATAAAAAAGAGTGATGCAGAATTCAAACCTTACTTTCTTTTTTAAAAAATTTGATATTATTTAATTAAAATGACTAATACACTTCATATATATATATATCATCTCTCTCTCTCTCTGTATATATGTGTGTGTGTGTGTGTGTGTGTGTGTGTGTGTGTATGTGCCTGTATGTGTGTGTATATAGTCAATCCTCATTACTTGCAGATTCTGTATTTCTGAATTATCCAACTAACTAAAATTTATCTGTTACCCCAAAATCCATACTTATGTGCTTTAATGGTCCTTTGTGCATATTTTGTGTAGGCAGAAAAATATTTGGGCTGCTGGAAGCACTCATTCCCAGCTGAGGTAGAGCAGGGCTATGCTCTGCCTTCTTGTTCCAGCTCTCCTACTGTAAACAAGTACCCTCTTGAAGGTCCACTTAGTGCCACATTTTTGTGCTTTTTGTTACTGATTTAGCTGTTTAAAATGGCACCCAAGTGTAGCGCTGAAGAGCTCTCTAACATTCTAAGTGCAAGAAGGCTGTGATGTGCTTTACTAAGAATATACAGTCACCCCCTCTTATCCTTGGAGGATATACTCCAAGATCCCCAGTGGGTGCCTGAAACCACAGATAGTAATGAACCCCATACATACTGTGTTTTTTCCTATATATATACACACCTATGATAAAGTTTAATTTTTAAGTTAGACGCAGTAAATGATTAATAATAAATCTATAATAATAAATGAATAGAACAATTTTAACCATATATTGTACTAAAAGTTATGTGAATGTGGTCTCTCTTTCTAAATATCTTATTGGACAAATTTACTGCCTTTTCCATCTTAACTAAGCACTTACGCACTGTGGCTATAGCTTTTGCAGTTTGAGGTGTGACAGCAAAACTAGTGTGAAATTCTTTTTCCTTCTTTCAAAATTTCACAGAAGATTTATTCTTAGAGTAGATCTTAGCAACCTCAGCATATGATTTTTTTCTTTCCTTATTAAGTCGAGAACTTTCACCTTTTCACTTAAAGGAAGCATTTTACAGTTTCTCTGGCATATCCGAATTGCCAGCATCACTACTCTTGAACTTTTGGGTCAAAAGTTTTGACCCTTTTATTTTATGAAATAAAATAAGGGTTACTTAAATACAAGCACTGGGATACCTCGACAGTCGACCTGATAATCAAGAAGGCTACTAAGTGACCCACAGTGGGATACATAGGGTGGAGGGATGATTCACATCCCTGGTGGGATGGAACAGGGTGGCATGAGATTTCATCAAGCTATTTAGAATGAGACACAATTTAAAATTTTAAATTGTTGATTTCTGGAATTTTCAATGTAATATTTTCAGACCATGGTTGACTGCAGGTAACAAACCTTGAAAAGCAAAAACATGGATGGGGGAACTACTGTATGTATGCTAGGTCAGGGGTCTCCACCTGCGACATAGACCAGTACCAGTCCGTGGCCTGTTAGGAACCGGACTGCACGGCAGGAGGTGAGCAGCAGGCAAGTGAATGAAGCTTCATCTGTATGTTCAGCCGCTCCCCATCACTCGCATTACCACCTGAGCTCTGCCTCCTGTCAGACGAGCAGGGGCATTAGATTCTCATAGGAGGGTGAACCCTACTGGGAACTGCACATGTGAGGGATCTAGGTTGCGTACTCCTTATGAGAATCTAATGCCTGATGATCTGACGTGGAGCTGAGGCGGTGATACTAGTGCTGGGGAGCGGCTGCAAATAGAGATTATCATTAGCAGAGAGGTTTGACTGCACAGAGACCATAATAAATCAACTGCTTGCAGATTCATATCAAAACCCTATTGGTGAGTAGCAAGTGACAATTAAGCTGCATCTGGTGGCAGGCTTTATAGTGGCAAGTGAGCTGATGTACTTCAGTTGTACAGCTGCAGCTGCTGGCAGACTTTAAGTCAGAATCCGACACTTATTTTAGTCTGCACATGGCCCGCCCATTATTTTATTTACCACTTCCATCCGCGCCTCTTTCCCCGCACTGTGCACTTGTCTCAGTCACAGTTTTGGTAAGCCCACCAGCTAACCCTCGCCAAAACGAGTAAAAGACAAACGTCGCCGGAGAGCTTGTTTGAAAAGGGGGAAAGACCTAATGACGAGACAGCAGAAGCCTCTAAGACTGCCAACAAAAAGAAAGCTGCATTTAAAAGGAAATACCAAGAGTCCTACTTAAATTGTGGGTTCATTGCAACAGGTGATTCACGTTCTCCAAGCCCGCTTTGTATGATATGTGGCGACTGGCTATCCGATGAAGCCATGAAACCTTCAAAACTACTTTGCCACATGAAGACCAAGCACCCTGCATTAAAGACAAGCCTTTGGAGTTTTTCAAAAGAAAAAAATGTGAACAGAAAGGACAGAAGCAATTATTTGAAGGCCACCACTTCATCAAATGTGTGTGCACTGAGAGCATCATTCTTAGTGGCTAACCACATTGCTAAAGCTAAGAAGCCCTTTACCATTGGTGAAGAGTTGATCCTGCCTGCTGCTAAGGACATCTGTTGTGAATTTTTAGGCGAGGCTGCAGTTCAAAAGGTGGCACATGTTCCTCTTTTGGCTAGCACCATAACTAGACAAATTGATGACATGGCAGAGGTACTGAGGCACAATTGTTAGAGAGGATTAATGAGTCACTGTGGTATGCAATCCAGGTTGACGAGTTTACTGATGTTGACAACAAGGCCACAGTGCTTGTTTATGTGTGATATGCTTTTCAGGAGGATGTGCATGAGGATACGTTATGTGCACTTTTCTTGCCAACCAACACCACAGCTGCAGAACTATTCAAGTCTTTGAATGATTACATACCAGGAAAACTGGATTGGTCATTTTGTGTTGGTGTGTGCATGGACGGAGCGGCTGCCATGACTGGACAGCTTTCTGGTTTCACTACTCAGGTCAAAGAGGTCGCTTCTGAATGTGAGTCTATGCACCGTGTCATCCATAGAGAAATGCTGGCTAGCCGAAAAATGTCACCTGAACTTAACACCGTTTTGCAGGATGTGATTAAAATGATCAACCACATTAAAGTACATGCCCTCAACTCACGTCTGCTCACACAGCTCTGTGAGGAGATGGGCGCAGAGCACACATCTTCTCCTGTACACAGAAGTGAGATGGCTTTCTAGAGGTAGATCACTGGCTAGAGTTTTTGAGTTATGAGAGCCACTCCAGAGATTTCTTTTAGAAGAACAGTCACCATTGGCAACCTATTTCAGTGACACAGAATGGGTCACAAAACTTGCGACCCATCTGTCACTTCAGGGGAGAACAACAACTGTGCTCACGTCGGCAGATAAACTGGCTGCCTTTAAAGCCAAACAGGACTTATGGGGACGAGTGAACACTGGGATTTTTGACATCTTTCAAACATTAGCAGAGATTTTCAAAGAGACTGAGCCAAGGCCTTCTTTCTCCCAGCTGGTGCATGATCACCTATCTCAGCTTTCAGAAGAGTTTGAGCGTTACTTCCCAACCACAAAAGACCCCCAGACTGGGAAGGAATGGATCCGCGACCCATTTGTGAATAAGCCAGCTGAATCGGCTTTGTCCGTGCTAGAACAGGATCAACTGCTTGAGATCGCAAATGACATGTGACCTTAAAATATGTTTGAGACAACCTCAAATCTCCAAATCTGGATCAAAGTCAAGGCCGAATATCCTGAGATTGCCACAGAAGCACTGAAAAGCCTGTTTCCATTTCCAGCATCCTATCTTTGTGAAGCAGGGTTTTCTGCAGTGACAGCAACCAAAATGAGATCACGGAGTAGACTGGACATAAGCCACACATTTGGGGTGTCTCTGTCTCCCATCACCCCTAGATAGGACCATCTCTTTGCAGGAAAACAAGCTTGGGCTCCCATTGATTCTGCATCATGGTGAGTTGTATAATTATTTCATTATATATTACAATGTAATAATAATAGAAATAAAGTGCACAATAAATGTAATGCGCTTGAATCATCCCGAAACCATCCCCACCCCACCCCCTTACCCCCAGTCTGTTGAAAAATTGTTTTCCACGAAACCGGTCCCTGGTACCAAAAAGGTTGGGGACTGCTCTGCTATGTAAGCTTTATTCAGGCATAAGTTATATAGTGTGTTGGCTGACAAAGACTCTCTCCTTGACTAAACTCTAGTCAGGCTCCTTTGAGCCCTCTTTTCGACTAGGCTTTGACGTTGGCCCTTTGTTGTCCTGTCTTTGGCCTGCCCAGTGAAGTTTTAGCAAAGTATTCTCTTAAGTCAGTTTAGGGAAAAATCCTTCCACCCTGATATCTGATCACCTTTGAGGTCTAATCAAGTTCCTCATCCTCCACTCTTGATGTGTAAATCCTTGGCCTGCCAGTAAGAAGAATCCTGTTAGGTCAGTAAGAATCTCCCTACTCTTGAAGTCTCTTTTTAATAACTTTCTATCCTCTGACCCCTCACTCTGTTTGTTGGCTATAAATCCCCATTTGTTCATGTTGTATTCAGTGTTGAGCCCTATCTCTTCCCTATTATAGTATCCCTACTGCAATAGTTTTGAATAAAGTCTTCCATGTCATTTTAGTAAGTACCAGAATCATTTTTTTCTTTAACACGGCCAGGAGTTCAACCTTAATAAATTGATAACATTTATTAAATAAGGTGTCTTCAAATAGAAACACACATAAAACAAGGTTATACATTGGTTAGGTGATGAAAATGTTGTGACCAGAGGTTCCATAGGAACCGAATCCTGTATTGTTTCTAGGAGCAATGGCTCAGTGGTTTCCAATTCAGTATTCACAGTGACTTTATAGAATATTAACTCCTCTGGAAAATAAGAATTGACTGTATATATTTTATATACACACATATGCACAATGAGATCAAAATAAATATTTTCCTTTTTTATGGCTGCACATCTTAAAAAAATTATTTGGAGAGGGCTTCCCTGGTGGTGCAGTGGTTGAGAGTCCGCCTGCCGATGCAGGGGACACGGGTTCGTGCCCCGGTCCGGGGGCCCGTGAGCCATGGCCGCTGAGCCTGCGCGTCCGGAGCCTGTGCTCCACAACGGGAGAGGCCACAACAGTGAGAGGCCCGCGTACCGCAAAAAAAAAAATTATTTGCAGAAAGCAAGTGATAATTTTGAGAAGTAAAATAGTTTCTTCTCTTTTTTGATGTCCTACTCCTCTGTCTGGTAACTTTTCTTCCAAAATATTGGGAATATTTTTGTTTCTCAACCCAGGTCGAGGAGGAGAGGGAGTGAGAGCAAAAAAGAAAGAGAACAAGAACGGGAGATTAGATGCTTGACAGTTGAGAACAATGTCTCATGTGCCTGTGACACAAACCATCTCAGTGGTTTGCCTTGCAGAACACAGGGAGAAAATGTGACAAATAGAAAGAAAGTAGAACACCCTTCAACAGCAAAGGGAAGCTTGGAGGGAGGGAGGGGGCCAGGAGTTAGTTGGCTCATTGAAGCAACGAAGATCTGTCTTCCAGCGATACTTAAAGCAGCTGAACTGTTCTGTTTTATTTCTGCTTTGACAGCAAGTCTGCTCTGCAGAGAGAGAGTGAGAGAGATGGGTTGGGGGGTGGGGAGAGAGAGAGATCATTTCTAGATGCTGAATAGAGCAGAGCAGCCCTTAAAATGATGAATAATTCTAATGGGGGGCATCCTTGACAAGTAGTGAAAATAAAAGTAAACACATTTCTGCATTCTGTTCTCATTTCAGTTTATTTTGCTGCTTGAGGTAAATTAAGTAATTTGTTTTGGTAGAGAAAGTAGTTTCAGAAGCTATTCATCAACCTCATAGTAAATAATAATGACTTCCAATTTTCAATCCTAAGTCTTATAAAATGGAGCTCCATCAGGTGCATTTAACATCATACCGACCTGTGATAATACAACCTGTAAAAATACAGTATAGGGATTGGCCCCAGGTTACCAGTCACTGATTAAACATATTTCCCCTTCCTGGTTCAGGGGCTACGCCAGACTAAATGTGGTAAACAAACTTTGTTTCATAGCTTTGAAGTCTTCTTGCTAGTTTCCCCCAACTTAGAAAAATTATACTATTTATAAAAGTGCATAAATTGTAATTTAAGTTAAAAAAAAGCCTTGAAATTTTTATCAAAAGCATTCAAATTACTCTCTCCCCAGGTCAGCTAATGAGTTGTCAGAAGCTGGCCTCTCACTGTAGTGCACCTCCTGCAGACTAAGACAGTTAACCATGTTTTCATCAAAGGAAATGCTCATTAGTAGAGCTTTCAGAAACTGATTTGATTATGGTTTCACTTGTTAAAGTGAAATATTTTGAGCTCATTAGGATGATTATGATTCAAGGTCATCGTTTGAAGCTAGTCCTGTCAATATAAGATAAATGGTCCCTCATCTTTTTCCTTCTTTACGTCTGTGCTTTTTAAATTCTTCTGTGTAGAAAGTTCCATAGCCATAATTAATTTTTAGTTCTTCTGTTACAAAGCAGCTTAAAAAAAAAAGAACAAAGATTTTGGCTACCAAAAGGGCCTTGAAGAACTATTAAGAGGAGGAGGAGGCTATCTTGTTTTAGAAAAATCAGAGAAAAACCTTGAAAAGTTCAGCTTTTGAAATCCAGCTATTTTCTCCTTGACCTTTCCAAAGTTTCTAAAAGGTACTTTGTACATAATTTTGCATGTACCCTTTCATCTCAAAAGTATAAAACTAAGCTGAAAACCACCCAAGAACTACCAGTGGCTTAATTAAACATCTCCTCTCTCATGGCACAAGATGAAGTTAACACCTTTTAAAGTTCTTTCCTTTCTTTTTCTAAATCTAGCACTTAAATCTCTGAGTGTTGAAGGGCCACTTAGACATTATAGGGAGTGGTGTTAACTTCTATCAGTCAGGCATTCTAACATGAGTTTGCCCCTTTAACTTCCTTGGTCAAATATTACCTTTTCCTTTAACATTAAGGAGGGGTTACAATAAAAGTACTTAGAGTGTTTTTTTTTAACCTCTTGTATATTATATTTTGGCAAAACATTTTGATCTTTAATATGATTGAATCTCCAAAACCCTTCCCTTTAATTCAAATCTTCCCTGAACTTGAGCAGTGGATGATAGTTAAAAGGTTACAATAGACTATTAACCTCTTTAGTTCATAATGTTAGTCTTTTTTTTCCCCTTACTTCTGTGGACAACAGATGATTAAAATTTATCTCTGCTTCCTAAAATAATAAATCTTTAAAGGACTTATTCTAAACCCATGAGTTTAGCATTTAAGATATCGCTTATTAATCAAAAAAGCTAGTGCCCAAACATGCAATTCTGTGACACTGGATCAGAGGTTGGTCAGTAGATAATTATTTGAGGACAGATATAAACACTGTACCTTGAAGTAATTAATTTTTATTCTCACATGTACCTAAGGGTTCCTTTGACCATGAAATTTAAAATATAACTATGAAGCTAAGTTTGAGTATTGGGATGCTTGCATGAAAGTCCCTTACATGCTAAATTAATCTAGGTTTATTTTTAAACAAAACAAAATGAAACTAAAGCACATGGTAGGTAGACTGTGGTGGAGGAAGGGTATCTACTTCAGTGGTGTGATGCTGCCAGGATGTACATGCAGTTGGATATGTGAAAGACAGAATGAACTCATTGAACTCCCTCAAAATGTGATGGGAAAATAATGTATAAGAACTGCGGGGTCCAGAGACACCTACAGTGAAGAGGAGAATGCTTAATTCAAATTGCTTGCCAAAATTGCTTGTGAAGACTACTCTTTACCTTTACTTTGCACCCCACTTTCAGTTGTTACATTGGATTGTTTCCTAATGAGCCCTTATCACAATGTGTAATAATTTTATTCATTTACCATGGATCTCTCTCAAATAGGATTACGACTTCCTGAGGGCAAGAAATTGTCTTTTGGTCACTGGTGAATTCCCACTGCTCAGCACCATGTCTATACAAAGTAGGCACTCAAATGCATTTGTTAAATGAATGAATAAATGAAACCACAGGTCAATTATATATTGATGTATATTCATTCTTTGCATCCTGGGTATTCTTTGCATCTTGCATTAAAGTGAATCTCTTTCAGCTGATGTACTCAATTGACTTCTGATTTAAATACTCCAGACAAGGCATGATGAAAGCTTGTCCCAGGGTAGGAATAGTGGGACTGCAAAAGAGAGGGAGATACAGGGTTAATTAGGAAGGAGTATCAACAGATCTTGAGAAATATTGATGGGCAGCTTGAAGGAGAGAGAAGAGAAAAGGATGAACCCCAGTTTTCTACCTGGGACTATGGGATGGAAAGTAATCCACTGACAGAAATCCTAAAGGGAAAGCCAAAAGTTCGTTGGTAGAGGTGGATGATCCCAGAAGAGAATTTGTTCTATTTTAGACATAGAGAATTGAGTTGAGGTGTTTCTGGAATCCCAAAGAGAGGCTTTATTTTGTAAGACAGTGCTGGAAATCTCATATGTGCCTTAAAAGTCAAGTATTAAAAGCAAAATACAGAATATTTACTATTGGGAAGGTGTGGTAAAGGGAAAAGGAAATAAAAGAGGAGAAAGAGCGAATGGAAAATATGGAAAAATAGCTCAATATTTATTTGTTAGTGTAAGGGTTACTTCTGGGCACCATTTTGAAGTAGCTGAAATTGTTTTTGAAACTGTCCCACCTCATTTTCTACATTTTAATTTCATGTTTTGTACCCCTTATCCAGGACAACTGGTTTCTTCAATAAGAATTATAAGTCCCCTCACAAGTACACTCCTTCTCACCTGGGTGTTTTATCAGAACCTCGTGCCTCCCAAGCATTCTCTGCTTCATCCCTTATGCAACTAAGCATCTTGTTACCCAACTTCTCTCAGTTAGTTGATAATGTAGCAGTCCTGTTCAGTAACCCACCCTAATATGTGCATTACCATTTTCTATACGTATAAATAAAAAAAAAATAATAAAAGCACCCAACACATGTCAAATTGAGAATGTCACCAGGAAAAGTCCCTGGGCTGTGAAGAAACTTCCTTCACTGGGTCGTTAACTTTGTGAATTTGCCACAAGCCAAAGCCAGCTTTGCAATCCAGTGGGTATATATTTAAATATGGACTTCCATCCATACATGTTTTTAACATGAGAAGGTAGATAGACACTCTCTTAGTATAATAGCATACAGAAGGGACACTGGAGAGAGGATAGCTTTCTAATACAATATGAACATGTGGATTAGTTTCTTTATACTACACCCTGAGATTAGATCAAAAAGAGCCCTTCCTCCCTCCTTTTGCCCACCCTAGAGAACCAGGAGACATAACTAATGGACAGAGGATGAGTGATGACTCGTGTTGGAAGTTAGGCAAAAGAGAAAGCAGGACTTAGGGCAAGAAACAAAATAAAACAAAGCACACAAAAAAACGGGTTGAAGGATTTGCAGGATGAGAACAAAGAGAGAAAGAGAGGGATCAGATACAAGATAAACACTTTAGGTTTCGGTAGATTCTGGGTTGGCAAGTGGTCCTGCTGTCTCATGCCCTAGACATGTTTCTCCACATGAGTGGTCTACAGACAGAAGGATAAGCATTGGTAGAAAGACCCAAATCAGGTCAGGATGGACAGTGAATTCCTGTCATTCCCTGGGTAGTCTAACAAAGGTTAGGTCTCTGCAGCTTCAGTGCAGACAGCAGAGTATCGATCATGAAACCATCACAAGAGGCAGAAGCCAGGTGTGTTTAGGATAGGTATGCTCTTTGTGACCCACTCCAACATCTTACATGTGTTAAGCTGCTATTGATTATTGATACCTGCAGGCTACAGAGCAGTACTGTTTTTAACGATGTTTCCTATACTTGCTTTTTCAGTGTTTGCCCCATTAGAAACAAGCTGGAATATTATGACTCATCTTTGCAGGAAGGCCCTGGAAACTAATCTTCACTTAGCATTAACTTCAGCTTTTCTCCAGAACATAAAGAACACAAGGGGAGCATAAAAGAAATTTCAAACTAAGTGTAATTTGTTCTCCCTTGATGAATAGGACAAGAGCTATGAAAAGGGGAAGACGTATCAAATGGATCATAAGTCTGGCAGCGTTTATGGTGTATTTTATGTGAACACTTGTGTTGGAGGTCACGTTAGGGTTTGTGTTAACAGACTCTAATGGATTTTTACCTGAGTCTTGAAGGCCTGCACATCCTTAAAGAATATAAGAAAAGAAACAGAAGAAAAACCAGAATGTGAACAAATTGTTGTATTCCGAACGATGTAATCATGACCATTTCACCAGGCCCCAAATTCCAAGTATTCTGAAGTGGCTCATTGGCTCTCAGAGTCATATTTATGACATGAATGTCTTTATATGTTTGCCTGTTCAGGTGCATCAGATTATTCTTGGCATGAGCCACTGAGTTATAGTAACTGCTGTGGAGCCACAAGTGGTGAATTTAGATAACAGAATTACATTCAGAGGGATCTTGTGTGAGTTTAAGCAGACCCCTGAAGGTGGTTAAGCTGCTTGAGGAAGTGATTTTAAAAAGAGTTCCTTGACAAAGTTTAATTATTCCACATGTTTCTAAAATATCAGTGTCATATATTATATTGACACAGAGCAAGCGAGTATTGAGGTGAAATCTTATTGAGCAGTTCTGAACAATCAGCTTCAGGAAGTGAAGACACTTTGGTGCACAACAGGGATTGCAACCATGTCATCAACGCCTATTCCCAGGTTGTGCAGCCTCTGACTAGCAGGTCAGTGATAGGACCTCCTGCTAAAGAAGGATGATACACAGCCCAGGTGCTGTGGAGAGCTAGGGGTGGGGTGGGGCGAAGGTCCCCATTCTTATCCACTGTCTCTAGTGCCTTAACTCCCAGGTGAGAAGCTGGTGATAACCACTGACCACTATGGCTAAGAGCACACATCCCTTTGTCTGAGTTCTTCTTCCCAGAGATTCTGCCAATCTTCTTATGTAATTTGACCCACGTGACTTTGTATTGGTTGTCACGTAATCATTTTGTAGCATTTGCGGCTATCAATCTTTGCACATGAACTTACTTTGCATGTGAAAAGTCACTTAACCAGTATCCATTCCACTCTATAATTTTTTTCTTTTTTTGCGGTACGTGGGCCTCTCACTGTTGTGGCCTCTCCCATTGCAGAGCACAGGCTCCGGACGCGCAGGCTCAGCGGCCATGGCTCACGGGCCCAGCCGCTCCACAGCATGTGGGATCTTCCCGGACTGGGGCATGAACCCGTGTCCCCTGCATCGGCAGGCGGACTCTCAACCACTGCGCCACCAGGGAAGCCCTCTTAAATTTTTTAAAAATGTGTTCTGCTGAGTTGTGGTTGCATGTTTCACTTGATAATCATATTTGGTGTTGAACATTGTCGCTGTTTGTCTCTCTTTAACTTTAACTTTAACCAGACTTGTTTTCATGTTCTTATTACTAGCTCTCTATTCCTCTCCAAAACCAACAGATATTCAAAATATCTGCTTTGATAAAAGGAAGAGGCATTTTAAACTACCTTTAAAGTCACATCCTGTTTGGCATATGGCTTGAAAATACTTCTCTTGGAACTGCACCTTGAAAATTCCTATGTTACATTATTAAACATCCCTCTCTTCTTCTCTCTTCTTAAGTCACTAGTAGAGGAATCAGAGTTATTATTTATGATTACATTCTGACAATTATGTCACTTAATTGGATAGATCATTGATGTGATCCAAGTATGTTTATCTTATCTGCTTATGCTTCTCTTCTACTCTTTGTAGTGAGTTTTTAGACATGTACCTCTTTAAAGACAGGGAAGTGAATCTCCTGAATGTGTCCAAGCTTCCATCCAGATCTGACTCTATTTTAATTCTACAATGCACAGTGTATTTCACAGGGTTCTCCAGAGAAACAGAATCAATAGGATAGACAGATTCCATACAAAAGGAGATTTAATGTAAGAATTGGCTCCCGTGGTTATGGAGGCCAAGAAGTCACACAATCTTCCGTCTGCAAGTTGGAGAACCAGAAAAGCTGGGATGTAATTTAGTCCAAGTTCAAAGCCCTGTGAACTGGGAGTAAGGGATGGGCTGGGGGCGAGGGGTGTAGTGGTGTAAGTCTTGTTCTGAGTCCGAAAGCCCTAGAACCAGAAGCAGCTTCCCAAGGACAGGAAAAGATAGATCCTTTAGCTCAAGCAGAGAGTGGATTCACCCTTTCTCTACTTTTTGTTCTCTTCAGGCCCTCATTGGATTAGAGGATGCTCCCCTGCATTAATGAGGGACTACTTTACTCAGTCCACTGATTCAGTGCTAATCTTTCCTGGAGACACCCTCACAGACACATCCAGAAATAATATTTTACCAGCTATCTGGGCAGCCCTTAGCCCAGTCAAGGTGACATATAAAATTAACCGTCACACAGAATAACTTCAGTAATTCTTAGCAAAAAAATTGTCTTCTGAATTATCCATGATATTTACTTACATGGCCCAAAATGAAATAATAGCAACTGTAGATATTTTTTCTTCAATAGTTTAAAAGTGCTCTTGGAATCTTCAATTATTTAATAAGTAGAAGCCAACGAAGCTAGTTAATGTTAAGACTGAGTGTACCTGGTCACATAACTTTGAGGAAAATTTTTAGAATAAAAAACCAAAACAATACATGTCTGACATCATGGGGTCAAAACTTCCATTTGCCAGTTGGAAATCTAGCATTGAGTAGAAGATAAAACCATTACTATTTTAGTGTTAAATCCTTCGGTTGGCTGAGGCCTTAGACAAGTTAATGTTTCACAAATTTCAAAATACTAAATACCTCATGAAATGAACCCAAAATGAACTCATAATGCAGTTTCAAAATACGAAATTATTACTAGCTTTTGCATCCCTACTGCCCACTGTCATGTGAAAGCATGTATAACTCACCAAGAAGCCCATGAAACGAAGCCTCAGCAAATATAAACATGATTTATGGCTTTTTTTCCCCCACATAAAATGAATATCCACGTCTTTTGCCTTCTGCTTATCAACACGGTGTCAGCACTCGAATGCATTATACATCCAGTATCCAGGAGAGGTTTCTAATTCTCCACTTCTGTTTGTTAAGACCTGGGGAAGAGAATATCTTCTTGCTCTAATTCTCCACCATTGACAGGAGCTATGTTAGAAAGTCAAGATTCTGTAAATGTACATTGTTCCTCATTAGCCTCAACTTGAAGACAGTATCTCATTTTTTTGAGAAGGGTTCTCAAAGACCCATTCAGGGAATCTGGGCTAATGAGGCCATAGTCTTGAATGAGAGCCGGCCTCGGATGTCTGGATTCTTGCTGTCTTGCCGTCAGAGCCATGGCAGATGCCCTCTGAAGGCTGAGAGTAATTATTTTAATGACTAACCTGTGGATTCCATTTTTAAATGCCCTTCCTGAGAAAAATATATTTGCAAGTCATTTTCACTCTTTTATTCCTTTTTCCCCCCAAGTTTAATCCTACCTAAATTTTATTTTTTTTTTAAGATTTTTTTTTGATGTGGACCATTTTTAAAGGCTTTATTAAATTTGTTACAATATTGCTTCTGTTTTTATGTTTTGGTTTTATGGCTGCGAGGCATGTGGGATCTTAGGTCCCTGACCAGGGATCGAACCCACACCCCCTACATAGGAAGGCGAAGTCTTAACCACTGGGGTTAGTTAAGTCAGGGAAGTCCCTACCCAAATTTTAAAGAGAGAATATTTTTTAGGAGTTTACTACCTTAAGATTCTAAACTGAAAGAATTGCTAAATAAAAGCGAGTTAACAGTAGGTGTAATGAGAATGACAGTAGTTAATTTATTCAGATTCTTTGTTTTAGATATGGTGCATCTAAGGATAGTGGCAGGGAAAAAGATTTATATAAATGCCAGTGAAAGCAGACATGTTTTTCCCTCCTTATCTTAAAAACTTAGTGAGAAAAATCCTTTCCTATACTGTCAAATCTAGAATTTAGCAACTCAGATAAAAGAGCAAGTCTTTAAGGTTAGAACCTCAAATAGCAAAGAAATGTGACATGCTTTAAATTTTTATCCCGTTTTATTGAGATGTAATTGACATATAACATTGTATTTATTTTAGGTCTACAACATAGGGATTTGATACTCATATATATTGTGAAATGAGTAGCACAATAAGTTTAGTTAACCTCTATCACCTCATATAGTTCTAATTTTTTTCTTATGATGAAAAAAATTTTAAGATCTACTCTCTTAGCAGCTTTCAAATGTTCGATACAGTATTGTTAACCATACTGTAGTCACCATGCTGCGCATTACAACCCCAGTACTTATTTATTTCATAACTGCAATTTTGTAACTTTTGACACCTTCACCCATTTTTGCCCTCCTCCTCCCACCTTAGGCAACAACCAGCTGTTCTCTGTGTCTATGTTTGTTTGTTTATTTTTTTTGGATTCCACATATAAGTGAGCTCATACAATATTTGTCTTTCTCTTCCTGACGTTGTACTTAGTACTTCAAGTTCCATCCATATTGTTGCAAATGGATGGATTTCCTTCTTTTTTATGGCTGAATAATATTCAATTCAATAATATTCAATTGTATATATATAGATAGATATACACACACACACATATACACCACTTTTTGGGTATCCATTCATCTGTCTATGGACACTTAGATTGTTTCCATAGCTTGGCTATTATAAATAATGCTGTAATGAACATGAGGGTACAAATATCTTTCCAAGATAGCGATTTTGTTTCCTTTGGATATATATCCAGAGGTAGAATTGCTGGGTCATATGGTAGTTCTATATTTAATTTTTTGAGGAACCTCCATACTGTTTTCCATAGTTTCTGCTACAATTTACATTCCCACCAACAGTGCACAAGGGTTCCCATTTCTCCACATCCTCCCCAGCACTTGTTATTTCTTGTCTTTTTGATAATAGCCATTCTAACAGGTATATACTGACATCTCATTATGGTTTTGATTTGCCATTTCTTGATAACTAGGGATGTTGAATAGCTTCTCATGTGCCTGCTGGCCATCTGTATGTTTTCTTTAGAAAAATGTCTATTCAGCTTTTCTGCCCAACTTCTGGTTCAATTGTTTGTTTTCTAGCTGTTGAGTTGTATGCATTCTGTATATACTTTGGATATTAACTCTTTATTAGCTGTATGATTTGCAAATACTTTCTCCTGTTCTATAGGTTACCTTTTCATTTTGTTGATGGTTTCTTTTGCTGTACAGAAGCCTTTTAGTTTAATATAGTCCTACTTATTTATTTTTGATTTTGTTGCCTTTAATTTTGGTGTCAAATCCAAAAAATCATTGTTTATGGCTTCAGGTTTTATATTCAAGTCTTTAATCCATTTTGAGTTGATTTGTATGTATGATGTAATATAGGGGTCCAGTTTCATTCTTTTGCATAACTGTCCAGTTTTTCGATCACCATCTATTGAAGAGACTATCTTTTCCCCATTGTGTATTCTTGGCTTCTTTGTCATAAATTAATTGACCATATATGCTGGCCAATATGGTTATTTCTGGTCTCTGTATTCCAGTGCATTGTTCTGTGTGTCTGTTTACAATTGCATCAAAAAGAATAAAATACCTAGGAATAAATTTAACCAAGGAGATTAAAGAACTGTACACTAAAAACTACAAGACACTGATGAAAGAAATGGAAGATTACACAAATAAATGGAAAGATATTTCGTGCTCATGTGGTTTCCTCCTGGAATGTTCTTCCCCAGATATTGACATGATTTGTTCCATGCTCCCTTCCACTCACTTTCTTTCACTCTCCACTTAGTTTTCACCTTATAAAATAGGAATTCATTGATATTTTAGGAAATACCATTCCTCATTGTTTTTCACCCTTTTTTCTGCTTCAATTTTCTTTGAGCACTTATGGCCATTATGGCATATTATACATGGATTTAGTGATTTGCTGAACTATTTCTTGCTCTTTGTTTCTGGAATGTGAGCTTGTTGAAAAGGAAGGACTGTCTTAGCCTTAGGCTACTAAAAAAAATAAAGTAGGTAACTTAAACAACAGAAATTTATTGTTATACTGTTCCAGAGGCTGGAAGACCAAGATTAGGGGGCCAGCATGGTCAGGTTTTGGTGAGGACTCTCTTCCTGTTTTTCAGACAACCACCCCTTGCTGTGTACTCACATGGTCTTTCCAGTGCATGTTGGATAGAGAGAGAGCAGGAGAAAGAGAGAAAGAGGGAGGAGAATTTTTCTCTTTCTCTTCTTATAAGGCCACCAATCCAATAAGATTAGGACCCCACTCTTATGACTTCATTTAACTTTAATTACCTCCTAAAAGCCCTATCTCCAACTACAGTCTTATCATGGGTTAGAACTTCAACGTATGAATTTGGTGGTTGGGGAGAATGATCTTTTTTTTTTTTAAGGTTTGCATGTTTGTTTATAATTACAAGTTTACTTTGCTCCAACAGAGCAGCCGCGTTGGTATGTTCTAATTCTTAGCCATTAATTCCTACAAAAATAAACCTAAGCTCTTACAGTAACTTAATCGATACAGAACTAAAACCGTTCCGCCTACTTAAAGGGATTTAGTTACCAAGGTGCTTATGCTCACCACGATGCCCTGTCAGAGGGACGCATGCTTCTACTGAAGGTCTGATCCCTTTGCTCATGCAACAAATTTATATTCCCCACCCTCCCTCCACCCACCAGTAAAACAAAAACGCAGAACTATTTACAATTGAGAGGAAATATGCTCTCGGTCAACCGACCTTGCAAAAAAAAAAAAAAAAAAAGACTGGCTCATTTCCAAGTGGATGAGACACCGAACAGTGTTCGGCCAGAGTCCAACGCTGACTGGCCTGGGTCAGGGACTGGCAGGGACAGGGCAGGAGGGAGAGGGACGCCGCAGAGGAGCTTGTCCTGGGCATTCACCCCCAACCCCGATTCCTATGGAAGCCACACTCCAAGTGACAGCTCCCAGCTCCCGTTCAGGGCCCCGTCCTACAACTCCAGCACCCCCGACCCCGCCAGCCCGCTACCTTGACGTCGCCGCTCGGGATGTCAGGGTCGTCTGGTTTGCTTCTACAACATGATCCGTGGGACACCCCACTTTCCATGCCCTAGGCCCCCCCACGCCCCCATGCTGGCCACGCCTGGCTCCTAGGCCCTGCCTGCGGCAGTGGGTGCCAGGCCAGCAGCTGAATTACAGAGATGCGCTCGGCTGCTGCATTGGCCAAATGGGATTTGGTTCCACTTTAAAAATCAAAGCTGTCCAGGAAAGGTCACAAAGTGAGGATCACACTTTTGCTCTAGAAACCTTTCTGCAAAATACCAAAACCTTAGAATCAGGCTGTGCACAACTAAAAAGGAAAACTAGGCCAAGATACCTCAAAGAGGTTTCCCATATACACGTCCCCCTCAAAAAGTGGTTCTAACTCAGACCATGTCCAAGTTCAGTTCAGTCCAAAACATAAGCAGTAGCATGGGAATTTTCCAAACTCAGTAAACAGAGTGACCCACGTCTCCCGCAGTAAGTGCAGTAAAGCAGGGACTTTACTGAATTGTGGAATGAATTAATGGAATAATTCTTCCCTTGGACCTCTTGGCTCATATGTAAATCAGAGAATATGGTTGGACACCTGTATAATATATGCAAGCATTCTGGACAGTTAGGCGCTCTTAGAACTTTCTGTAACATTTAAGTATCTTTGCGTGTTTCAATTTTTCTAAGAGCTTTCTCTAACATTTAAGCATGCTTGGCTCATTTTGCATATGAACTTACACATATACATACACACACGACTCTGTGGGTGGAGAGTGTTGCCTGCTCCATATGCTAGCATCTCTAAATCCTAGCTCCAGCCCAGCCAATACACTTTCTTCTGTTCCTCTCATGTGGAAACTTTACAGTCCCTTCCAAAGTTCTATGCCATTTAAGTAGTTCTAAGGAAAGGAAAATACATCCTTTCATTTGGAATACCTGGTAATTTTGCAGGGCTGGAGATTTTATTTTCACAGGTTAAACAGTATCAAAGCATGCCAGAAACAGTATAAAGAGCATATATTTGCATGCTTTTATTTTCATGGTGCCAATTCAGCTTCCAAAGTGGCTTCTATCTTACCAACTCATCTGTTCAATGCTATTATCACAGTTAGAGTTCCTCCCGGTTCTGGAACAAGTTTTTCGGGGATTCATGTGACCCATGGGCAGGCAGATGCCTTTCACTTAAAAGCAGTCCTGAGATGGTTACAATTCGTTCGTATGAGTGGGCTAGGATCTGTGTCCTCAGGTTCGGGTCCCAAATCAGGATTAGAAGAGCTGGTCCACACCTCCGCTTTAGGGAAACTTTTACCTTGGTCTTTACTGGGACCTGAGGTCAGGGACATTTAATTATTACACTATTTTCTGATGGCTAAGTAGAAATTTTCCATATTGAGGTAGACTGCCCTTTCCACTGCTCTATCCTCGCATCTTAGGTTCTGCCCTCACATCCACCAGCTGTATCAGCATATATAGTAATTCCGGAGTCCTACCTGTTCTGAAAACAAGAGTTTACTGAAGGTAGGGATTAATCATCTGATGTGTTTTCCAAGCAAGTTTTCAGGCTACTTTTAGCTTTCAAAGCTTTTAAACTTTCAAACCTAAAAATGTGTTCAACCATAACAAGGTGGTAGGATTCACTGATTTTTGAAGGATTGCAGCAGACATGTGCTCCCCGCAAATCGGGAGGTGCTCTCTCTAGTCTTAATATTCCTTGCAGTTCCCTGTAAACTCTGAGGTTGAGAGGAAGTTGTTGCATCAATGTCTGGAGTCCTTTCACTGCTGTTTTGTTTCTCCTTTTTATTTTCAAAAGTAGCTTTTCCCCTGCCTCCTCTCGAATTAGGTTCTCTCACTGGAATAATGTCAACCACCCTTTTTTTTTTTGCTTTCTAAAAATAAATGAAAGTATTTAATGAGGGTGAGCCTAGCCTGACTCCTTTTTGGCTGTGACACTTTTCTCTAGGGCTTTCTGGGCAGGATTTTTTTTTTTTTTTTATGACAGGTCTTAGGAAATTTAACCTCTGTGGTTCTGAATTCATCATTGTTGTTTTTTTTTTAACTCCTGTTTTAATATTCTCATAAATCTGCCACAGTGAAGGAGACCCTGTTTTCCCAGGGCTCACGGATGACTTCTAGAACAGTCACACAGGCTTTCCATTAACGCTTTCATATATATTTAACCTTTTCAGCATCTCATTGGCATGATTTAGCTAGAGTGCAAGGTCTCCTCCAGCTGTGGGGCTGACACAGCTTTCTACAAATTATTTCTCTATTTTTAGGGCCACATGGTTGTCATTTGGGGTTGTATAGTCTTCCCCGAATAGATCATATGTGAACTACCTGGCCCAGCATACGGGCTCCTAGAGAACCCAACAGCATCCTCATACTTAGGGCTGGAGAGATACTTTCGTATTAAATCTTTTGTTACATCTGACATAATCTGACATAGTCTACCTCTTTCTTTTTGTGAATGCTTTAGAAATCCTGTGTTCATGGTAGAAGAATTAAGTATCTTTTTCTAGAGGAGGCTCTTTTCACATAATAATGTTGATGAAGAGATACTGATTACCACATTCAGCTAGGTTTGCATTTATTTTCTGGTTTTATCTCCATTGGACTTTAAAAAAGCCTATCAGAGGACATTAATTTCAGTATCACTTGAGTTCACCGCTTGAGTCTAGCACTAACAGTGCTTTCTCTGAACTCACATCTGTTGGTGGTACAAAGGTGGTTGTGTTTCTTTTTTCTTCAAGCTTTATTGAAATATTTATAATTGACATATAACATTGTATAAGCTTAATGTGTACAATGTGAAGATTTGTTACGTGAATATATTGTGAAATGTTTGCCACAGTAAGAATACGTAGCACATCTTTTACCTCACTTAATTACCATTTTGTTGTTGTTATGGTGAGAGCATTAGAGCTTAGAATAGAGCAGTTTTCAAGTATACAATAGAGTATTGTTAACTATAGTCCCCAGGCTCTGCATTAGATCACCAGGACTTATTCATGTTATAACTGAACATTTTTACCCATTTACTAACATCTCATTTCCCCCAGTCATCAGTCTCTGGCAACATACCCTCTGTTTCTGTGACTTCAGCTTTTTCAGAATCCACGTATAAGTGAGATCATACAGTGTTTGTCAGTATTTGTCTGTACAGTATTTGCAAAATGTCCTCAAGGTCCACCCATATCGTTGCAAATGGAAAAATTTCTTTCTTTTTATGGCTGAATAATATCTATCTATCATATATATATATATAGAGAGAGAGAGATGGATAGAATCACATTTTCTTTACCCATTCACTGGTTAACGAATACTTAAGTTGTTCCCATATCTTGACTATTGCGAATACTGTTGCAATGAATATGAGAGAGCAGATATCTCTTTGAGACAGTGATTCTATCTTTTTCAAAAATATACCCAGAAGTAGGAGAAGTAGGATTGCTGGATCATGTAATAGTACTGTTTTTAATTTTTCAAGAATCTCTATCCCATTTTCCACGTGGCTGCAGCAATTTACATTCCCACCAACAGTGCACCAGCTTTCCCTTTTCTCCACATCCTCGCCTACACTGGTTATTTGTTGTCTTTTTTTTTTTTTTTTTTTTTGCGGTACGCGGGCCTCTCACTGCTGTGGCCTCTCCTGTTGCGGAGCACAGGCTCCGGACGCGCAGGCTCAGCGGCCATGGCTCACGGGCCCAGCCGCTCCGCGGCATGTGGGATCTTCCCGGACCGGGGCACGAACCCGTGTCCCCTGCATCCGCAGGCGGACTCTCAACCACTGCGCCACCAGGGAAGCCCCATTTGTTGTCTTTTTGATGACAACCATTCTAACAGGTGTGAAGTGACCTCTCATTGTGGTTTTTATTTGCACTTCCCTGATGATTGGTGATGTTGAGCATCTTTTCGTGTATTTATCCACTGCAAAGCTTTTTTTTTTTACCGTGTCTCAGCTATTGTTCCAAGGTCAACTTGCTCAAGCTCTAGAGTAACTAAACAATTAGCAATACAAATATGTAGCGTACTTTGTCTGTTACTTTAACATTTCCCTGTAAGTCCTGCTGCTTTTACTAATGGGCGATTCTGTTGGCACCAGGTTCTCTGCTCATCCTGGGCCCCTGCATCATTAGCTGTTCTCCTTTCAGGGCTGGTCTTTGCATGGCCCATGACACAGACTTTGCACCATTACTGATCATGTCTTACAGTTCTGGGGCTGCTAATGCTTTATTCATATTTCCTATGAGTGGTGCTCACCTGTGCTTGACCTCTGACCTCCGAAGGGTTATCTCCTCTCTCCACTGCCTGGACATCCTTGCCCCTGCTCACTTCTCTCTCTTTCTGGTCAGTACTAAGTAATCTTTCTTTTTCCTTGCCAAAATATTTTCAAAAGTTCTCTATAACACTGTTGCTTAGGCCCTACATAGTATAGTTTTGACATTCCCACCGAACCTCTCCTTTCCTGGGTGTACAGAGGCTCAGGAAGGATAATGTTAAGGCAAGAGATTGTCAAATACAGCTTCATAGTGTACCTGGAACGTGGCTCTCTCTGACATTTAGGACCTTTTCCTGCGTCAGCCCACCCCTGCCAAGAAGACTCCTTACTCATTTAGGAGTGGGTGTTGTATCTCCTTAATATTTGATTCTAAGCCTCCAATTTCCCCACTCCCCACTCACCCAGTGTGTCAGCCTTGTCTACATCTGTCTCAATAGCAATACAATAGGTTGGCATCAGTTATTTACCACAGAACTCCTACACATCATGTAGATTAAGAATATGGAGTTTCTTTGTGACCACCTAGAGGAGTGGGATAGGGAGGGTGGGAGGGAGAGAGGGAGACACAAGAGGGAAGAGATATGGGAACATATGTATACATATAACTGATTCACTTTGTTATAAAGCAGAAACTAACACACCATTGTAAAGCAATTATACTCCAATAAAGATGTAAAAAAAAATAAAAAGAAAAAAGAAAAAGAAAGAAAGAAAGAATATGGAGTTTCAAAAATCCTAAGTAAAGAGACTTAGAGCCCAGAGCTCAGAGGGCAACTCTTTGGAAGGTAGGAAGGTAGAGGTGTAAGAGATGGTTTGCTTAACAATACATACCCGAATCTGAGCTCCAACCTCACCAAAATTCCATGTCATGAGTAGATCAACTTTTTCTAAATCACCTAACATTGGATTTAATTCCAAGTAAGAACTCAACAGGAACCATAATCAATGATGAACATCATCTTCAAATGTTCAGTTCCTTTTATCTAACCCTGTCTCTGTGTTGTCCAAATAGTCCAGGCTTTGGAACTACAGGTTCTTAAAGTGTTTTCATTATTGTTTACTATGGCTTGCTTTGGAAGCAGATCCTGACCGCTTTACCCTTATCATAGGGAGCGTAAGGAATGTACAAGTGTGCTATATATTAGAAATATAAGTTGCTTAAAGGAGGCCCTTGATAGATGTTGATTGGTGTCTTGTGGGATGTGTAGCTTTGAGCATGACTAGGTCTTCCATCAACTAGATTAAAAGATGAGGGGAGGCCTTTCTCATCTCCATTTCTGGGAGCTTGTGTCATTTTAATAATAGAAATTAGAGTCTGATATTTTCTGTCAGCTCATATAGCACTTTGAACACATCTGCTCAAAAAATAGAAGAGTGATTTGGGATTGTTCTGGTCTCTTAAGTCATAAACAATTCAGATCAGCTCTCTGGGACATTAAAGAAGAGTAGAACCTAGTATTTCCATGTTGGTGTTTTGTTTTTGTTTTTGGTGTTCTAGCGAAAATCCAAATTCTCTACCAAATGAAGTATTGAGACTTGTTTGCTGTAACACTAGAGTGTTTGCAAATGATCATCTTGGCTTATGGAACCAGTAAAAACATTTCCTCATGCAACAATACCATCTGGAAGCAAGTATCAGCACTGTAGATAAGCCATGTGTGTTGGTTTGTGCTGTGCCAACTTGGTTAAGCTGGGAACTGTGTTTCTCAGAATCTCTTTTCCTGTATGGTCCTGTGTTAGCACTGGCCAAAAGAGGAACATGCCTTCTAAACTGAGTAGTGCCTTTTATTCTTTGGAGGTCTTTGCAAGGTCAGGTGCAATGATAGGTATATGCAAAAGAGGCCTGTGGGTTCCAGTTTGTTCTCACCCTCCTCCACTCTACATCTGTGTCTTCTCTCCACTCTGGATTATGCCTACTACCTGTGGCCCTAAGTCTACTACTAGCTGCTACCATAGAAGAGGTAGATACACAGAGGAAAAACCCTTGCACTTCTCCATGTGCTCTGCCTTTATAGTTAACTCCTTCTCTGGTCCTACAGACCTTAGTTCCCACCTCCTTCCACAGTTATGTAAGGCCTAATTCCCATTAGCAATAAGTTATTCCTTACTAAACCTGTCTGATATATGGCATTTCTCTCATGAGACTCTTTCATGTAGATTGTGATCTTTAAATATTTTACCAACATACATATTTCAAAGAAGATATATAAAATTTCACTTCCTAGACATGTTAATATTTCACCTCCAGGACATTTTAGAGACATATGGCTTTTATCATTTCCTACATAAATAGTAGGTAATATGATTTGTGCTTTTCAGATGAATATGTTTTTACCCCCCTCCCCAGCAAAGGAATGAGTAAATACGCCAGAATGGTTACTTCAGACTCATATTTACACTAGGTGATTATAGTCCTCTGAATAGCATTATATGTAAGAAGGGGAAAAGATATGTTAGAAGATGAGAAAAAAAAAAGAAATATATCAAAGAGACAAGAAATAACAAGTGTTGATGAAGATCTGGAGAAAGGGAACCCTTGTGCACTATTGGTGGGAATGTAAATTGGTGCAGCTACTATGGAAAACAGTATGGAGGTTCCTAAAAAATTTAGAAGTAGAACTACCATATGACCCAGCAATCCCACTTCTGAGTATATATTCAAAGAAAATGAAAGCAGTACCTCAAAAAAAGATATATGCATCCTTATGTTCATCGCAGCCTTGTTTATAATAGCCAAGATATGGAAACAACCTAAGTGTTCAACAGTGGATGAATGGATAAAGAAAATGTGATATATATATATATATATATATATATATATATGTATATATGTATATATGTGTATATATAAAATATATTAATATACACACATATATAAAACATATACAATGGGATTTTATTCAGCCATTAAGAAAAGAGTAGGGCTTCCCTGGTGGCGCAGTGGTTGAGAGTCTGCCTGCCAATGCGGGGGACACGGGTTCGAGCCCTCGTCTGGGAGGATCCCACATGCTGCGGAGCAATTGGCCCCGTGAGCCACAATTACTGAGCCTGCGCGTCTGGAGCCTGTGCTCCGCAACGAGAGAGGCCGCGATAGTGAGAGGCCTGCGCACCGTGATGAGGAGTGGCCCCCACTTGCCGCAATTAGAGAAAGCCCACGCGCATAAAAGAAGACCCAACACAGCAAAAATAAATAAATAAATTTAAAAAAAAAAAAAGAAAAGAGTAAAACCTTGTGATTTGTGACAATATAGATGGATCTTGAGGGTATTATGCTAAGTGAAGTACGTCAGACAGAGAAAGACAAGTACCGTATGATCTCACTTATATGTGAAATTAAACAAAAAAACCCACAAAAAACAAAAAGCAACATCATACAGAGGAGAGATTGGTGGTTCCCAGGGGCAGGGAGTAGGAAGTGGATAAAACAGGTAAAGGGGGTCAAATAGTACAAAGTTCCAGTTATAATATAAATAAGTCATGGGGATGGGATGTACAGCATAGTGACTATAGTTAATGATACTGTATTGCATATTTGAAAGTTGCTAAGTGAGTAGATCTTGGAACTTCTCATCACAAGAAAAAAATTGTAACTATGTATGGTGATGGATATTAACTAGACTTAATATCTGTCACCATAGAGATACATAGTTTTGCAATATATACAAATATTGAGTCATTATGTTGTACACCTGAAACTAATATAATGTTATATGTAAATTATACCTCAATTAAAAAAGAAATAAAATCAGGGAAGACTTAGGTGACTCTGATGATAGACTATGACTGTGTCAAAATCAAATGCCAACCGTATTATGCCATAATAAGCCAATTATTAGACATAAAAATCAATCAAAATAGATTGATGTTCTTCTGTTAGGAAGAATTTTTTTTTTTTTTTTTTTTTTTTTTTTTTTTTTTTTTTTTGCAGTACGTGGGCCTCTCACTGTTGTGGCCTCTCCCGCGTGGAGCACAGGCTCTGGACGTGCAGGCTCAGCGGCCGTGGCTCATGGGCCTAGCTGCTCCGCGGCATGTGGGATCTTCCCAGACCGGGACACGAACCCGTGTCCCCTGTATCGTCAGGCGGACTCTCAACCACTGCGCCACCAGGGAAGCCCAGGAAGAAATTTTTAAGGTAGGTTTTTCATGTAGTTTTTTTTTTTGAATTTTATTTATTTTTTTATACAGCAGGTTCTTATTAGTTATCCATTTTATACATATGTCAATCCCATGTAGTTTTTAATGTAGGTTCCCTGTGTCTGCCTTTTCTTTTACCTAGGGTTGAAGCTTTACTATGATTTCATAGTCCAAAGCAAATCAGAAGCAATCTTTTGCAGCAGTGTCTTCTCCACAACCAATATGTAACTGGATGAGAGGAGCATATGACTTAAATGTGCACAGTAGAGATGAGCAAGTAGGAAACTATGGGAGCCTTATATCACGGTTCAGAACTAAAGATAAAATAAAGACAGATCCAAGAACTAAAACAACTCAGTCTGGGGCCATTTAGTGTGGGGACAAATTGTTCTTTAAACATTAATAGCGCTTAGGTTCTTCAATAATGTATTCATAATGCTCATCCTGGGCTACTCATCGTATATATTGTTTTGATATCAGAATACTAAATTAGAAAAAAATTAAAGTAAATCTTTAAGAGATTTCCATGTATAACAATTAAAAATTTTAAAGAATGCTTAAGTTTCAGTTATCTAGAAAATGCATTTATGTAGAATACCTAATTTCCTAATGCTATTAAATAAATGAGATATTATTAGCTAATTTTTATGTGTCACTCATAACATAGAATATGATAGATGCTAGTTCGTGAGAATAATTGTGATATCAATGATGAAAAGTAAAGCTAACTTTACTGAGAGCATTAGAGTGGAGACACAGAGACATGTGAGGGCCTGGTTGGGATTCTCCCTGAGACCCAGCCCTAGGTCTGTACTTCCTACCATTTATAATAAGAAAAATATTCTATTTATTTTCCCATGTCATACTTACCATATCTGGGGCTTTTTCTTCCTTCTTGTTGATCCATATTTTCATTTGGTATCATTTTCTTTCTTCCTGATTGACTTCCTTTAATACTTTTTGTAGTGATGTTTTTCTAGTGATACATACTTTCAGCTTTCATGTATCTTCATTTTTTAAAATATATTTTTACCTTTATTTTTAAAAGTATTGAGGTAGAATTAATTAAAAAAATTATTATTTTATTTTAAAAGAAAGAATTCAGTGCATTTTATATATTCACAGTGTGCAACCACCACCTTTATGTAGTTCCAAAATACTTCCATCACTCCAAAGCAAAATTCCTTATGCATTAAGTAGTAATGCTCCATTCCCTACTCTTCCTATGTTCTGGCAACCACTAGTGTACTTTCTGTCTCTATGGACTTGCCCATCCTAGATATTTTATTTGAGTAGAATCATACAGTATTTGTCCTTTTGTGTCTGGCTTCTTCCACTTAGAATAATGTTTTGGAAGTTTATCTGTGTATCAGTATTTCATTCCTTTGTATATGTGATTAATATTCCTTTGCATGTACATACCAAATTTGTTTATCTGTTCATCCATTGATGGACATTTGGGCTATTTCCACCTAGGTATTGGTAACAGTGTTGCTGTGAACATGTGTGTACATGAAAATTGGTACTCAAGTACATGTACATGTATATTCATAGAAGCAATTTCTTCAATAGCCAAAAGGTAGAAATAACTTCTTCATATTTTCTTGTGTATGGAATTTATTGAACATCTTGGATTTCTGTGTTTGTAATTTTCATCAAATCAGAAAATTTTGAAAGCTGCTTTTTCTCTTCCTCTTCCGCTCCTTCAAGCGATCCAGTTTCATATTTACTTTGTTGTTTGATGTTACCCTACAACTTACTGATATTTCTTTTCATTTTTTTAGACTCCTTTTTTCTCTGTGTTTCATTTTGTATAATGGATATTTCTGTGTCTTCAATTTCTCTAGTCTCTTCTCTTCCAGTGTCTAATTTGCCATGAATCCTAACAGTGTATTTTTCATCGCAGACATTGTAGTGATTTGCGTCTTTTATATGACTTATATGTTTCTATTTAACTTTTGAACAAATAGAATACAATTATAGTAAATACTTTAATAGTCTTGCCTGCTAATTCTAATATCTGTGTCAGTTCTAATATCTGTGTCAAAACAAACTGTGTCAGTTTTTTTTTGATTGATTATTTTTTGCCCTCATGATGGGTCATATTTTCCTGCTTCTTTGCAAGCCTGATGATCTTTAATCAGATCCCAGAAGTTGTGAATTTTGCTTTATTGGGGTTGGATATTTTTGTATCTCTCTATGTGTTCTTGAACTTTGGTTCTTTATTAAGTTACTTGGAAATAGGTTGATCCTTTGGGGTCTTGCATTTAAGATTTGTTAGGTGCACCAAACCAGCATTTAAATGTAGGTCTAAACATTCCTTGTTATTGAGGCAAGACTCTTCTGAGTATTCTCAATGCCCCATGATTCATTCATTTTGGCTGATGGGAACAGGCACTGTTCCTGGCCACGTGTGAGTGACAGGAACTGTTTGGTCTAATCATCTCGGATGATGTTTGCCCAACTTTGCATGGTTTTCTTACAGACATGTACCCATCAGTACTCTGCTGAATATGGAAGACATGATCCACGAGCCTCCAGTTTCCTCTCCCTTTGCAGTTTCTTCCTCTCCAGTGGTCTGTCCTGCACACCCTAACAGCTTGATTCTTCCCAGGCTCTCAGTTCCTTACATTAGGGAGATTTCTGTCCCTGCCTCAGCTCCCTCTGCCTGCACTGCAGCCTAGAAACCCTGTCAAGGTAGATATCTGGGACAACCATGGGGCTTACCTCATTTGTTTCCCATCTCTCAGCAACTGAGATGGGATTACATCATCTTGGCTGGAACTGGATGTCCTTCCTCACCAGTCAGTTACTGATATCATTCCTTGATTCTCTGAACCATTCTAGTTTCCTGCCAAGACATTTCCTTTTTTCTAAGCTGATTTAATTTGGGTTTCTCCAACTTATGTCTAAAAAATATGACTAATAACAGGCAATAATCAAGTAACACACATGAATTTATAAGCCATATTGACATAGACAGATTCCATTTAACCTGATTAATGAGTAATTGTTTAAAATCTTTACTGAAAGTTTTTTAGCGGTAGGCCACATTTGGTTAAAATCCTGATGCAAGGCATCAGAAAGCAAAATTATAACCTCCTTGAACTTACATGAGCTCTGGAGGAAAATCTGATAATGGTACTATAAAATCCACACAAAACAGAGAAAACTTCTCTGTTGGTTCCTGTGCTATAGTTAACAAAATCCTTTGCTGTTTCTAACAAATATAACTGTGACCTAAATGCTTCACAAAAGACAGAAACAATGTGAGATTTAGGTTCATTAAGGCTTCAGATACTATTAATATGACTATTGTTCACCTGCTTGGACCCCTAAGGCTTTTCAGACTCAGACTTGAAAGTAAGCTTTGCTATATTACAGACAGCGGTTCAAAATATCTCAGTATTAATCATCGCAGGTTCCATTTATTCCCTATTCATGAATCATCAGCTGTTTTTGGACGCGTTTTGTGATGCAAATGCTACAGACTTTTCTGGGCTATTTGGCATTACTGTATGAAAAATCATAACTCTGACATCATAGACTAAAGCATCAGTAACACAGCAAATTGACAGGCCTGGGACCAAGTGCACAGAAATCCTTGAGATGTAAGCTGTTTAGGTAGCTTTCAGGCTGCTTGACAGTCTTTTGACCCATGTCACTATTTATTTTCTATAATGATTTGGTCATAGAACTATGTGTTACTAGGAAATTCCCCTGGGTAGTTTAAGCATTAAAAAATGTTGATTTTACTACCTTGTCTTTTCACAGACTCTTTCTGCCACCTGGCATTTAAAAGGTAGACTAAAAGCTAAGGTTGGATAGGAAAATGACAGACAGTGGTCTATGTCATGGCAAAACAATGTTTACAGTTCACTGAAATGTTCCTCCATCTAAAAATTGGAACTTGGTCTATAGGAATAGAGAAATCTCTCAATTTTTGAGAACAGGAAAAGTAAAAAACAATAAAAGAAGTAACATGAATCCAAAAATGTATTTATGGAATCAAAAACTCTAATTCCTATTAACAATATCTTTTTGCTAATAAAATTGAACAATTTATATTTGGAAAATGCAGTATATGGGAAAAGAAATGACTACAGACCTGCTTACTAAATAATCATTCATTCCCTCAGGAATCAAGAGGACACATTTATCAAATTTAGGTTTGACATGAAGTTGGGAGAAATTGTGAGCTTGTTAGGTGGCAGAATGTGGAGTCAAAAAGATCTTGACAGGCTGAAGTAACAGGCCTAATAACATCATTTCACCAGATAAAATTTATGTCACAAAGTGCAAAATTCTTTATTGGGATTTATAGTAGGGGAAACGTGGTGTGTGTGTGTGTGTGTGTGTGTGTGTGTGTGTGTGTGTGTCTGTTTATATGTTTATATGTGTGTGTGCATATATATAGTGATATGATCATTTTATAATTTATATAAATGACATATATTTATAAAATGATAATATGATCATTAAGTGTCAAGTGCTCTGTGAAGCAACTTATATGTACTCTCTCATTTCATTTCATCCGTATAGTCACTTGAGAGTGTAATTACTCTTATTAACTCAATTCTACAAATGAAGGAACTGAACTTCAGAGCGGTAAGTGACAGGATCTAGACATGAACGTGGTCCTGGGTCTGTCTGAGTGCAGAGACCATACTCTTACCCATATTCTTGTAGCTTCTTACCCATATTCCTGTAGCTTCCCTATAGCTAAGTGAGTCAGACATTTCACATGACTGCCAAAGAAACACAAAATACATGAGTGACAGTGAATATCTAATAAGACTGAGTGAAAATCTTCTTTCTGACAAACAAAATCTCCAGCTTTTTTCCCCTCTATAAGCTGCTGTACAGGGTCCTCTGTACGGACACGGGTGTGAGTTAAAGGAAAGCCATTGTTAAATAGTAGTGGACAACACGTGGTTCTGGACTCTCTGCTCTCAGCTTTACCTACACCCTCTGTTCATGCGGTATTACTTTGCTAGAGCTGAGATAAGAAAATAACATAGACTGTGAGGCTTAAACAACAGAATTTTATTCCCCCATAGTTACAGAGGCTAGAAGTCCAAAATCAAGGTGTCAGCAGGATTGGTTTCTTCTGAGGGCCTCTCTCGTTGGCTTGACACGTAGATGGCCATCCTTTTCTGCGTATCTTCACATTGTCTTCCCTCTGTGTATGTCTGGGTCTTAATTTCCTCTTCTTATAAGGACAGCAGTCATATTGGATTAGGACCCACGCATAAGACTTCATTTTACCTTAATTACCTCTTTAAAGACCTTATCTCCATAGTCGCATGAGGTACTAGGGATTACAACTTCAGCATATGAATTCATATATAACACATGCAAAGCCTTGATCTGGGTTACCACTTCATTTAAGCACTGGTAGCTCTGCCTAGTTTTATGACAGGTCCGGGCTGAGAGAACTCAGCTCAGGAAGGGACATTTCAAATGGGTGTTCAATTGGTGTCTCATGATCAGATGCTCCATTTCAACCAGGGCCAATAACGTGGTAGATGCTGTTTTTCAAATACGTCTTAATCCCCACTGCAGATGACAAAGCCTTTCTTTGGAATCCCAGGGTGCTGCATTGTGATTCTATGAACATGTTCACATAACTGATACCATAGGATCTTCTGGATCTTAATATATAGGATCTACTGGGTCATATAGCCTAAGTGGTAGCAGTACTAGCCCTAAAACCTGAAACTGATAGAGTACCCATTTTTGTTCTAGGTCCCACTCAGTCAGCCGGCAGTCTAATGTGTGCTGTGCTTTCTTCATCATAGTAGGAGGTGAAAAATTCAATCATTTGTTTTCGTTTTGTTTTGTTTTGTTTTTTTCAATCATTTGTTTTTTACTTTAGAAGGGCTGTGACTGCTGGACCTCTAAAACTTTTACTGATACGGCAAGCTCCTAAGACTTCATAGAGTTTATTCTCTGAAGCACATGTGTCTCTCTCAATGCTAGCAACTTCTTGTTTACCCAGCTTAATGAACATATAATCAAAGTGATGGGTCAATATGTTGTTTATGAAAAGTACAAAGACAGACCAGCTCTCTTTAGACTAATTTTGTCAGAGGACTATAGTTAACATAGCTCTTGGGGAAAATGGTAAATGTATCTTATTGCCCCTTCCAGGTGAATACACACATTTCAAATTCTCCTGAATGGAATAGAAAAGTACTCATTTACCAAATCCACAGCCTGATAGCATACAAAGAACCTAGGGCTATATTAGTCTACTCTGTTAAAAAAAAAAAAAATCCACATCGGGCACAGAGGCTGCAATTGAGGCTACTGCTTGGTAGAGTTTTTGATACCTTGGCCTTTCAGCCTTGCATAGGATGAGCTGTTGTTTCTGCCGTGCTTGTAGGAGCCATCCAATAGTGAACTAGCAACATGTATTGGAGTCTTTGACAGGTGCCAAATCTTTTATCTTTGGAATGTGTTTCCAAAACCCTTCACTCATATCTATTCAATTTTATCTACTAGACTTTCTGATCAAGCACTCTTGAAATCTAGTCCTTTCTTACTCCTCTGGTTCCTGTTGGCCAGCGCTGACCATGTCTTGCTGCTCTTTTAATTCTTTCCTGTCTTACTAGTCCCAGAATGGCTTGGCTAGGTCATGTCATAGGCCTAAGGATTAGGTGGGGAGATGGAGTAGACCGTGAAAGGGGGACACATGCATGTTATTTTGTAGCAGAGAGGCTGCTGCATTTTCTTTAATCAAGAAGGGGATGTTAACCCTTAAGATCGAGGGTGTGGATCGTTTCTGTAGGTTGACAGGGCTCAAAGGATTCCAAATACACAGAAGTTTCAGGGGCACACACCCAGAAGTGTGACTATCCTAAGTGTCAAAGTACCATTTATGTTTCATCCAGGGCCAAGAATTTGGCATAACGGAACTGCCTTGGTGGGAATTTAACCTCAGAGAGCTAAGCCAGTCTATTAAGTCCTGATCCTGGCCCTCAATTTTGTTTTCTGTCCTCCTGCTACAAGAGATAAAAGTCCTTTGTAAGCTGCCAAAGAGGCCCATTGGCTTCAATATTTGTTTTTCAATTACCTGTGGATTGTCTACAAGTTTTCACTGTCTTTTTCTGGGGCATCCATGGTACTTAGCAATTGTGTCCCCATCCCCCATCCTTTTTAAACATGTGGGATGTTGCAGCAGCCAGAGCTTTCCTTTCCACTGGCAGATCATCCGAACTTACCACCAGTGAGCATTTTAACAACTGGACCACCACCTTGAGCCAGGGGCTTTCTATGTTTTACCTGTCACCAGTAATGGTGTCTTCACTGACAGATGGGTGGTGAGTTATTTAGCTGCAGAAACCACATCATATCACTTTCTTTTTCTGAACATTCCTGGTACCAAATATTATAGTGTAGTTCCCTGGAAACAGATACTTAGATGGAGTTCTTGTACAGGATAATTATTAGATAATAGTATCTGTGGGAGAAAATAGCAAATGTGGGAACAAAAGGTGGGGTAGGAAATGAGATTGGGCAAAAGGAGAAGTCAAATTGTCATGCAAGCCCAACAAAGCCTGGGCCAACCCCATGGGAAGGTTTGGAGCATCCCTATGGAGGTCTGATAGAGCTGGCTTCTGGTTGTCCAAAATGACCAGACTCTATACAACACTCTACACCCCCCCCACCCCCTTCACAATTAAAAGAAGTCTGTGTCCTTGGACAAAGCATCACTCTGCCGCTGAGGAAACCCTGAAAGAGTTGACACTTGGAGTGTGCCTGCCCCAGTAGCTGTGGCAACACATCCTTTCTTGAAGTGGGAACAATGCAACTCCATGTGCAACACAAAAGTCAAGTTACACTCTCTCTTCATACCATACATTTCACAAGAACACAAATTCCAGACGAATCCAATAGCCAAATCAATGTCATTTTTTAAGTTGAAAATTTTTTAAAAATTCCTGACAATCTTCCCTAATCTTAGCCTGTTCGCTCCTTATTTTAGCTTGATTTGTTTTACAGAATCAGTACTCTCTGTGTTATTGAGAATGTTTTCCATTCCAGTAGATATTTTTTTCTGTTTCTTCATTTGCTGCCAGCAAATCTATACAGGAATAAAGTGTATTTTCTACACGTGAATACTGCTCTGCCTTTTCTGGGAAACAGAATTACTTTAACAGTCACTTATAGGGAGTGGGAACCTGCCAGCTTATCATTGGCTTAATTGTATTTATTTAAGTACTTACAGATCTTCCTAGACTTACAATGGGCTTAGTCACGATAAACCCATCATAAGCAGAAAATATCTTAAGTAGAAAATGGATCTAATACACCTAACCTACCCAACAGCATAGCTTAACCTAACCTAAATACTGCACTGAAAGTGAAAAAGAGATGCTTGTATGGGTAAGAATGGCTGTAAGTGTATCGGTTGTTTACCCTTATAATCACATGGCTGACTGGGAGCTGTGGGTCCCTGACACTGCCCTGAATCACAAGAGAATATCGTACCACATATTGCTAGCCAGAGAAAAGACAAATTCAAAGTGTAAAGTGTGGTTTCTACTGAATGCATATTGCTTCACACCATTATAGTATTGAAAAATTGTAAGTTGAACCATGATAAGTCAGGAACAACATGCAGGTACTCAAAATTATTCATTCTACGATAAAAATAAAACTAATACATAAATAAAAATGAGATAATACATATTAATGTTGTTTTAAGTCACTGTATTTGGGGATAATTTAGCATACATTGATAAATAATACAATTACTTTTATAAGTTTGCTTTGTTTATTTATTTATTTAGTGTAACCTTCAAAAAGCTGAAAGTCATAAAGGCAGGAACCACATCTGACCCAAGCAGTACTTTATTTCTAGCACATAGCATAGAACCTGATATTTAATAGATATTCAATAAAAGTATGTCAAATAAATAAAAAAGTAAATGAATGAAAGAACAAATAGATATTAGTAAGAACTCTCCAAAAATAAAATGGAAAGAATGTTTCCCCTATTACTGGAAGGTATTCAGGAATAATCTTGTTGAAAATTTGTCATGGGGAAAATTTGACAAATGAGGATTGTGTTAAGATTCAACCTGTTGATTCAGAAATTCTCTTATATGGACTTCTTCATGTCTCAATACATTCTTCTCTCTAAAATGGAACAATACTTCTTTCTAAGCACCCTCAGGTAAGCTTTCATGCAATGCTATCTTCTACAGTTTTGAGCAAGGAATTTCTTTGAAAAAAGACAATTAGAAATACACTTACACACATACACACACATACACTCCACGTACCCATACACACATGCCTACTTTAAAATAGGATTTCTGGTTATTTCAAATTCTTACTTAGAATGGAAGAGCAGGTAATATTATATATCTCCTCTTTTGAAAGATGTTGAACTTTCAAACCAGATACTTTGGATTTAAATTTAATTTTGTCTCTTTCTAGATATCTGCTATGGGAAGATTCCTTCACATGATCTGATTTCCCATATTCCATCTCCAACTCAGATCCATTCTTTAAAATCAGTCTTAGTTTATCCAACTATCTGCTGCATATATCCAATTTGATGTTTCACAAGCACCTTAAATCCAACATATCCACAAACTAACCCAATAATTATCTTAAACCATCCCACCAGCCTTACTTCACCTACTTACCTAATCCCTACTCCTCCTCCCATGTTTTATGTATTAGTTAATGTTACCACCATCTAGTCATCAAGTCATTCTTGATATTCATCCATCTCAACCACTCTGAGATTATCTTATAAGACTCAATTCAGGAATTGTTGTCTTCCTGAAGACTTCCCTGAGCCTCCGGGTTAAATTGAGTTGCCATTTCTGTGTCTTGTATGTATCAGTGCCATGGCACTTACCACAAATTTTAGTTTTATCTTTATGTATCTCCTATGACATCTTTGCTCTCTGTTGGCAGGCAAAAGATTCTATTCTTCTTTGTCTTCCTAAAACCAGAGTCTGACATATTTAGGCATTCAGAGAACTGTTGCGTTTAGTTCAACAAATAATAGATTTCGCATTTTTTCATCTGTAAATTAGAAATAACGATATATATTATTATATATAAATAATATATACATATATGTTTGTATATATTAGATATACACACACACACACATATCCAGGTTGTAAATATTTGAAAGCAGTCAGTGTAGTGCCAAGCAAATAGTGGATCCTGAAAACTACTCTTGAAAATAAATATGAATTAAGGAAATTCTGTTGCAGAAGTTTAGGAACAAAAAGCTGGCAGTGTGGGAGATTGCCCTGATCTGCCAGAAGTGAGATGTATGACCACAAACCAGATCATTCCAAGATTTTTAGTTTTGTAAGGAAGACAGGACTCTGTAAGTCCCTTTTATCTATAAAATCCTGGGCCTTTTGTTTGTGTATCTGAGTGTGTCTATATATACGCACATAAATTTGGATTCCCATTGTCTTATATGCTTTTTAAAAAAATATACTATGCCTAGTCACTTGTTACTATTACTGGTTTCTAGCATGATATCTACAACATAGTAAGGAGTTAGTAAATGTATATTAGGTGAATACAATAGTCACATATATTTTACATAATCACATCATTCTGTTTCTTAATGAGTGTTTACTGGTATCATTTTGTTCTATGTTCACTCAACTCTGGTAAATTGACTCTTGCAACTGAACTTCAATTTACATGGAAGAATCAGTTTTAAAAGATACATGTCAGTCTTTATAATCCTTGTTTCAGTGGATTCAATGCCCCCTTTAGCTCCTTAATGTGTTTATGCCCATTCTTGCTGGAAAATAAACGATACCTAAGCAACACTTCATAGACTCAGCAGTTGTCTTGTAATGAAAACGGCATGGGAGGGATTTATGTAGAAATTGGGTTTAGTAGATAAACAGACATTAGAATTTCAACTAAACCAATCCTTTCTTTTGTCCTTTGATATAATATAGGTAAAGCACAGAAATATATTAAATGATGCCTTTCTTTCCTATTAGCTTCTTTCTGGTAAGGAGTTCTAGATGGCAAAGAGCCCACAGTGAGTCAAAATCTAGAATATTTCAGGAATGAATGTGTAGTGTTCCTCCCACAGAAGAGTTCCAGTTGATTGGGAACACCTACCTTGATATTTAAACTTGGGAAATTTCTGAGGCTCAGTGGGAAAAGGGCTGTGATGATTGAGACCAGCCTTATTGTGGAAGTGAGGAGTGGCTACTAGTAAACCACCCTTTGTCTTTCCTGGACACTTAACTCTTGCCACCTAGCCAAGAGGGAGAGGTAGATGAGAATGGTATGAATCCACAGTGCTGATATTAACATTCAGAACTATCCAGTATGTAATTGCATAGCAAGGAGCAGGGCTTCTGAGTATAGGTAGAAATATATCTTGGGATATAAGAAAGAGGATAGTGGACAAAAAAGGCTTCTGTTTTCTGTTACCAAGAAATATAAATAAATGTCTTATAAAGAAAATCATGTTAGATAGGACTTTTCATTGGAAAGTGTAAGTGACAGGAAAAGCCTTCTCACCAAGATTAGAAAAACTTTTATAATTTAAAAAATGAAAACCCACATTTTCTCTTGTGAGCCTAGCACGAGCATCCAAAATATTAACTGAATGAGTATTTTTCACCATTATTCTGGAATCTAGATCACTTAGCGACTCAATATGCAGACCCATGGATAGGCTAATAGGATAACTTGATTTTATTTTTCCCTAATAAGCTGAGAAGTGCACCCCTAAAGTTGTCCAAAATAAAAAGTAGATTTGACACTTAATAGTCACCAAGGATGGTTTCTTTTCCTTTGACTAATAATCTGTTTCACTATTTAATTCATCTTACAGCCCAGAAAGTATGTCTTATGTGAAGTTCTAAAGTCTCTAACTTTATTTATTTATTTATTTATTTATTTATTTATTTATTTTTGTGGACAGAACTCTAGGAAGACAGAGACATTTGATTTTCAAATCTTTTGCTGAATGAGGACAAGAACCAGACTCCAGAGAGAGGGGATTTCAAAGGCTAGCCATATTTTCAGACCCCCAGAAAGTGAGCTGTGCCACAGAGCTAGACTTCAATTCCAACAGGGCATTTGAAATGCTGTAAAGCAGGAAGCATACGGAGCACCAGAGAGGGGTAGGGTTATGGAGACTGGGGGAGCTGTGGATCGCTGGAAACTCACTAACCACCATTTCTTGCATTAAAAATTATGGCAAGAAGATTAATTTCAGCCTAATCAGTGTTGGGAAAAGCATTAGCAGTGTAAACCCTGGATTGACTCAGAAACTGGTTGGGTCTGAGCCTGTGGAAAAAGTAGCTCAGTCCCTCACCCTGCGTAGGGCTGGGGAAGACAGTGCTGACAGTATTAATTCCTGCACATATTTACTGAGTGCTTACTATGTGCCAAATACTGATATTATGGCACTAAACAGAACAGAGAAGACTCTTTCTCAGGAAGTTTACATTCCTGTGAGGATGACAAACAATAAGTAAGGAAAAAAACGGGCATCGGAATTATAGATTGTGATAGGTTCCTTGAAGGTAATAGACCAGGTGATGAGAAACAGTTTAAAGAATGTTAGGGCAACCTAAGTAGTTTGCAAAGGTGACAATAGAAAATGGGTGAGATAAAGTAAGTTTTCCACTCATGGAGGACACTGTCCTCAACCTCAGATTCAGAGGAGCACAAACATGTAATATGCTCAGGGAACTAGAATACTGTGTAAGCTCTATTTCAGCCAGGCAATAAGATGTTAGAGAATTTGGCAGAGAAAATATTTCATAAAAACGTTCCTGCAATTAAAATACAAAGAGTTTTTAAATCAGACTATTAAATATTTCAATAATACAACAAAAATAGTTTTGTTAATGTCAACATATGCTGGAACTGAACTCATGTTTTATTTGTTTTGTTTTTTTGCTTTTTCAATTATACATAATCACACATAGGTTTTTCTCCCCCAGGGAAGCCTATGCTAGAGTGATTTGTTTTCATTGAAAACAAGAAAATAATGATAATACCTTGTGTTCTGAGTTTCATTTTTTAAGCAAAACTCAAATGATCACACTTCAAAATCCTAACATAAACACTGTGTTTTGGACTAACTAGTCCACGTAATTGAAACAATAGCTTGTGGCTTGAAATTTTCATCAAGTTTATGATGTCTGTGGGAAACTACCCTTCCTACCTAGAGCAGCAGTAGCCTCTCAGTTTCCTGGGGCAAGTGTAGAGAATAGAGAGGCTGGTATATCTCAAACAGTCTCATCTGATTATGTTAGTGTGTGTGTGTGTGTGTGTGTGTGTGTGCGCGCGCGCGCGCACGCGCACGCACACATACACACATGCACGTGTGTATTTTCAGCATCTTACTGCACACAGGACCCATACTAAAGACTAATAATTTCGTAAATGGAATCATATCATCTTCATGCCTATCATTTACCATCAAGGAAAAATTTTAAAAATCATAAATGCAAGATGATGCAAGTGATATACTTGGTGTCGATTTTCCAAGGCATATGATTCCTTTTACAAAATTATTAGTACTTAGTATGGGTCCTGTGTGCAGTAAGGTGTTAAAATACATACACATGCACACATACACAACCAATAACATAATTGAATGCAATTGTTTGAGATATACCAGCCTATGATGTTAAAGAAGGAAAAAGATGATATGTTTTGATGAGAAGGAATGCAAGGTTTTTCTTCCATCTACATCTATTTAATAGATGAGACACCATCAGGATGTCATAATAGTTCCTAACCATGACCTCAACAATATGTAAGTTATGTTAACTACCAAGCCCTGCAGCTTAAGAAAGGAGTAAAAAGAAAAAGCCCTTACAGGAAGAATTACATATTTTTACAAAAGATTCCCTCAAAAAATTGGCCAGCGTGTGGAAGTCTGGTAATATGGACCTTATTCTATCATGCCTAGAACAAAGCATTCTTTACAAGGTATTGTACTCAGTGCCTTGCATCACCCTTTATCCTAACCATTTTTAAGTGCTTTCACATACTACTACTAGGTGCCCAATACTCCTCTAGTGACTTCTCTCATCATCCAGCAAAATTTAGATAAATCTCTCTCTTCTATCCTTCTTTGAAAATGCATTGACTCGTGAAATACCACTGAATTGTTGAATAGTCTCATGATCCAAATCTCACTTTAGTTTTTATTTCTTAAGTTCTTTTCCACTGATTTCTTAGAGGATTCCTTTTTTTTTCTAGTTAACTAAATTAGGATAACATGAACTTTTAGTACTCACTCAGATGTAGCTCTTCCTATAAGATTTACATTTGTGAAGGTTCTTTTAAAAACATGGTAACTTGATTCAAAGAAACGGATGTGAGATGCTGGCATTTATGTCAAGCTGGGACACTACTAAAATCATGCCAGTAGGCAATCAACATAAATTGCTACCCTAAGAACTGACCTTTAGCTCTTGTAAATTATGATAGGACATCTTACTGGAGTTACAGAAAAACTCACTCCTTGTTCTGAATGAGCAATAGGAAAATAAAAGAAAAAAAGAATAATCAAAAGTGCAACGCAGGAGAAGTCACTGATATTTTCCTGAAAAATGTCTTGGAAAATAAACACTACTTATTATATTCTTCCTGAATTTAACGGTTAACAGAACAATAGGGAAAAAAAAGAGAAGAAATTTTTAAAAACGATGTATCTAAGTACCTAGTTGCAAATGAAAAGTACCATGTTTAACTAACTTAAACAGAAACGTAATTTATTGAATCAACATCAGATAGATCTCAGAACTGATGCAGCAGCTGGAGGACATGTCAAAGGGAAAGGATGACAGGATCTAAGGGAAAGGAAGGAAAAAGCAAGATTATGCCACCTGTACTCTGCCACCCTACTGGACTATTGGCTCTGCCAAAGTCTCTATGAATACTTTCTGACAAACCTTTCCATTACCACCCCAAGATTCAAAGAATTGATGGGAACTTTCAACTGGCTGGGTCTAGTCAACCTCTATGTTTGTTGTCTGGGAGTTGGAGAAGGCATATCTGCCCCGCCTTGAGCTTTTGTGATGGGAAGTGTGGCATGGACCTCACTTATATTGGCTTTTTCATGATAAAGGAAGGCTGTTTGTGTCCTGAGCAACCTCAGGTGATTATCATCCAGTTCATTCTACTCCTTTGGTTTTTCATCCAATTTACATAATAACAGAGAAGTGCTCCTACATATCATAATGCAAATCTGTAATCTTTTATACACACAATAAATGCACTTATCATCTCCCCCAAATGAGGTGTACAAAATCTCAACAGTTATTGCGTTTAGCTTTGGATCTCATTTATTTCTTTGGTGTTGTAAATATATCTTGGTATTGTGCAAACTATGGACAAAATTGCAGTTAACTCTACCAGCACAGCCTATGTAAAGTTGCAGAAGATAGAAAACTGCAAAAGGTAGAAGAAGAAATAAAATGGAAACTAGTTAAGATATGCATATATATGCATAACCTTCTTCCTCTCTCAGTCTCTATCAAAACTTGTATGTGTTATGGCCTTATTTCTCCTCTTAACTGTCACAAATTGACAACAGGGTGCTATTGATCCATATTGAGTTAATGCATTGCCCTTTATAAAATTTATGATCCATAATAATGTGAAACACTTGGTGGCAGTCTTCATGATAACAAACCAGTCATGAATAGTGTAAAGTTAGTCACTGTGCAAGCTGGTATGGATGAGATAGTTTTTGTGAGGGGAACTTTCTAATACTCCCATATAACATCATGTAAATGGCATACTACTTTAAAACTGGTCTTTAAATAGCAAAGTGGATGGATACATGTAGATGAGAAAGTAAGAGTGGAAGATAAAATAGTAAAGTGAAAATATCCTGTTTTATACGATATTATTTAATGACTTGGAAGACTTCACCCGGCAGTAGATTAAAGTAGTTTGGAAGAGATCATTGAACTTTTTAAATAAAAATAGTATAATAAATAACAACTAGCTTTCTTATGCTCTTAATTAATACAGCTCTCTTGGATTTCACCAACCAAAAATAAAAGGACATCGCCCTACTGCCTCATCCTTCCTCCACAACCTCATTTACCTGTCTTCGCCTAGTGTTAATCTGGGTTAAGTTTTTTGTTTTCCTCTATTGTTTTAAGTTGATGCAGGTAGTTGAATATAGTCACTACTAAAAAGCAGAGTCTGAATATCTCTCTTATGCACATTTCTTGACATATTTTGGAAGCACTGGACAGAAATTGAAAGCAATACCCTTCTCACATTTGTTTTCTATTATTAATGTCAAAAGTCATCCATCCATTCCATCTATATCCATCCCTCTCACCACCTATCTATCATTATCTATGACTATTTTCCCTCTCCTCTTGTTCTTATCTCTTCCTTATCTAAATATGTCAAAGATGGTAAGTGTTTCATAAGAGAGTGATTTATAAAAATACAACCAAACCACAGTCCTGTCTCAAATGGTGAGGCTGGCCAGCATATGCAACTAATTCTCACAGAGGCATTCTAGAAAACCAATGACAAGATTGGGACTCTGGGCTAGCCCCGGGGCAGTCAGCAGTGGTAGACTGCTACACACAGTCTCATGTGTAAAGTTTCTGAACTGACACAAGGCTTAATGGAAATGAACCTTGACGATGTGGCCAAAGGAGTGTAAGTGACATCCTGCTTGGCATGCCACAGTGATTTTTTCTTTCCTCTCTTGAAGGCATAATGCTTCCTGTGGGAAACCCTGACTTAAAATGCCAATGTGTGCTTAGATAGGGGATTCACCAACCCTGAAGAGGACATAAGGACCCCAGAAACAGGTCCTTTCTTATCCACAGACTCCATTACTCTTGCCCACCCAATGGAAAGGGAGCATGACTACACCAGTTTCAACTGACACAAGGTTGGAATAATAGCGTATCTGTTTTTATTTAACATCTTTATTGGAGTATAATTGCTTTGCAATGGTGCATTAGTTTCTGCTGTATAACAAAGTGAATCAGTTATACATATACATATGTTCCCATATCTCTTCCCTCTTGCGTCTCCCTCCCTCCCACCCTCCCTATCCCACCCCTCCAAGCGGTCACAAAGCACCGAGCTGATCTCCCTGTGCTATGCGGCTGCTTCCCACTAGCTATCTATTTTACGTTTGGTAGTGTATATATGTCCATGCCACTCTCTCACTTCGTCTCAGCTTACCCTTCCCCCTCCCCATGTCCTCAAGTCCATTCTCTAGTAGGTCTGTGTCTTTATTCCCGTCTTACCCCTACGTTCTTCATGACCTTTTTTTTTTTTTTCCCTTAGATTCTATATATATGTGTTAGCATACGGTATTTGTTTTTCTCTTTCGGACTTACCTCACTCTGTATGACAGACTCTAGGTCCATCCACCTCACTACAAATAACTCAATTTCGTTTCTTTTTATGGCTGAGTAATATTCCATTGTATATATGTGCTCCATCTTCTTTATCCATTCATCTGTTGATGGACACTTAGGTTGCTTCCATGTCCTGACTATTGTAAATAGAGCTGCAATGAACATATTGGTACATGACTCTTCTTGAATTATGGTTTGCTCAGGGTATATGCCCAGTAGTGGGATTGCGGGGTCATATGGTAGTTCTATTTGTAGTTTTTTAAGGAATCTCCATACTGTTCTCCATAGTGGCTGTATCAATTTATATTCCCACCAACAATGCAAGAGTGTTCCATTTTCTCCACACCCTCTCCAGCATTTATTGTTTCTAGATTTTTTTGATGATGGCCAGTCTGACCAGTGTGAGATGATATCTCATTAATAGCATATCTTATAAAAATGAAAATATAAGAAGACTGTGGAAAATGAAAAGAGGCACCCAGTTATTCCTTACTTATTGGTTATCTACTATAATGAATCACATATTGTTCTAAGTTTGTGGAGAATCAAAGAAAAATAAGATATGCTGTCCCTGCTCTCCAGGAATTGCCATATATATATAAATATATATATATATATATATATATATACACACACACACACACATATATATATAATGATAGGTGGCGAGATGGATGGATACAGATGGAATGGATGGATGACTTTTGACATTAATAATAGAAAACGAATGTGAGAAGGGTGTTGCTTTCAATTTTTGTCCAGTGTTTCCAAAAGGTGTCATGAAATGTGCATAAGAGAGATATTTAGACTCTGTTTTTTTAATATATATATGTAAAACACAATAGTTAGCATAGTTACCGAAGTCCAGGAGTGATATGGATAGAAAATGCTCTGCAAATAAATAGTTTTCCCAGAGAAACAAACAAGCAAATAAACTGTTAAAAAATTTTTTTACTTTCAATAAAATATTGCTATTCCAAGTGAAGATGATAAGGTTGATACACAATCCAAATCACCTGTACTTTGTATTTGGGTTATTTTTTTAAATAGTAGAACTGGGTTTATTAAACCTTCTGTTACTGACTTTTTTAATGAAATCTCAACTATAAGAGTCTGAGGCTCTATGAAATGGAACAAGTCAAAGCTAAATAGGTTATATTCAGGCCATAGATGAAATTTGGAGTGAATGCCACTTGACCTTAATTCACATAAAAAGTACTTTTTAAAGGAAGACTATCCCATGCACTTCTTAGCCAGTGAACCAGAACAATGTGCTATTTGTTGGGAGAGACATACAATTAAACTAGTCATTAAACTATAGTATAATAAGTGTTATTAGAGGCAAACTATAGGGCATTAAAAGAGTTTATAGGATAGATAACAAAACCACAAATGGCCATAAAGTCCTCGTGGACAGATGAGGATCTAAGATGGAGGTCAGCAAACTACAGCCTGTGGCTGAATCTGGCCATTGCTTGTTTTTAAATAAAGTTTAATTGGAACATAGCCACACCTGTTCATTTATGCATTAGTTGCTTTTACCCTTCAACTGCAGACTAGAGTAGTTGCAACAGAGACCATCCGGTCTTCAAAGTCTAAAATATTTACCATCTTGCCCTTTACAAAAAATGTTTGCTGACACCTAGTCTAGGGCGAACCCAAGTGCGTAATGGGCCAGATAGGAGACCTAAACAAGTAAAGTAGGGCAAGTATAAAAGGGAGTGGTGGGGTCTGTGGCAAACTAGAAGGTAATTACCCCATCCTAGACAGGAGCCCAGCCTGGCCAAGTGGTGACCTGCGGAAATGTTGCCAGATCTTTCCATTTTTCAAGGAAAAGTAGAAATCTGGATTTTTATGTGAAATCTTACTGGAGGAGGGGAAACCTCAGATTTTAAAAATGTAACTAATTTTTTAAAATCACTTGGAATCAAGGGAATGCCCCAGGAAAGGCTTTACAAAATAAGTGACACCTAACGGATGAGTAGAAAATACCTGAATTTTTGTTGCCTTGATTGGCATTTAGCTAACGATTACTGCTTTCTCAGTATGAATCTGGCTCCATACCAAGCCCAGTTAATCCATAAAACAACTCTCGGAGCAGGTACTATTATTATTTGTATTAATGAAGGTATACAGAGGATGAACACATGCTCCAAGACATGGAGTTAGAGACCAGTAAGACTTGATTCACTCCAAAGCCTGATGCTGTACCAGGTCACTCTAGTGCGAGGTAAAATTTGGAAATGCAAGTGATGGAGAAATGGAGAACCAGGGGCTGGGAAGAGTGTCCTAGTCAGAGGGCCAGGTGTGAAGTTTTAGACGTGAGGTGATGGAACTGAAAGATGCATTAGAGTAAGAGATGGAAACAGCAAGAAAAGAGACTAAAGAGGTATACAGATGCCAGTCTGCAGAATTCTATGCATGGTGTATTAGCTTTTTACCCTATGAGCAATGGGTTCATTAAAGGTCCAGGAGCAGGGACAGGGTGAATTTAGGAATATTTTTCTGGTTGTGATGTGGAGGATGGGTTGTGTGGGGAGTGAGATAGTTGGTGACTGAGAAACCATTGGGAATTTATTACTAGGAATCCAGGTGGACCTGGGTTGTGGGGCTGGGATACTAAGAAAGCTGTCTGACTTTCAGAGTTATTGAAATGGTACACTCAAAAGAAAGGTTGTGTTATGTGTGGTAGGGAAAAGTTTATGCCTACTTTTACATACTTTTGTTATGATTTAGTAAACAGTAAAACAGAAGTAGTTTAAATAACACTGGTAGTTCTGAAAACTTACTTTTCAAATTACAAGTGTTCTGTGTGTGATTCAAGTTTATGAGGTGCTACTTACTATGGCTAAGCTATTCCCATAGTATGAAGACTTCGGAGATATTCATTTAAGCATTCATATATTAGCCAAGATTCTGCAACAGCAAATCTTAAACTGTTCCCAAGGTAAACCCAAAGAATGAATTACCCATCTTTGATAACTTGTAGCCTCTTTTAGGGGGACTATATTGGTATTTATAGCTATAGGCAATAGATATTGGAGAAAATTTAATTCTTAAAAACAAAATATGACAGGAAAACATTTAACCAGATTGTTACTGGGGGAGGTAGTATGTATAGTGGTTAACAGTAGGGTCTTTGGAATTGAGACAGATTTGAGTCCTTGCACTGCCATTTAATCTCTCTAGCACTGTGGTGTAGTAGATAATTTGTGAGTTTTATGCTCTGTTCAAAGAGCAATTGTCAGAGAAAAGCTGACTCCTAGGGGATTCTTACTATCGGACAATTGGTGTTCTCTGTCAAGAGGTGGTTCTGGGCAGCCATATTTGTACTAAATGGGTCTACTTCAGCCCTGGTCACAATCGATTAAACCAGACCTATGCACATGACTCAAACTGGGTTGATTGTATTCTTCCTCCTGGGAATGTGGATTTGAGGCCGAGATGATGGATTATTATGAGCTCTTTGCTTGAGCTAATTCGTACTTGGGCTGAGGAACTTTCATCTTACATCAGATGTACTCCAGAAATGAGGAAGCTGATCTTTAGGTAGAAAAAAGTAAAGCGCACATGCAGAAAAAAGAAAGAAGAAAAGAGAGTCTGTGGTAGAGAGAAAATGAGTGGTTAAGTGAGTTCTCATTCTCTCTACCTGTTATATATTCATCTAATTTATTTAGTCACCAAACCAACACTGATTAAGTTTCTCCTGAATCCCAAGCACAATGCTAAGTTCTCTATAACTCTCTGTATTTAAGTATTATGTCATGTTTTACATCTTTCTTATGTAATAAGGTCTTTAGCATTTTTAGACTAAAATAGGTCTATATAAAGCACCTGCTGTGTGTACAATCAATGTGAATTTCCTGCTACTTCTTTGTAGGTGGTTTTCCTAGGTGGTTACTACATCTAATTGTTTTCTCTTCTTGTAATATATTTTCTCAAGACGGTTCAAACATTTTTTCAAACTGCTCAAACATTTAGAAATTTTTCTATGCAGTCCTAATTATTATTTGTCTCATTATTTGCATATGCTGTTCTCTCCAACATGATTTATTATGCATTGGGCAGAAATCATGACTTGTTCTTTTTATTTCTCAAGCTCATACCATAACCGCTTGTGTAGAATGGGCTTTCCATCTATATTTATTGATCGATGATTTTGGGGTATAAATGAGGACAAAACTGCAATGGTATGCAAAGTTTTCTAGGTTGCAAAACTGCTCTTAACAGGTTTTGCTACCTTTCCAAGTATTTTTCATCTTTCTTTAATTCTCCATTCATCCTCTGCAAGTCTTTCTCTCTGAGTTTATCATCCAGAAAAGTTTATACATTTAAACCAAGATTGTAACCACAGCTACAGGATACAGAGAAATGTAGGTTCACATAGCCATTCATTTTCTTCCTGACTTCGACCTTCATGGCCCTGTATATAGGAGCTGAGAGTGTATGATTTGGGCAAATATTTTGTACTTAATATATGATAAGACCCAGAATAACTGGTCAAAAAATTCCCTATTAACTCATTTCAAAAATGAGTATACATCCTCATGTGATATATCAACCAGTAATTATATGAGTTAATAGAAAAAGTACTCATTTGGAAGAGAAGAGATTTGAACCATGAGCTTTGCTGCTAAGTAGCTGTGTGACTACATGCAAGTCTTTTAGCTTCTCTGAGCCTCAATTTCTTTACATGTGAAAATGGACTAGATGAGATGACTAGCTTTAATATCTGGTAACTTTACTTTGAGCGCTGGCAGTCTTCAAAGTAATATTCTGGCACCTTATTTAATTGTGAGTGATGATGTTGTAGGAATCATTTCTTTATCCATTACTAAGTCCAATTACAATATAAATATGTTTAAGGTTGAAGTATGCAAGAGCTCATCCATAACCCATATTCAAATTAATGTCGTTTAATTGCTTACTGAATGAGAAACACAGCTTAAGAGAGCAGTAGGGATTTCAGTGTACTGTGATGTCAAATACCCACCCCAGGAAAACAGATTTGTTCCTTTTTATAATTACTTTTCGGGTGTTAAATGATTCCATGAAATGAAGTGCCACAAATTAAGTATTGAAATGAACTGACCTGAACAACACACTGAACGCGCCTGAGGCATCAAACAGGTTTCTACTTTATTTGGATTCCCTTTTATTTGGGAGAAGAATGATGTGACTGAAGAATCTTTGCTGATCTTTGAATCCTAAATAAATTAGTCATGGCTTGAAAACCACTTCAATCATTTTCCACCGAGCAGGCTCTGCCCTCTAAGTTCACCTGTTCATGACTTTACTTAGAACTGGAGCAAGCCCGGAGTAAGTGTTTCCGACTGCCTAGGAATTCAGGACTGCATGGTAGTTAGAGTACAAATGATGGGGGTGTGCCATGCGAGACATGGGGTGTCCTCAGAGATCTCTGACCTGGATGCTCCCAGGTTCATCCACCTTAATGAAGCAAGTGGGAAGGATAAAAGGGGAAGAGAAGGAAAGAAAGCAAAACAGTAACATATAGTGAGTAACTGTACTAATTGTCCTCATATGTATTATTCCATTTAAAGCATTACACAAACCTTGGAGAATGAGTCTTTTTGCTCATGGAAGAAGTGATGTAGGAACCGGGACTCAATTATAGAAGGACGATGGTACCACTAAATTACGGAACTTTAGGAGATATTACTGAGTCTGTGGTTCTAAGGTGGGCAAATCGTAAACAGGATATACTTGTCTCCAGCCTTGTTTCTGAATAGACATTTTAAATAAGCCTTAGATATGAAAGAGGAAAACGTTTTTTCCCAGCTTGTCATCAGAAGCCTCACGTTTAACTTGAATACATTCGAACAGGGACATGTTCTTATTTATTCATTTTGTGGACTATGGGCATCTTTAACATTCAGTTCAACATCTCTCTCTTTGGTCCATGCCCCACATCAACAGCTTTAGAAAGATTAGATGAATACTGGAATTGCATAGCTCAACCAGGGAAACTTGACAGCAAAACAGTCTAAAACAAGTGGACTCAGAACATCGACAAATGATTCCCTTCTTCAGATAAGGAAACGCCAGATATGAGAGAGGATTACAAGATAGCTTAATCCAGAATAAAAAAAAAATACTAATTGGAGTCTTGGGGTTCCCGACCAAGGATTACAAAATAGACCATCGGTACCAAGTGAACTCAACAGAGAGTTATCCTAATTTTGCAGATGAGGGAAGAGGAGGTTATATAAATTTCTGAGAGGCACATAGCTAGTGAGTGAATAAGTTGTTCAGATCCAAGTTAGTCTAATTCCAAAGCTCAGCCACTCTGTACTGCCCAAACCAGCCTCCAACTGTCCCATCAGCTGTGCAGAATTTCTTGGCATTCAAGACAAACTTGTGCTCTCACTTCTCCAGGCATAAAATAACGAAGAAAAATAAAAGTACAGATTCTGTTATGGACCTTTTATACATTTAAGATAGTTCAAGGAAGAATTTTAATGGGTGACCTTATAAACTATGGCAAAAGAGCCCCTTGCTTTGCCACGACACCGCCCACATTTAGTGGTTTTAGTTCTCCTTTGCAAGGTCTCTAGGATGGTGCCTCAGCACTCCATCACCACTGGAATCATTGACTTAAATTAGTTTAAATTCTCTTTTGAAATCTGTGGTGTGGGGAAGCCACTGAACTTCTGTAAATTTCTATCACGTCATTTGAGATGCCTGGTCGGTAACACTGGCCTCCTCAGTTTGTTGTGGAGATGAAATAATCTATACCATGAGATGCACCTAGCACAGGGATTGACACACAGCTGCCATTATTAACTAGTTTTTATTGTGAGAGTGCCTTGGGGACAGGAAGGCAGACCAGGTCCCAGAATGCGTATGGCAGTGTATGGAGTGGCAGGCTCCCTGGGATCATTTGATCACCAAAGGTGAAGAGAGGGAAATGGAATAAGAGGAACATTGCTCTGGGGACACACAGCCTTCTTTACAATTTTCTTCAGACTTATCTCTGGGTAGAACCTCGAGTTTCAACTACATGGTCTAAATTGGGATAAAGGATTTCAAGGCACTGGAGATCCCCGCTTAAAAGGATTGAGGTGGCACTGGACAGATCTTGTGGAGGGGAAAAACCTCAGTGCCAGAGTCAGGTCTGTCCCAGCTACCATCAGTGTTGTAAGCAGGAGGGGAGGGTGCTGCATATTTTTGACAAAAGACCTCAAATGAGAGTGTGGACAGAAAATGTCACCTGCCATATCAATAAACAAAGGATCTTGGGGCCATCAAGCCATCAGCCACTGCAGCCCCCCCCCATCCCCACCCCACGGGGTGCCCTCAGAGGATTCAGGATGGAGAAAACAGGATCCTGGCCCTCGATAGTTAAGGTGCCTATCAAAGGAATGATTTCACTGAGCCCAGACTCTTGCATCTTCCCATACAAAAATCATAGAAAAGCACTAAAATCATTAACTTGAGGTGTCTGTTTTTTCTTTAATTGACAGTAGTCTTTTGATGTTCCAACTACCTGGGGGTATTTTTGCAAAAAAAAAAAAAACAAAACCAGAAAGAAAACTCCTCTATATCCTGGCTCCTCCTTTACCTCTTTGGAGCAGTCCCTCAGAGCCATCTGAGAGGCTGTGTCCTGGGCTTAAGTCCTCAGTATGTATGCTGAATAAAACGTAATTTTCAACTTTTAGGTTGCACATTTTTTTTTCAGTCAACAAGAGCTTTGATGCAGCTGCAAATATTTGGGCACAAAATTAACGTGAAAATGTAACTGCTTAATTGTCAGTTTAAATTTCTACAGCCACCTTAATTTTTTGGAAACAAAGTGTGTTATAAACAAATATTACTATAATTAGTATATTTCTCCTACAGAGTACAGTGCAGCTTATTGAAACAATGGACAGTGGTAAATGAGTTAACAATGTCTCTTTCATGAAAAGGAGTGTTTAAAGAAGAATTATATTTAACTTGTTGACCAATTGAAACTAAGCAGGACCCTGCAGGGCCCTCCTGGGTACAAAAACCCCTCTGTGTCCCCTGTTTCTTGTTTGAAGAGAAAAGCTTTGGTCTCCTAGGCTTTCCCTGAGTTCCAAAGAGCAGACCTAAGCAGTTACTAATTAGGGAAGTAAGGAAATGCAGAAACAGGAAACAGCAGGGCCAAATGGTCTTTACAAAAACAAAACAAAACATAGTGACTATGAACATTTTTGTCTATTTTACTTTATTTTTTTCTTTAAACCATGACCTTTTTCCTCTCTCTCTCTCTTTTTTTTTAATTGAACTATAGTTGATTTACAATATTGTGTTAGTTTCAGGTGTACATCAAAGTGATTTTATTATGGGCTTATATTACTTCCAAGTAAATTACTTTGAGGAATTTAAAACAACAACAAAACACACACACACACACACACACACACACACACACACACACACACACACACACACACACACACACACACACACACACACACACACACACACACACAGAGCCAGGGCCAACCGGGAATTGAAATTCTTAACTGGCCACCTAGGCTCTACATAAATAATAAAATGGCTCAACCATTGCTTTGGCTGTCTCCTAGAAAAAACTTAAGGGATCACAAGACCATGATTTACTAGTTTGCTTTGCAGGAACATTTCAATCAGTCACAGTCACCAATAACACTTTGAGTCATAAGACAGTGCCCGGAAGTCTACAACTGAGATCTTTCTGGGCAGCTGAAATCACAAAGACCTCCTCCCATTTACTCTTTTTGCCTTTAAAAAACCTTGCACCCCTGGCCAGCCAGTAGGATGGATCTGAGACAAACCTAAGTCTCCCATCTTCCAGGCTGGCGCCTCTCCATCAATGAACATATTGCTGGTCCAAACTCCCACGCTTTGGTTTGTGCGGCCTCACTGTGCAATGGGCACACAAAGTTGGGTTAGACAACACAACTTCTGAGGCTTTGGGTAATAGATTAATGTAAAGACAGAGGCTGTAAGGAAAGTCAGGAGATCCCCTCACTCTGACAATATTTAAAAATGAAAGGTGTGAGAAGAGAGGCAACTGCAGCAACGCCCTCCTCTGAGTTCGTCCTCTGGTTCTTTCCTTCTTGTTCTCCGTGTTTTAAAAGCTTGGGGGCAGTTAAAGGAATCCTCAGGCACTGGTTTAGATATCTGAGCAAGAATGCAAATTAGAACGTGCTATATATTTTTTCTTGATGTTTAATTCCCCAAACTAAAATCACTGAAATTGTTTAATAAGTGTGTTTAAGCACTTTTTGCATTCTGATTCAATTAAATGTTTATTTCTTCAACCAAACATACTCATTATAAAAGTACCCCAGAAGAGCAATTTGATGGAATTAAGTCCTTTGGCAGAACTTTTAAAAAATGTTTCTCAACAGAGAGAAGCTAAAATTCTAAAATAAAGTGCTTTGGCTAGCCCTGTTTGAAATTTATACTCCCTAAAGACAAACTTCAGCTTCTGTGGTATTCTAAGAGTCCTTAGCTAACTATGTGTTTTATAAACCTCAATTTGTCAAAACACTACCTAGTTATTTTATCAGCTTCTCCCAGTGAAAGACATGGCTAAGAGAAGTAAGAAAAATAAGAAACAGAAGAAATAGGCTGGTTCCATTCTGCTGTGAACTTGGCAGGTTGTTCTGTCGGTCTAGAGACACGCTGTTTTTAAGAAAATGGTTCATCCATAAGATTGGCAACAAGGCATCGCATTTCATTGAACCGTCATTCATTCAATCTTTGCCTGTATACACATAGGCTCATCTCTATAGAAAACCAATTTAATAAGCATTTTATGTGCATATTTGTGAATATACTTTGACTGGAATTACAAAGAAATTAATATAGAATCCAGGTTTTCAAGGGGTTAAAAGGCTAGCTGACAATACTCAATATTAATACTGAGTCCTAAATTGTGTGGCAAATTTTTACATGGTTTGAGAATGCCAGAAATCATTCTGATTATTATAATAGATAAAAGAATTTATTTTTAGCAAACATAGGCATGCATCTATGTGCCTAAATAAATTCTCCTGGCATTTCAGACATATTTTAAGTACTTACAGGATAAATCAGAAAAGAGACAACATGGTCTAAAAACTATGCATGTGTGTGTATGTATGAATGTATATACAGAAAAGTTGTATATCTCTATCTATTTTTAGTTGCATATGCATATGTAGATATAGAGTTGATATATCTGAATGCATTATCTATAAAATATCAAGTAACTCATTTGACTAAACTCCTCACATAATTGATTGCATATTCTACATTCTGGCAGATGAATTTTCCCTATTCAGTTGAAGTTTCCTCATTTTGGATATCAGACCTGAAGTACACAAAGTCGAGATTAGATGTGCCAAATTATAAAGTCTATGGGACAAAATCTGCATATTATGCAGCCCTGCCCCACTATCCCCTACTCCTGTGAGGCTCTGAGGCCACTTCCTTCATCTGCAAAATCAAAATGCAGCTCTGAGGCCTGTGGTGGGCTGTGCTTCTGACAGCTGCCCAAGACCCCAAGGAGTAAAGGGGTCTAATCGCCAATCCCCACAAAGAGAATGCACAAGCAAAGGTGCCCCCCCCCACCCCGACCAAGAAAATAAAAAACAAGGGAATCATCCCGTACACCCTTTGCTTCCCAGGCTGGGCCAAGTCTCTCCCACAAAGATGGATAAAGCTCTTTTATAAAGAAACTGGAAAATCTGACAGTCTTTGGGGAAAAGAGGGCCTCTTGGAACGTGAATCTGCCCTTGGGCAAAGCTACTTTACATAGTCATGGTGATTATTTTATATGATTATTTCTCTTTAATTATCATTAGTATTAGCACATTGTCACATAGAAAAACTTTTTTTTTTCAAAACAACTATAAAGTACTTTTAATAACCATTCAAAAAACAATAGGAAATATAAAGTTTATAACTAAAGTTCCCTAATTTAATTTTTATTATGTGTAGTTTGCTTTATCTCTTAAAGGAAAACAAGCGAACAAACCTTTATTTCCCCATTTATTACCTGGCTGCACATTCTAATGTGTCAGTTTTCTGGGTTGCTCATAGAATTAAAGTCATAAAAAGATAAATACTTCTGTATGACATGAAGGAATTCAAGCTTGCTTTATTCAACAATAACTACTATTGGATTGCTCCTTTTAATACATTCCTGTTCAAAAATTAGTCTAGAAGATGTTGCAAGGGCAGTACCTCTGGCAAAATATTTACTAGCACTGCTGCTTTCTGAAATCCATGGTCGGGCCACAGGAAAGTCAAGGTCAAGCACCTGCCACCTACCTTTTGTGGGAAAGTTTGAATCATGTTTTTTGACATCAAAGAAGCTCATGTTGGAAACGTTGTGTTAGAGATTTCTGCGTCTACTAGAGTTACATCATTTTAATTTTTACACTTTCAGAAGATTTCCTTAGAATCTAAGACACTCCTTCCACTGGATGTTTTCATCATCCCCTGCACTTGCTGGGACGACAGTTAAGTGCAATTGGATTGAAAGGCAGCAGGAGAGTGAAAAGCACGTGAACAAGTAGCCCTGCACACCATGCAAACAGGAAGAGCAGGGATCCAGCATTTCACCCTGAGCTGCCTCTAAGCCCGAGATCTTTAACTTCTTCCATTTCATCGCTCCCCTTGGGCCGATTCGGCACTGGGCTGCTGGGTACAGAATTTCTCCCTCCTGCTAGGGGAAGTCCCTGTGGGTACTGACAGGATTCCCCACTTCTTGCCTCTGTTGGCTTCACACCTGCTCCCCCCTGTCTGGAGTCCATCTGTCCACAGCACTATCTAGAAAAGTCTCCCATGTGTGTATCTTATGGATGTGCAGAGCTTCATAAGTGAAACAAGGCAATTAAAGAAGGCCAAGAATTCTTACCTGATGCAGCCAGGACTCCATATTCTCAGAGGGGAGCCTCCATGTTTACTCTAAGATACTGGAACAAAAAGCTTTTCTTCACGAGGCTGCCCTACTTGCTTGCACCCCAGTTTTCTCTGGAGAAAATGTGGACTCTGTTCTGGAGAGTCCAAATGTGGAAATGTGTTCTGGAGAGCAGTGGACTCTGATTAGTTAGAGGGTAACAGATGATTGCGCTTAAATTTATTATAATTTCAGCATCCTTAGGATCGTGCTAGGTGGCACCAAAAGACAATTCTCTTCTTCGCCAGGGATTTCTGTATCATTTCGACCACTGTCCAGGTAAATAAGCAGAGGCAATCGTGGCACAAAGACAGCCACCTGGACCACCAGTGGCAATGTCAGGACTCCAGAAGGCCATCATTTCTCATTCTCCTTGGAGCTATAACCAAGGACAGCATGAGTCAAATTCCTACAGACTGGAGTGACACACACTTTTGGGGAAGATGATTTATACAGTGTAAGCTAGCTTACACTGTCAATTTTGCAAAAGAGGCTATTCAGCTCTTCTCTATAGCCTGTTAGCATTAGTAGGTAAATTGGTTGTATCACTTACAATAAATAAACCAGTAGGTTAAATAGGTCTAACTTGCTCTAGATTAAGAAGACTGTTAATTACCAACTTTACTAACTACTAGTTATGTTACCTAGAGCTGGTTATTCACCTCTTTGAACTCCATTTTTTGTATCTATAAAATGATTTTTTTTAAAGTCTTACTTCTTGAGAGTAATTGTGATAATTAAGTAAGAAATTGTTTAATAAATACATTGACTAAAATTGTTTGGAGAATTGTAAAACAATACAAATATTCCTTGCTTTTATTGCTTCTGATTAAGCAATTTGCAAGATTCCATTAACCATTTCTTTTGGAATCTCTGTCCTTACAATCTCTTCCTCACGTTTAATTTTATGATTATTTATATTGTCCTCAAGCATCAGGACTTTCTCAGCTGTTGCATCAGGCAGTTCAGAGGCAGGGCGATTCCAAATTGCACATTAATATACCAGGTCGTGTGTTAGAGCACAAAACAAGTCACCACATAAAACTTTTATATTTAGCATTCGGAAAATGAGAGCATTTTATCGTAAGATGTTTAAAAAAGCAGCATCTGCTTTTCTTTCTTGGAGATATTCTGACCTCCTTCACAGGCTTATTGTGATGAATATCTAATAAGATATTATTGTAAAGCACTTTGCAAAAATAAAGTGCTATATAATTGCTTAAAATAATTATTAGACTTGAGTCCATTATTGCACAGAGCAATTGCCACCAAGATAGCAAATAACTTAATTGTTCTGCATTCCTTTCTTAAGGACTTTTTATACTTTGTCTTGGGACATTTACCTTGCCTGTTTCTATGGGGCTCTAATTGCACTGGTACCACGAACTCCCTGGAGGGTTACAAAACTGCTGATGATACCCTTTCTCTCTATAGCAGTTTCTCAGCAGTTTCTACAGGCTGAATCTGAAACCACAATAGACCCAGCTGCCTAAGTTCTCTAGGCTGAACTGTGAAGTGGAAAAAAAATAGCTTTGCTTTACGGCATAGTCATTTCCTGTTGTTCCAGTTAGATGGTTGGTTTTCAGTGAAGAATCTCACTTGTAAATTTACCCATGTACTGGTATACATAATTTTTCAATTTTCCTTCTGAATAAGCATAGAGGTCCCTATTTTTTATGGATCTGTTCACAATGGGCTTAGGAAGAGGAGCAATTTGAGTTAAAACTAGTTGGCATGGGCTTCCCTGGTGGCGCAGTGGTTGGGAGTCCGCCTGCCAATGCAGGGGACACGGGTTCGTTTCCCGGTCCGGGAAGATCCCACATGCCGCGGACCGGCTGGGCCCGTGAGCCATGGCCGCTGAGCCTGCGCGTCCGGAGCCTGTGCTCCACAACGGGAGAGGCCACAACAGTGAGAGGCCCGCGTACCGCAAAAAAAAAACAAAAAAAAAACCTAGTTGGCATGCTATAAATAATAACAGTACCATCCCGACCACTGATAGTAACAACTGATATTTATTGAGCACTTACAAGTATCCCAGGTTCTGTGATAAGTGCTTCATAAATCATCACCTAGTTAATATTTACAAAAATCTACCCAGTAGGTACAATAAAAGTCTTAGTTACTTATCCAGGATCATACAGGTGGAATGAACTTTGAAGCCTGAGACTCTGTTTCAGACCTGTATTATTGTGTTGTGAAAGTGGTCTTTCTACAAATGAAATCCGTACCTTTTCCTTTGTGAAGATAAAAGCCATAGATTAAAGATTAGATACTTATGAGGACTTTTTACTTTGAGTTGCCATTATCTTTTAAATACCCATTCAACCACATTTATCTGGATGTACTAATATTACACAGGAATTTTCACAAGAGCAGGAGGCATCTGCTCCTGTAAATTGAAGTTTGTAAACCATTGTCTATTTTCAATAATTCCCTGAAAATATTTGCAAACTATTGGGTAGGTTATATCTTCCGCTAGTGTTCATAAGTACAACTGTTTTTTAGATCTGTTGAAGTTTAAAACTAACTAAAGGATGAATACCAGAGACTATTACAGTGAAAAGTTGTAATTTTTAAAGTTATTGTTTGTCCTTGTGTGAAATAACAAGTGATATTGCTAAGAGGCTATGCAAAATTGTGATTAAACACAAGATACATGGTGTTCGATAAGCCAGTATTCAAATATCACATAACCTTGAGAAAGTTAATTAACTTTAGGTTCATCCTCTGCAAAGTAGATAAAATATTAGTAAAAATAACAATAATGATTAACACTTAATAATAAATGCTTTTATGCCAGGTACTGCTCTAGGGGATTTATATGTATTAACTAATTTCTTCTTCACAACAGTCCTAAGAGGCTGGCATTTTAACAGAGAAGACGGTAAGGTACATACAGGTTAAGTAACTTGCCCAAAGTCCACAGCAGATAAATGGGGAAGCTGGGATTCAAGCCCCTGCGTCTGACTCAAGAACCCAGAATCTTAACTGCTCTGTGAAAATACATGGTTGAGTGTCTGGCATGTGTCAGGCTGTAAGTAGTAAGTCCTCTATTGGCAGTGGGTAATAATAGCAATGACCATTTATTGACTGGTAACCGAGGAACAAAGGAGGAACATTTTAGGTACTGTTAAATTTTCAGATACAATCACAGTCCTAAAAAAAGCATGGATGGGAAATATCTTTGTTTCCAAGAAGGGTTGTTCTAAATGTGGTTTTAATGTATGAATTAGATGTGTCCTTATGTCCTCAGGTTAAAATATCTCACCCTCCATCCTGTAGAAATTTGTCTATAGAGGGTGATTTATAAATCATTCAGTTAACAGATGATGTTATAACTAAAGCAGTGGGAGTTTGGAAATACCTACATCAGATTAAGCTTGCGTTTATTTCAAAAAAGGCTCTGATCTAGCTTGGAGTTTTGGCAGGCTCAACAAGAGACCAACATGAACTATTGTAAATCAAAGCTTTTGTTTTTGAATGTCAAACTTGGAATATTTCCAGTCCCAATTAAATATCATTTGATGTGTTTTGGCCTTCTATTTTTTTAGGCAAAATCTTTCCTTTCCCTTCTCATATTTATGGTCATGAACTCTGCTTACACTTAATGCTTTTTAAAAGTTGCTCCAGAAAGTTATAAAACCTCAGGGCTTTTACAAATTTTGTGCCAAGAAATACAGACCAAGATAGAGCTGCAACTCATGGATAAACTTAAATGTAAATATAGACATCAAATCTACAATTACCATTTCATTTTCTTCATCAGATTGTTTCAAGCTTTTGAAAACTCTGAATTCCAATATTGCTTTGCACCTCCTCTGCAGGTTGCTTCAGTATTTTTCAGATTAGATTTATAAAGTAATAAATAACTCATTCTTGATTTAACCAATAGAAAAAAAAAATCAGACAGCAGTCACACCAAAGGAAGTTACTCAAGGGAAAGCTCTTTAAAAAGTCTCTCAAGAGATTTTGTTAACAAAATAATTTATGATTATCTCATACTGTGCATGAATAACCCTCATAAATATGGCACAGTACAATCCAATTAATTATGCATCCTAAATGGCTTGATAATTTATGAAATTGTGGAATTCTGTTAAGCCCGACTTTTAATAATGAATACAGATTGTAGAGAAAGGAAAACTTTGTAACTGCAAATCAAAAACGTTCTATAGATCATACAGCAACATTCACCTTGCTGTGTAGATTTCTGGATTATTGGAGAGAGGGATTTACAAAGATTTTAGTTCAGCTTTTATTCTTGCAGAGTGTTTGAGGCTCAAGTTACTTTTGTCTAATTTTTTTTTTTTGAGCTGACTTGCCTTCTAAGTGACTTATTTTATAAAATTAAAAATACTAAATAAGAAAGGGTGAATATGTTGTCACCCAATCCCTGTTTTAAAAAAAGATTCTGAATAAAATTTATCAGCAAAATATTTAAAAATATCATATTTTATATATGAAAGATGACTAGAGAGATATGAGGACTATGGAAAGTCATGATACTATCTTATTTATTTTTTATTTTTTTAAATAAGCGTTGTGAACATGTTTTCAGCTTGTGGCTGAAGCGAAACGTGACCCTGCAAGAATTAAAACAAGCTCTGTTTCTTTCATGGGATCCGGAAGTTGTACTCTGATGCCAACTCTATCTAAATACAGAACCTCAGCTGGATTTGATGATTTCCATGACATAGTATCTGTAAGGTGACCTTATTTGACTTAATAATAATTTTTAATTATTATTATTTACATTAGACATTTTTAATTGTCAACAGAACAGTATTTCATGAATGTCTTCACTGGAAGAAAGAAGTGGAAACTATCTTTCTAAAAGATATTTGGATAAATGATAAAAATTTACTGTTAGAGCTTTTTGATCTCTGTGTTATGTGAATATTTGAATAATTCTTCAGTTTTCCAACAATGGGAGATTTGGGAGGCAAAGACTAAGGAGAATTCCACATCCCTCAATTTTCTTTCCGTGAATAAATTATTGTGAATGTAACCTGGAGAGACAACAAATTGAATTTGGATCCTGGTACCATTCTGCACATATTCCTTAACTAACGTTTCTTTCTGTCTTTAAAATTTTTGTTTTAATCTCAAAATAATTATAGGTTTATAGGAAGTTTCAAAGAAATGTATAGGTAAGTTCCATGAACGCTTCACTAGATTCCACTGCTGCTAATATCTTGCACAATTATCAGTATCTTGTATAATTTTCAGTATCAATGCCTAGAAATTGGCATTGGTAAAATTCATAAGGCTTCTTTAGATTTTTATAGCCAGTTATTCATTCACTGTTGTGTTTGTGCATATGGGAGAGTAGCTTTATGCATTTTTCAAAGTTTTTTTTTTTAATTGAAGCATAGTTGATTTACAATGTGTTAGTTTCAGGTGTACAGCAAAGTGATTCAGTTATACATATTTCTGTTTTGTAAAGTTCACTTGTATCATTTTTTTAGAATCCACATATAAGTGATATCATATGATATTTGTCCTTCTCTGACTTACTTCACTCAGTATCATAATCTCTAGGTCCCTCCATGTTGCTGCAAATCGCATTAATTTTACTGCATGTGTAATTTGCATGACTATCACCACAGTCAAGTTACAGAGATATATCATCACTTCAAGTCTTTCTCATACTCAGTTAGATTCTATTGGTTGATACTGTTGTTCAGTTCTATATCATTGTTTATTTACTCTCTGTTACTTCTATCATTTGCTAAGAGTGGGGTATTAAAACCCGTTACTACAACAGATTTGCCTACTTGTTTCAGCTTGTCAGATTTTGCTCCATGCATTTTGAAACCCTGTTGTTTGGTGCATATACATTCAGGATGGCTATATCTTCTTCATGACTTAATATTTTCATTATTATGTAATATCACAAAGTAGTTTTCTTTGCTCTGTAGTCTACTTCATATGATATTAATATAGCCACATTTTAAAACCGGCTTCATTCACTTTTTTAAAAAATATAGTCACACTTGCTTTTTATTAAATTAATGTTTGCGTGATCTATCTTTTCCCCATCCTTTTAAATTCAACTTACAAGTGTCATTATATTTGTGAACTTCTTTTAGATAGCATATAGTTGGATCGTAAGTTTTTTTAATCAACTCTTCCAGTCTGTATTTTACTTTGAGTAATAATTTTTTTGCTTTAAAATTCTTGTCAGATAATTCCAACATCTTCATTTCGATAATTGTCAGTTGGTTGTTTATTCTTCTTCAAGTTGTGTATATACTGGTTCTGATTGTGATTAGTCATTTTTCATTCTGTTATGGACTCTTGATTCTATTTAAATATTCTGTTTTAGAAGGCAGTCATGTTACTTATGAGTAGTGTGTAGGTACTGGACTACTTTTTAAAGCTGTAATTCCAATAACAGTTGAGTTTTCAGATCCCTTGAAATGCCATACTGATCTGTTTTGTTCTTCTGTTGCCTCTGAGATTGCCACTAAGCTTTTTCAGGTACCACCTGAGCTGCCTGGTGCCCGTGGATGGGAAGTTCAGGGAAGACTGGGTCTGAGTAACCTTCTGCCACTGACAAAAGGCTGTCAGATACCAGGTGCCCTACAGGTGCTAGCATAACAAGCTTGCAGATGCTACTGGGTGATGGGCTGGAGTTGGAGGCTTCTCACAAGGTCCCTGCTTGTTTGTCCCTTTCCCTGTGCTTTGGCTAAAGAAAGCAGGCTTTTCTTAAACTTCTTTCTTCTTTCTTTTTTTTTTTTTTTTTTTTTTTTTGGTTATGTCTATGCCTGTTGGGTTAGACAGTGTAGTTCTGGGCTACTGGCTTTTTGGTAGATATATGGAAGATAAGAAGAAAACCCAGGAACCTCGCTGTGGTGTCAGTCCTTAAATTTTGCGTTCTCTATCCAGTCTATTTCTCCTTTTCATCTCTTTGAGTCTTTTTATGGTTTTTGTTGAATTATTTCCAGGGTATTTAGAGGAAAGTAGCAGAGAAAACTGGTTCTAGACCATCTTTTCTTGGAACTGGAAGTCTTCTTAATTTCTTTGTGCTTCTATTTTCTCACATATAAAGTAGATATAATATTACCAACTAGTCAAGGTTGTTGTAAAACTTGACATGTGTGAAATATTTAGTGTAATGACTAGCAGGTTGAGAGACTCAACAAATGTTTTCTTTTCCCTTTCCTTCTTTTCCTTTAATCATGTTATAAAGATGTGTAGGGAAATTCCTCTAATATTTTCAGAGTTTTTGGAATAATGAGGTGAGGCCAAAACCATACCCCTTTCTTCCTGCTAAAAAAAAATTACAGTCTGCGGTTATTTTCCACTAAGTTTATTCTGAAGTTTCAATTCATGGCAGAGAATTGTGGCGTCTCAGTTTGAGAAACAACTAGGGAAACCTTTTTTTTTCTCCAAATTGCTCAATCACAAAATAGTCACATAAGGTATGAAGGAGACATTTACATTGGGAAAGAAATTAAAGGGTTTCTCCTTTACTCTATGCTCATAAATGAGAGAACTGGACTGTGTTATCTCACTATCGGTAGTAGAAATTTCCTCTGAACCAAATCCAAGACAAGTGGTATTTTCTTCCCAGTCTCACCTTTGATGCATGTTTATGCCTGCTTACTCAATGAATCAAAATCATTTTACATAAGAAGAGACAAATTAACAATGGAAGAAATTCAGCAGTTCCGTAACAGAACCATTCAAATTCAGTCACTTAGTTTATGACATATATGACACTGCAGTGCAATCAGGGAAGGTTCCTTTTTTCCTCTAAAAAGGTTCTACATCAAATACCTATTCACATGGAACAAAAAATAAGAAGCTAAGAATACAACTTTTGTACAAAGAAACCTATCTATAATTGATGGATAGAGAGATGATAGATGATAGATAGATAGATACATAGATAAATAGGTTTAGAGAGCATGCATTTCAAAAAAAGTTAGTGCATGATAGCATATATAGTAAATGACAGGTAAGTATAAATAATATTCACAATTCTGGAGCAGTTGTAACCTCATAAAGGAGGTGGGGATCAAAACAAGCCTTGAAGGAAGAATAGGACCTAGATATGTCTGTATCCAAACATACACTGAAGTGAGTTGGTAGAGGAGAGGGAGAGTGAGGAGAAGAGGAAAGTCACTAGCCTATAAGGCATCTCAGTGTTGATCAAATACAGGCAACTTCCTCCAAAATGGACTCTGCCTCCAAGAGGACCCAGGGTTTGCAAGAAGTGGATGATATGGATGTGTGAAATGAGTGCACTTTTGGTAAAGGCCAAATTTCTTTGAACAAAGGAGGTGAATTTTCTGTATATATTTTAGCTATTTTTCCCCCCATTTGGACATACTAAGACGCATATATTTTACTGGGACCCAGATCTCCCTAATACTTTGGTACAAAGATGTCTAAATCCACTACAGAAACTTTTCTTTTGGGTCTTCGTGGAAGGAAACTATTAAATAGATACAAGTTATGCTTGAGGTTATTCTTGTAATGCCTTTTCCTAAACAACACTATATTACCTAGTCCAAAAGAAGGCAAATAAGTCAGTCCATCCAGAATCCCAGGTTAACTCTGTGTAGATATTAAAATACCCATTCTCCTAACTGAGGCAGAAAAACGGATAAGTGACCTGGAAGATAAAATAGTGGAAATAACTACTGCAGAGCAGAATAAAGAAAAAAGAATGAAAAGAACTGAGGACAGTCTCAGAGACATCTGGGACAACATTAAACGCACCAACATTCGAATTGTAGGGGTTGCAGAAGAAGAAGAGAAAAAGAAAGGGACTGAGAAAATATTTGAAGAGATTATAGTTGAAAACTTCCCTAATATGGGAAAGGAAATAGTTAATCAAGTCCAGGAAGCACAGAGAGTCCCATACAGGATAAATCCCATACAGGATAAATACACCAAGACACATATTAATCAAACTGTCAAAAATTAAATACAAAGAAAGCATATTAAAAGCAGAAAGGGAAAAACAACAAATAACACACAAGGGAATCCCCATAAGGTTAACAGCTGATCTTTCAGCAGAAACTCTGCAAGCCAGAAGGGACTGGCAGGACATATTGAAAGTGTTGAAGGAGAAAAACCAGCAACCAAGATTACTCTACCCAGCAAGGATCTCATTCAGATTTGATGGAGAAATTAAAACCTTTACAGACAAGCAAAAGCTGAGAGAGTTCAGCACCACCAAACCAGCTTTACAACAACTGTTAAAGGAACTTCTCTAGGCAAGAAACACAAGAGAAGGAAAAGACCTACAAAAACGAACCCAAAACAATTAAGAAAATGGGAATAGGAACATACATATCGATAATTACCTTAAATGTAAATGGATTAAATGCTCCCACCAAAAGACACAGATTGGCTGAATGCATACAAAAAAAAGACCCATATATTTGCTGTCTACAAGAGACCCATTTCAGACCTAGAGACACATACAGACTGAAAGTAAGGGGATGGAAAAAGATATTTCATGCAAATGGAAACCAAAAGAAAGCTGGAGTAGCAATTTTCATATCAGACAAAACAGACTTTAAAATAAAGACTGTTAGAAGAGATAAGAAGGACACTACCTAATGATCAAGGGATCGATCCAAGAAGAAGATATAACAATTGTAAATAATTATACACCCAACACAGGAGCACCTCAATACATACGGCAAATACTAACAGCCATAAAAGGGGAAATCGACAGTAACACATTCATAGTAGGGCACTTTAACACCCCACTTTCACCAATGGAAAGATCATCCAAAATGAAAATAAATAAGGAAATACAAGCTTTAAATGATACATTAAACGAGATGGACTTAATTGATATTTATAGGACATTCCATCCAAAAACAACAGAATACACATTTTTCTCAAGTGCTCATGGAACATTCTCCAGGATAGATCATATCTTGGGTCACAAATCAAGCCTTGGTAAATTTAAGAAAATTGAAATTGTATCAAGTATCTTTTACGACCACAATGCCATGAGACTAGATATCAATTACAGGAAAAGATCTGTAAAAAATACAAACACATGGAGGCTAAACAATACACTACTTAATAACGAAGTGATCACTGAAGAAATCAAAGAGGAAATCAAAAAATACCTAGAAACAAATGACAATGGAGACACGACGACTCAAAATCTATGGGATGTAGCAAAAGCAGTTCTAAGGGGGAAGTTTATAGCAACACAATCCTACCTTAAGGAACAGGAAACATCTCGAATAAACAACCTAACCTTGCACCTAAAGCAATTAGAGAAAGAAGAACAAAAAACCCCCAAAGTTAGCAGAAGGAAAGAAATCATAAAAATCAGATCAGAAATAAATGAAAAAGAAATGAAGGAAACGATAGCAAAGATCAATAAAACTAAAAGCTGGTTCTTTGAAAGGATAAACAAAATTGATAAATCATTAGCCAGACTCATCAAGAAAAAAAGGGAGAAGACTCAAATCAATAGAATTAGAAATGAAAAAGGAGAAGTAACAACTGACACTGCAGAAATAAAAAAGATCATGAGAGATTACTACGAGCAACTCTATGCCAATAAAATGGACAACCGGGAAGAAATGGACAAATTCTTAGAAAGGCACAACCTGCCAAGACTGAATCAGGAAGAAATAGAAAATATGAACAGACCAATCACAAGCACTGAAATTGAAACTGTGATTAAAAATCTTCCAACAAGCGAAAGCCCAGGACCAGATGGCTTCACAGGTGAATTCTTTCAAACATTTAGAGAAGAGCTAACACCTATCCTTCTCAAACTCTTCCAAAATATAGCAGAGGGAGGAACACTCCCCAACTCATTCTACGAGGCCACCATCACGCTGATACCAAAACCAGACAAGGATGTCACAAAGAAAGAAAACTACAGGCCAATATCACTAATGAACATAGATGCAAAAATCCTCAACAAAATACTAGCAAACAGAATCCAACAGCACATTAAATGGATCATACACGATGATCAAGTGGGGTTTATTCCAGGAATGCAAGGATTCTTCAATATACACAAATCAATCAACGTGATATACCATATTAACAAATTGAAGGAGAAAAACCATATGATCATCTCAATAGATGCAGAGAAAGCTTTTGACAAAATTCAACACCCATTTATGATAAAAACCCTGCAGAAAGTAGGCATAGAGGGAACTTTCCTCAACATAATAAAGGCCATATATGACAAACCCACAGCCAACATCGTCCTCAATGGTGAAAAACTGAAAGCATTTCCACTAAGATCAGGAAATAGTTTATGTTCCTATTCCCATTTTCTTAATTGTTTTGGGTTCGTTTTTGTAGGTCTTTTCCTTCTCTTGTGTTTCTTGCCTAGAGAAGTTCCTTTAACAGTTGTTGTAAAGCTGGTTTGGTGGTGCTGAACTCTCTCAGCTTTTGCTTGTCTGTAAAGGTTTTAATTTCTCCATCAAATCTGAATGAGAGAGATCCTTGCTGGGTAGAGTAATCTTGTTTGCAGGTTTTTCTCCTTCATCACTTTCAATATGTCCTGCCAGCCCCTTCTGGCTTGCAGAGTTTCTGCTGAAAGATCAGCTGTTAACCTTATGGGGATTCCCTTGTGTGTTATTTGTTGTTTTTCCCTTTCTGCTTTTAATATGTTTTCTTTGTATTTAATTTTTGACAGTTTGATTAATATGTGTCTTGGAATATTTCTCCTTGGATTTATCCTGTATGGGACTCTCTGTGCTTCCTGGACTTGATTAACTATTTCCTTTCCCATATTAGGGAAGTTTTCAACTATAATCTCTTCAAATATTTTCTCAGTCCCTTTCTTTTTCTCTTCTTCTTCTGCAACCCCTACAATTCGAATGTTGGTGCATTTAATGTTGTCCCAGATGTCTCTGAGACTGTCCTCAGTTCTTTTCATTCTTTTTTCTTTATTCTGCTCTGCAGTACTTATTTCCACTATTTTATCTTCCAGGTCACTTATCCGTTCTTCTGCCTCAGTTATTCTGCTATTGATCCCATCTAGGGTATTTTTAATTTCATCTATTGTGTTGTTCATCATTGTTTGTTTCATCTTTAGTTCTTTTAGGTCCTTGTTAAATGTTTCTTGCATTTTGTCTATTCTATTTCCAAGATTTTGGATCATCTTTACTATCATTATTCTGAATTCTTTTTCGGTAGACTGCCTATTTCCTCTTCATTTGTTAGGTCTGGTGGGTTTTTATCTTGCTCCTTCATCTGCTGTGTGTTTTTCTGTCTTCTCATTTTGCTTATTTTACTGTGTTTGGGGTCTCCTTTTTGCAGGCTGCAGGTTCATAATTCCCGTTGTTTTTGATGTCTGTCCCCAGTGGCTGAGGTTGGTTCATTGGGTTGTGTAGGCTTCCTGATGGAGGGGACTAGTGCCTGTGTTCTGGTGGACGAGGCTGGATCTTGTCTTTCTGGTGGGAAGGTTCACGTGTGGTGGTGTGTTTTGGGGTGTCTGTGGACTTATTATGATTTTAGGCAGCCTCTCTGGTAATGGGTGGGGTTGTGTTCCTGTCTTGCTAGTTGTTTGACATAGGGTGTCCAGCACTGTAGCTTGCTGGTCGTTGAGTGAAGCTGGGTGCTGGTGTTGAGATGGAGATCTATGGGAGATTTTCACCATTTGATATTATGTGGAGATGGGAGGTCTCTTGTGGACCAGTGCCCTGAAGTTGGCTCTCCCGCCTCAGAGGCACAGCACTGACTCCTGGCTGCAGCACCAAGAGCCTTTCATCCACATGGCTCAGAATAAAAGGGAGAAAAAGTAGAAAGAGAGAATTAGTAGAAGAAGAAAGAAAGAAAGGAAGGAGGGAGGGAGGGAGGGAGGATGGAATGAAGGAGGGTAGGAAGGAAAAAAGAAAGAAGATAAAGTAAAATAAAATAAGATAAAATATAATAAAGTTATTAAAATAAAAAATAATTATTAAGAGGAAAAGAAAAAAAATTTTAAAAAAAAAGGACGGATAGAACCCTAGGACAAATGGTGGAAGCAAAGCTATACAGACAAAATCTCACACAGAAGCATACACATACACAGTCACAAAAAGAGGAAAAGGGGAAAAAATCATAAATCTTGCTCTCAAAGTCCACCTCCTTAATTTGGGATGGTTCGTTGTCTGTTCAGGTATTCCACAGATGCAGGGTATATCAAGTTGATTGTGGAGCTTTAATCCGTTGCTTCTAAGGCAGCTGGGAGAGATTTCCCTTTCTCTTCTTTGTTCTCACAGCTCCCGGGGCTCAGCTTTGGATTTGGCCCCGCCTCTGCGTGTAGGTCGCCGGCTCAGGCCGGGGGGCGGGGGGGAGGGAGGGGCACGGAGTGCTGGGCGGGGGGGAGGGAGGGGCACGGAGTGCTGGGCGGGCCTGCGGCAGCAGAGGCCAATATAACGTTGCACGAGCCTGAGGCGCGTCGTGCGTCCTCCCGGGGAAGTTGTACCTGGATCCCGGGACCCTGGCAGTGGCGGGCTGCACAGGCTACCCGGAACGGGGGTGTGGATAGTGACCTGTGCTCGCACACAGGCTTCTTGGTGGCAGCAGCAGCAGCAGCCTTAGCGTCTCATGCCTGTCTCTGGGGTTCGCGCTTTTAGCCGCAGCTCGCGCCCGTCTCTGGAGCTCCTTTAAGCAGCGCTCTTAATCCCCTCTCCTCGCGCACCAGGAAACAAGGAGGTAAGAAAAAGTCTCTTGCCTCTTCGGCAGGTCCAGACTTTTCCCCGGACTCCCTCCCGGCTAGCTGTGGTGCACTAACCCCCTGCAGGCTGTGTTCACGCCGCCAACCCCAGTCCTCTCCCTGCGCTCCGACCGAAGCCCGAGCCTCAGCTCCCAGCCCCGCCCGCCCCGGTGGGGGAGCAGACAAGCCTCTCGGGCTGGTGAGTGCTGGTCGGCACCGATCCTCTGTGCGGGAATCTCTCTGCTTTTCTCTCCGCACCCCTGTTGCTGTGCTCTCCTCCGCGGCTCCGAAGCTTTCCCCCTCCGCCACCCACAGTCTCCGCCCGCAAAGGGGCTTCCTAGTGTGTGGAAACGTTCTCTCCTTCACAGCTCCCTCCCACTGGTGCAGGTCCCGTCCCTATCCTTTTGTCTCTGTTTATTCTTGTTTCTTTTGCCCTACCCAGGTACGTGGGCGGGGGGGGGGGGTATTCTTGCCTTTTGGGAGGTCTGAGGTCTTCTGCCAGCGTTCAGCAGGTGTTCTGTAGGAGTTGTTCCACGTGTAGATGTATTTCTGGTGTATGTGTGGGGAGGAAGGTGATCTCCGCATCTTACTCTTCTGCCATCTTCCCAGCTAGCTCTCAGTCTTATTAACGTAAAACTAAGATCAATACAATAACTCAGTGACTGAATTTCAGGATTACTATATATGTGTGGGTATGCACGTGTATTGTCTTTAGGATAGACAAACTGTCTTTTAAAATCGATTGAAATAATTTTTATGTGTAGATTTACCTCCAACTTGAAATATAATTAGGTTCAGTTGTTTCAGCGTGTTTTTAATTCTTGGACACTTTTTTCAGCTTGACTCAGTGTATTTAAAAGTATGTAAAATATTTGCATAATTTGAAAATGAAAACTATAAATCAAGATTCATTCGAAAAAACTCTTCAATTTTTGTTAGCCTTTGGTTACTTCTGTCATTACCTTTTGAAAATATAAGCAAATACGTATATGGATACCCTCCTCCTTACAAAATGATAGCATACTACACATTCTCTTGCACCGTGCTTTTTTGATTTCATAATATATCTTGGACAGTGTGCTGTAGCCATATATAGCGATCTTCTTCGATATATTTTTTTAACTTCATTATGTGGATACACCGTGGTTTATTTAACCAGTCTAGGACTTTTCTTTCTAATCCTTGAACCTCACAGTGAATATGATGCCTGCTCTGTGAATGTATGTTTCTTCTTTCAGTCGATGTCCCCACTCCCAGGGCCTAACATCTGCTAAAAAATCAGCACAATCATGCTAGAAGAAAAGAGCCCGATGTGGATAAGACAGAATGCCGAGCATTCCTGGCTTAGAAAACCATCAGATTATTGAATTTTAGGAGGCTGGTTTTAGAAGGTCCTTGGAGGTCAAATTCCACAGAATTTTTAATTTTTTTTTTTTCATAGATGAGGACACAGAAGTCCCAAGCAAGAAAAATGTTACTCCCAGGGACATATTTTCTTACTAATAGAACCAGTAATAAAACTCAGGATGGCCAACTTCTAGCCCAAGGCTTCTCTACTATACCCAGGTGTTATGTTTTGTTGTTTTGTTGTGTCGTTTTCCTCCTACCACCTACCTCATTGCCCCCAGCTGAGTTCCTTAAGTATTCAGAAGACTTTGTTTATCTTCTGCTTATAAAAAGCAAGAGCAGTACCTTTCCAGGTCAGGCCTTCTTTTCCTATCCTCATCTACTGTTTCCCAAGCCCTACTTGCCCAGGGTCCAGTTTACCCAGATGTGTCCACACCTTTCCTCTGCGTTCCGTGGCTGAACGTTCTAGCAAAACAGAGCATTCAGAAGGAGTAATGGGGCTCTTTCTAGTGAGGATTCCCAATCTCATGTTTTTAAAGGAGGAAACCTTCTACTGAAAACAGGCCATAGGAAGCCTAAATTTTACAGTGCTAATTTTCAGTTCCTAAGGTGATACTTCTCTGGAACTTGGGAATGCTGTCTGAGCTAGAAGTCAATTACTAATTTAGGACTCACCTCTGCGTTTAGATAACACTATGGACAAAATTATATTGATGGGAAAACTGCCAAGAGAGATGACTTTCAAGGCTTGAGAACATCTTCTTCAGAAAATAGAAGGGGAGGGAGCAGAGAAAGAGGAAGAGGGAAAGGAGAAGAGACATCAATTAGGGTATCACAGTTCTGGTTCATGGCCATAACTAGGAGGAAAAACGGGAGAGACGCTGCCAGCAGAGGGAATATTGCTTGAACTAGTCCTTTGAACCTGATTTTATCTGTCTGTGCAATCTTCATCAAACCATGGTCTACACCTGGTTCTTTTCTACAGTGAAATAGTTGTATAAAGTCCATGCTTATCTGTGTGAGACTTGACTATGATTTCCTCTTAATATTACTTACCAAATACTTAATGGAAATAATATTTCTCTTCTGAATAGCTGATGAGCGTTTCCAACACTCAGTGGAAAACATTATTAAAAAGCTAAAAGTAAAAATTCGCATTTGTAGATACAACAACTTAAAATGCCATTATATATTTTGATGATTTTATAGCTCTGGGTAATATGATTATCACTTACAATGTATAGGATTTAATAAGGCAATTATAAGTATAACATATGTTGTAAAACACTACAACAACAGCAAGTAAATGGAGTCTTTTTAATCTTAGCCTCAGAAAGGAGTTAATGTACCATTTCTGTAATTTATAATCAAAATACTAAATAAAATTCAGTTTAACAGTTATTGCATATCTAAGGTGTTGCATATCATAAATTTCATAAAGCTGAAGGCAACCTTGTCTTTTTAATTGAAAGAGATTAGAGACAAAATGCATTTTAATATGTATATACACTGCTACAAGATGTTAGTAAACTAGGGCTTTACATGATGCTAAACCTTGGTTGATATCAGGTCCTTTTCTTCTAGGTCTCCACACAAAATTACAAATAAAACTACTAAGAAATCTAAAGGAAAAGAAAGAAAGGTAGAACCAGATGAAAAATCATATGCAATTTTTAAAGAAATCAAAGAAGACGCATTTTGTGTGTGTGTGTTTCTGAAAGGACAAGATCACTCACCATCTTACCTTTAATAACTAAAAGCTGTATGGCCTGAATCACAGATAGGGTGATCAACTTTTTTAGAAAATGTAAAATGAGTACCTAAAAGTCATCAAGTTAAACCCACTGATACTTGCCCTAATCCCTCTATTTCCCAATTTTCATTGCACTGTCTCTTGGGGTTGGGGGTAGGAAATCACACAGTCTCACATATAAGCAGAGAACCAGTAGCTCCTTTAAATAGTGACAGAGGGAGGGAATACTAGAGACAGCTGAAGTTCATTTCCATCCCGAGCACTTTTGCTAAGTGCTGCATGAAAGTAGCTCCCGGTGGGTTCAAGAAGAATGGGGCGGGGCATGCTGCTTCTCATCCCACCACCAGCCTTAATTTCCCAAGAGCACAAACAATAGTAACTGCCAGAGATGCCAGAAGCACACAGCAAGCCATGCCCATTGCAAAACATTAGTTAAGATTCCCATTACTCAGTCCCAAATAAAATTCGCTATTTTTTCATAGTACTATAAATGTAAAGTGCATAAAACCAATGAGTGCTAGCTTCTGAGGAGTTCATCTGCGTACCCAAGTAGTGTGTTTTATCCCAGGTCATTTTTGTCTATGCTGCGCTTATGGAGTTAGAAATAGAAGACAAACCACTTAGAAGACCCTACACCCCCATTGTCTTGTGGGTAGGAAAAGGTCGTGTTGTCACAAGGAGGGCAGTCAGCACGCACCTGAGGAAACACACGACTACTAGGATCTGATTCAGACTTCCCAAAGGTGCAGGAACATTTCCTTTACTAGAAATAGTGAAGTCAACAATTCTGTAATCCCACCAAAAACAAACAAACAAACAAGAAGCCCTCATTTATACTCATGTAATACACATGAAAGCTGGGTATTTCCTTAGGCAACATAAATTGGTCATTTCGATATAACTAATTTGACCTTCTTAGTGAGAAATAGAGCTACTTGGTCTTTTCACTTTTCCAAGAAAGAATGAACATCATTGTCACTTTACCTAAGAGGAAAAAATAAACTCTTATGTAAAATTTACCTCAGATTCCATCTATGGCCAAAGTAGGGAAACAATATGGAACAAAATATCATAACATACATCTTTTTAGGGACATGTATGGGACCAAAATGAAATGTTCTTCTCCTGTTGGAGACTCTGCAGCTAGTCTTTAACTCTACATAGTTGAACCATAGACAGGTAAGGGGAGAGTCTGAGAGTTTTGATGTGGAGTGGGGGGAAGCAGGGAAGAAAGACTCACTTAGACCAACTCTATTTCTATCCATTCTATTACTTAGGCTTCCATGTAAGACTTAATATTTTTTTAATGGAAAATCATTTTTGCATTTTCACACACAGCTGCTCCAGCCCTTTGTTGGCGTCTTTGTTGGTAGAACTGTGGTCTAGTTTTACCCTCTTCCTTTTCTTTTTTTCCTTACTATCAACTTCAAAGTCAAGTTAATACTACTTGACTCTTGATGATTAAGTATCACAAGTACTGGAGTTCAAAAAACAAAAATTATATATATGTATATATATATATATATATTCACATGATAACTGAATAATTCCTGCTGCATATCTCCCCAAATGCCAGAGTGTACTTTCTCCTGGATTTCCACAGGTATTCAGTCAATAAGTTTTCCCCGAGCTTTTAAAACACTGAAATGACCAGGATGGGGAATTCCCTGGTGGTCCAGTGGTTAGGACTGTGCGCCTCCACTGCAGGGGCCTGGGTTCCATCCCTGGTCGGGGAACTAAGATCCCACAAGCCATGTGGCAAAAAAAAAGAGAGAAGAGAAGGGATGAAATGACCAGGATGTATAAGTCCCACTCCCTGCCTTCAGGATTTAGTGTAAATGCAAAAAATAAATCAAAATTTTAACTATGATATAAAGTAGAATATGACAAAAAAAATTAGCAAGTAGGTATGAATAAGATTTCATGGGAGTGCAGTTAGCATACATACATTGCTTGAATGTAGAAGGAAAGAAATGAAGTGGCCAAGCCTTGAGAAGGCTTGGTAGTTACACAACTGTAGATCATTTCCAGAAAATAAAAAATATCAGAAATGGTTTTAAAGGAAGGTAAACTAGATGCAAATTCAGGATAATAGTATGATATAAATACAGAAATAAGGAAATTGTGCAATATAAAGGTGGTTGGTATCATATCATCTTGCTGTTTAAAAACCTTAAATGATTTTCCATTATTTTATACTCTGAAATCTAAACTTCTTATGATGACGCAGAATTTCCTCTGTTTGGCCCCAATTTTTGTTTCTAATTTCACCTTTCACCCATTTAGCCTTCCATTCTAGTCACCTGGTGGCTTGTTCCCCATCATACCTGAGGATATGTCTGCATGTCAGTCTTGTTGGCCCCAAACCTTGCTTTTCCCTTGTCAAAGTCTTACATTTTCATTAAGACCCCACCAGGGCAAGCTTCTCCGGGTCCCCATTCCTCCTTCACAGCTCTGTCCTCTATAACATAGTCATTTAGTTCACTAAACTGATACTCTCTCTAGATGTTACCTTTCATAATCCTGTGTTTACTTTGTTACTCTGCTTCCACCTAGAATGTTTTAGCTCTTTGAGAGGAAAAGAAAAATCTATATTACTTTGTATCACCTAAGTATAGGATAGGGTTTCCCAACAGAGGAACTATTGACATTTTGAACTGGATTATTCTTTGCTCTGGTGGGGAGCTGCCTGTGCATTGTAGGATGTTTATTTAGCAGCATCTCTGGCCTCTGCCCAGCAGAAGTCAGTAGCACCCCCTGCCCCGTGATGGGCAAAATGTCTCTAGTCATTGCCTGCATCTCCAGGGTTGAGAAACACCGTTATAGAACAGGGCTTTGCACGTGTGAGTTGACAGTATATGTGATGGTGATGGTTTGATGGATTTAGTGGATTAACATATACAGACAAAAAGTTGGGTCTAAACTCCATATATCACTAGCATTTAGTAATATGTTTTACAACTGCCATATTATAATTTTACTATGACTTTTTATAAGTAAGTTCATATTATAAATTGCACCATTACCTGAGATATGAGGTTGTATTCTCTCTCTCTTTTTACTACAGCTGGTATGAAAGATATATAGAGGTAGTACATTTGCAGTTGGATTCGTCCTTGCATAGCAACCATGATCAGTGACAGGGACATGGGGAAAGAAAAAAAATGGTAAAATAATAGTCCTACCATAGGATTATTCCAGCAGTGCCCACATCGATACAGATTTAAGCTGTTAAAGCTAATGGTAATATTGCTTAACCTTATTAACTTATCTGCAGTCATAAAGTTATGTATGAGGAGCAAGATGCATCTATGGATATTTTAAATTTCATATGAACCTCTGTGTAGGCGAATTTGTTCTCCTTTTCTTGAAATAGCTTAAAATACATTCACTGTAGAATTGAACTGCTAATTTTCAGAGGGCCCAATTATTCCTAGACCCACACTCTCTGAGTGTCAGGGGCTGAGGAAGGATCTTAACTCTTTCAGTTAACTGAAGAACATTTTAATGAGTTACTACTATAAGAAGTTTTTATCTCAAAGCCTAAGGCAGAACTGTTACAGGGCATTCTGCGGTACCTTCGTGGCCAACAGATGACTATGTCTACATGAACAATTATCTCCTAACCAAGGAATGACAGGCACTCAGGGGATTCTAACTTGTTTACTTACAGTCTTATTCCACATAAAAAGAAATATACTGGAGCTTATGTGCCTAAATTGAATCATGTGCTTTCCTTTTTAATCTTTTTTTTCTTCATCACATGGGTTTATCGAACTTTCTCCCTGCCTCAGAAAAACGCTGCCCATTGTGCCAGCTTCCGTTACTGTACCCCAATTTCACATCTAAAATTACCTTGACGGTGTTTGGAGGGGAACACGTAGTTACTCCGTGATATAACAGACTGCAATTTAAAAATTCTCAAAATTGGAGCACAAAATTAACAATTCTATCAGAATCTACATTACTTCTTTTTTTTTTCCGTACGCGGGCTTCTCACTGTTGTGGCCTGTCCCTTTGCGGAGCACAGGCTCCGGACGCACAGGCTCAGCGGCCATGGCTCACGGTCCCAGCCGCTCCGCGGCATGTGGGATCTTCCCGGACCGGGGCACGAACCCGTGTCCCCTGCATTGGCAGGTGGACTCTCGACCACTGCGCCACCAGGGAAGCCCTACATTACTTCTTATTTGTAAGTTACTAGAAGTGTTTGTGAATGATACAATTCTGTCTGTCTTCAAGTCTCAGCCCAGTAATGTTTTTTTTAAAATATAACACATAAATTATTTAAAAATCAAGAAGTTATTCTATTGTAGGTTTGTCCTTATTTAAACACTTGCTACCTTTTCTTTGACAAGCAGTTAGGGAGATGAGAGAAAGTGGCAAGAAAGTAAATAAGTAAAGCAAATAGTGAGACACCATCATTGCTGTCTTATGACTATAGAGTTTTTCTATGAATATGGTAGTAAATTGGTGCAGATTTTGACTTGCACTGGGATAGGCTGACTGCCCTCCCTCTACTCACTCAAACTTTCTCAGAGAAAAGTTGACTCATAGGCATTATTTTTCTTGGTGGTACATGGTTTAACTAAGGTTCCCAAACTATTCCTGGAAATATATGAATATGAGGTAGCTATTCTAGAGGGTGGCCTTAACTCTAAAGATAGAAGCTATCCTTATTGAATTCTCCTTCAAGTCCAAGGATGTCCACATCCCAAAGGATGATGGAGAAAGATAAAGGTGGACTAGAATTAGTGCGTAGGGTGAGATAGTCTTTCTTTGACTCTGTGAGTACTTCTCTGACTAACACTAGACTTTCAGGATTACAAGACTAGGGGTTATAACAGAATCAAGAAACTCTACCTCACAAATGATATGACTCCCAGAATCCTTAAAAAAAATTATTTAGGCTCTGAGTCACCTGACCCTGAACTTGGTGGCAACTCATCACTGCAGAGGAAACTGAAATCACCAAGGAAATACTCCCACTAAAGACATGGAAAACACAATGTTCTCTGCAGTTACTCCTAATGATTCTTTTCTGAAAGAAGTAAATCCAGGAAAACTTCCCATTTCACAAAGAAATGGGAAATACTGGAAACTATGATGCAATAACATAGGCAGTTCTGACTTCTACAAATAAAACAATTCAGGTTCACATTCACTCCAAATAATTTTCCTATGTGTATTAACGACCTGAATGCATGCACACCAACAGATACGTACAAAAGCACCCACACATACCTATAGGCTCTTGGAGAGCTGGTTTTGAATCTTTATCATTTTAGCCCCCAACTAGTATAATCCTGACTTTAGCATAATAAATTCTTGTTACAGTGAAAGAAAGAAAGAATGGATAAAATGCCCATAGCCACTGCTATCATGCCAATCATTTATGAGCGTCAGCATTATTTCCTCTCCTCTCTTATCCATGTGCCAGGACTCAGGCATCTCTTGCTGCACAGACTCCAGGTGTATCCAGAGTGGACCACCCACAGAGGGTATGGTTCCTTCCTACCTCTTCTGAGCTCATACATATCAGGGTGCTGTGGGGCTACCTGGAGGAAAGCCAACCTATAAGTGGAGGAATTAATGCCCCACTGGTTTAATTCCAACCAATGGGTCTGGAGGAGATGGGAAAGGTCAACAAGATAAATCCCTCTCTTTTCCTTTCTCTGATGGATTATTCTGAGACAGAAAGTTTCCACAAAGCTTGTCTGAAAGATCTCCCATATGACCAAACAACTGCCTGTTATATATACATATATTTTTTCTTTTTCTGAAGATGTGGGCAAATCGATACTGTACCATCTAGTCCTTGCCTTTGTTCTTTCACTGAATCACTTTTCTTTTCTTTTCTTTTCACTCTCACTTTCACTCTCACTTCCCTTCCCCACCTAGTAAAGCTTTAGCAAGTCAGCTTTGCGCTGATCTCTGTTTTCTGGACAACCCAAGTTACGGCTGTTGAAAACTAAGGGTAAGAGAGTTTAAATAAGTGATCAGGGTCACAAAGTCTTTAATTCATAAAACTAAGTTTCAAACCAAGAGTATCTGACTCCAGAACATGTATTTTTTCTTTACAAACAGTTGGTTTCTATCCACCATGAAGGAGAAAATTTCCTACAACTGAATATTATTTAATTTTACTTTAATAGAAAATACACTATAGCATCATTTATGGTCTTTCTAATGACAGTATTTATCATCATACTGTACATGAAGAAAATGTCAAATGAGAATAAAAATTTTTGCCTAAATATCAGATAACTGAGAGTGTATTTTAATTCTGGCATGCCCAATAAAATTAGCAACATTGTTGTTGTTTTAATAATATTTATTATTATTATCAGGAAGTCATGAAGAAGTATGGTGGCCATGAATCATAAAGATATCTAATCTCTAAATTTCTGAATACAGCCAAATTTAGCATGGATATAGTTATCAAGTTTTCTACGTTGTTATTTTAAGTAGCGTAGAAAGAGCTTGATGAGAAAGAAGAAAAGAATAGTAAGCCCTCAGGAGAGCACAGCGATGGTCATCAAGCTTGAGAATAAAAGTTTATAGATTCTGGTTAGAATTATTGTGTCTCTGAATCTCTAAGAATAATTATATTTTTAAAATTGTTTTCTTTTGTCTGAGACATACATAACATTATGTCAAATTTTCACCTAGAAACTCCAAACCTCTTGCTGCAATTCCCTTACAAACAAAACCTTGATGTCTAAATTCAAATTACAGCATCATGAATAGAATTGCACAAGTTGCCTTTGTATCTGAGATCCATAGGCTTTAACTCTTTGTTAACCAAAGAATGACTTATAGCAAAACAGTGTTTCCTTATAGGCTTTAACTCTAGACTAGTCATTAACCCAGGAAACCTTTACCTGGACCATAACATAGTGCTTAGCAAATACTTGGCACACAGTATTTGTTGAAATATATTTCTTCTTATCATATCAGAAATGTGATAAGTACTGTGCTATGATCAGAAAATACCATATCGAACATGCAGGCATTATTTGTGTCTTCATCGAGATTAGAATCTACTGACAAGATCGCTGTAAAATAAGTAAACACACGAAATTCCAATCACAGTTGTGAAAATTGCTATGAAAGAAAAGAATAGGATGTCTTTCTGTATGAGAGAATAAGAAGAAGAATTAATTTAAATTGCAGAAGGATAGGACAAAGCTTAGGACTTGGCCTTCAGACTTAGACCCAAACAATGAATAAGAGTTCATTAAGTACAGAGCGAACTAAATATTTCTAGGCAAGGAAACTACATGTGCCACACCTGCATCAGGAAGCCTCCCATCACTTTGAATGTCTTATATGAGTTTAATGTTGCTATAGTCTAGGGAGAGAGAGACTAGGTAAATGAGACAGTATGAAGTTTGATTGATATACAGAGTCAGTATCGTGGCAAACTTTGCAGGCAAGATTAAGGAGTTTGGTTTTTATTGTAAGGTCAGTGGAAAGTTTCTGAAGGTATCATTCATTCACTCATTTTTTTTTTTTTTGGAGGGAAGTGACATGACCTGACTTATGATTAAATATGTTAACTGTGGCTGCCCCATGAGGAATAGATTGGAATGGAACCAGGAAAGGCAATTAAAGTAGAGTCAGAAGATGATTATGATTCGGACTTGGGTATTGGCAACAGAGAAGAAGGAGAGTCACCACATTTTAGATCCATAAGGCTGAATTGATAAGAGATTGGTTTTGGGTCAGAAGAGGGCAATTCAAGGAGGGAAAAGTGTAAAAAATGTGTGAAATTCCTCAGGCTCAAAATTTCTGTGCTCAAAAATTTTGTTGTCTAAACAGGGACACTTTTGAGAGTGACAGAGGTAATATTAATATCTGTGTTAGGATAACAGGCATAAGTTGGGCCAATTCTGAGCAAACTGACAGAGTGGTCACTGTTCCCAGGCTAGACTTTTGGGTCCACTCCAGTTTGCCATCTAAGGCTCCCACTGATCCAGCCATGATCACAAAGCAGTGGGCTCTGTGCTGCCTGAGTCCATGGATGTTTGTTAACCTAACACTTTGTCTTTGTCAAAGATGTCTTTGCACTTGACATCTCTACGAAACTGCTGAGCACTTTGTCTGTTTTGAAAAACTTTCTTTCTTGACATTGCTCGTTCCTGAGGGTTTCTCTTCCTCTCTGGCTACTCCTCAGTTTCCTTTGTGGTTCAGTTTCTTTTAGCCACCTAACAAATGCTGGTATTCCTAGCTCTTCCTCTATTCCTTGACATCAATGTTACCAATTTTGCTTGGCATCCACTACACCAATGCACAGAAATCCACACATATCTCCAGGCTAGATCCCTTCTCCCTGGACTGTATCAACAGTTACTCAACACCTCCATACTTGATACCTGGCAAGTTAACATTTCAATGGCATCTCATAAAGGCATGTCCAGAACCAAATTCAAGAACTGCTTCTTCCAGAATTGGCTTTCTTCCACTTCTCTGTCTTAGTCAGTGGGGCCACCGTTCATTCATTTTGCAAGTCTGAAACCTAGAAATACCTTTGACATTGCACTCCCCCTCTCTCACTATTGGTAACGTCTGCCAGCTTATCTATCACACATCCTCAGCATTTCCCACGTCTCTCCATCCAAATTCCTCATCATCACCCAAGTTCAGCCTACCATTGTCTCTCTCTGGACTTCTGCAAAAGTCCCTTGGATAGCTTTGTGTCTTTCCTCTTGCACCCTTTCAATTTAGTCTCCCTACTGAGAAAGTGGCCCGTTACTAATGAAAATTGGGTGATACCACACCACCCTCCCTCCCCAAAGCCCACAGTTTTAAAGTTTTCACTGGCATAACACTTTTCAGTGCTTTGGGGATAAAGACCTCCTAGGCTCTTTGAGCTCTGAACCTGACCTCTGCAGGAGCACTTTGAAATACCTGCCTACTTGATATTTGTGCTTTTGTCACACATTGTTTCCTTAAAAGCATGACTGAGCTCCTGCCAGAGGGCCTCCATGCATGTATATTCTAACATCCCCACCCCATCCATACACACATGGCTTCACCTAGTTAACTTCTACTAATCCTTTAGATCTCAGATCTGCCACCACTTCCTCAGGGAAGCCCAGTTTAGTTCTCCCAAATGCCTCATATCCTCCTGATATAGGGTCTCATTAAATTGTACCACTTCCTTTCAGCAGATAGAGTTTTGATTGCTTCACCAGTGCCTGTCTCCTCCGCTGAACTGGGAGTTCCATGAGAACGGATATAATGGCAATTTTTGCTTTCCATTTTTTACCTTGAGCCCAACACATGGGATAGTACATAGAAGGTGCAAAATAGGGGACTCAAAAAATATTTCTTGAGTGAGTGAACGACTTCTAAGTGAAGCATTCCTGCTACACCAGGTTATTGGGCAAGTCAGTCAAAGGAAATGGAATGCAATGGTTTCCTCAGTATCTGATACTAAACTGTTATGTTATCTTGAGTTAATTGCCTCTTCTTATTATGCTGTTAGGTTTCCCACCCACAAAATGGGGGCATGGCAAGTTTTCCCTGTCTTATCCCTCATAAATTATTCCTTACATATCCTGAGCACTTAGTAGGTCTGTTCTACAGAAACATTAATTTTTCACTACTAATTAGATGTCACCATTGACACCACAGCCTACTACTACTACTGCTGAGCTGCATTTAATTTATCCTTGCTGTGAAAATAGCAGGTAATTAAGAATGGGCTGTTTTGTTATAAACACTCTCCCCATCCTGCAAATATACCTAAAACATGCACACTTCCCTACATGCACACGTGCACATACACAGAGATGCATAAACCCGCCATCTTTATCACCACCGCGGCTACCTTGTTAATTTCCGTTCTGTGGTCAACTCTCCCTCTTCAGAAGGTAGAAAAAATATATACATATACAATTCAGAGCATTCGTTAAATTATATAAGTAAGTGCTGATTTTCTCTTGTTACAAATATGTAGTTAATCGAATAGCATAATTTCCAAACTGTCTTGCAATGTGTATACAATGAACACTGTGTATTGTAGGTGATTATACAAAGCTTTGTATACAGACTTTCCCAAATGAAGCTCTCACGTAAATGAGTAATGTAAATGCATTTCCAGAACGGGTATGCTGATACTGAATGTGACTCTTCCTAATAGAATGGAAGCATGCCCCAGTGGCATTGGCTTAGTCCTCCTTTTTTGCCTCCCCCGCTCCCTTTAAACCCCCAGTTAAGTAGCACAGTGGCTTTTCACCTCTCTGCCTGCTTCATCTGGCCCAGTATGACTCCTTCTCCCAATTTGCCCACACTGAGCCATGAGCACTAAATGAAACGAATAATTTGGTGCATTGTTGGTGGGGGTGGTGGTGGCAGTGGGGCTGGGAAGGGGAGGGGACAGCTGACAGTGAATGGTGTCAGCTGCAGAGGCAGCAGAAAAAGCCCACATCTTAATAAAACAGCCTCAGGCAAAATCCCATTAAAGCCTTCAGAAGCTTGTTTCCCTGCAGTTGAGCAGGTAGGCGTTGAGCAGGGCGAGGCAGCCCTGAGTGCTCTCAGGGAGCCCAGTTCAAAAAAAAAAAAAAAAATTGAGTGTTTTTTTTTTCTTAATATAAATCATCCACCAGCCTAGCTCGTCAGAGTCATTTGCAAGGCAGAGAAAGAAAGAGGTAGCACGGGAGAGAGGAAAGGAGGGAGGAAGGAGAGAGTTGGGGAAAGAGAGAGATGTAAAGGGACCGAGTTCCTCCCCACAGCAGGAGCAGTGAGCAGGCTGCGTGCACCCATTAGCGGTGGAGTGCAGACCCCCGGCTGACCTTTGGAGAGAGGCGAGGGAACAGGCAGAGCTCCGGCAGAATCACAATGAGGATGGGGCATCTAAGAGGTGCATTGTCTGGCTGGCTCCTAGGCCAAAGTGGTGATGGCGCATCCCTTGCAAGTAGTACTGTTTTGTGACTAGGATGCCCTACTCACAACAGAACATTGATGAATAGCATCATGATTGTGTGTTGAAAAGCATGGCGAGGCATGCCACTGACCCTGCAGTGAAAGGGAAAACCGTACGTGTGCACGTACGTGTCCTGTCTGCTCACACATATGGTGCGTGCAAAAAAGGTGTCAGAATGAGCCACACTTAGAGCGTATTTGTGGATGGGAGTCTATTCAACTTTTTGAAGCTTCCGGGAAAGAGAGTGCAGTGTCCCAGAGACCACTCCTGGGTTTCAAGACCCCTTTTGTCAGGAAGTTCATTGTCACATCTAGCAAATATTCCTCTTACTACAGATCATTTCCAGTAAGAGTGAGTGCATTTTGTTGATGAGCACTAAAAATGAACAGTGAACAGAAGACTTTAATGTCATGCAATTGGACACCGTTTAGTTGATAAAAGCAATGTTCCTCCTAAGTAATGACCATTTGTGCAATATGCACAGACATGAAAGCATCAACTTCACAACATTTCTAGTTCTTCTGCTTTTTAATTAAGGGTAGGTTTTTTTCACCAAGTGCAAGTGACGTGAGGATGAAAAGTTGTGTGAATTTAAAGTTGCTATAAATTGAATCACATTTGAAGCATGTCGAGTCTTGACATTTAAATAGCACATACAGTGAGATGAATCCTTCGCACAGTCAATAATCTGTGGTGCTTTTTTGGTTATTTTCATGCAGATTTTGCTTACCAGGTTTTCTGATGCTTTGCTAAGTTAAACATTTTCATACTTCAGTTTCACAAATCTGGCCTTTCACATTGGGGAGCCACACACAAGTCTCAAATCACTTGCTAGGAAAAGTGGTCATAGCGGTAGAAGTTTTAAGAGAGAAGGCAAAATTTAAGTTAAATTTAAGTCTTTTCTTATTAGTCAAGCTCTGTATTCCATCTTTGGGCAAACCATAAACAGACATAAAATAAAGGTTCAGATGTTTAGTTGAGATTGTTGGTTTCTAGGTGAGACTGTTGGTTTCTAGGTGAAATTGCAGGCTGCTTTCCAGCCCAGCCCTGCTTGAGGCCTCTCTTCCATCCCGCCCTTCCAACATGCCTTCAACTCGGAAAGGATGGATCAAGTCCAAGAGGATTTAAAGGGCAAGGAGTTAATGTTAACTCTGCATGGGAGCTACTTATTTGGCTTCTCTAACTCAGGAATTCTTTCTCTCTCTCTCTCTCTTTTTTAACACACCTTGGCATTTCTTTAGGCTTGATGCATGTCTCTCTTTCTAGTGCCCAACGAAGACCCCTGTCAAATAGGCTTGTAGTAGATGGATTAGGCCTGATGCTCTAGTCTGGCCTTAAGTAAAAATTTCCTTGGGTTTGTCTTCCACCCTGTCAGAATATAAAGCCTACAAGGCAGTGATCTGGGTGGGCCCAGTGAATGCACATCTCTGTGGGCTGCTCACAGCATTCCTCAAGGGGGTGCTATAATACCTAAGACATAAGGCATTAAGGTGTTCACTCAGTGTGCTGTTGTTACTCTAGATATATGGACCCGAGGTAAAAGTGGCTTTTGTTACCCACTGGATCCAGCCAGGCTCACTAGCTCTTTTTCAGTTGAGGGTGGTGTTAGGAGAGAGAAGCACTATATCAATTCAGTTTTTTGTTTTTGGGGTTTTTTTGGTCAGTTGTACTTTTTGCATCTCTATCATGGAATGTGGCATGGCTCTAGGAAGCAGATCAAGGATTTGAGGTTTCAAGATTCTATATCTTGGACATTTTCTAATCTTAGCACAATTAACATTTGGTATAGATACTGCAGACTAGGGTAAAAAGCACAGCAGGCTGGGTGTGAGGCCAAGCCCTGTCTGCAGGGACAAAGGCTCATGAGTAGGGAGAGACCTCTAGTGTTAATACCTTGAACTGCAAGTGTACCTGCAAACCAGCCGAGCAGGACCCCTGGTTTGGGCGGAGGGGGGCAGGTACAGGAAGATAGTACTGGGGGCTTTATGGATTCATATCTTGACTCTAGAAAGGCTTACGTCTCAGGTGATTTTCCAGTGTGGTTTTTGGTCCTGTGAGAAATATCTTTTGTGGAAGATATTGACCCTGGTCTTCATAAAGAATAAATCAAGTCAGATTCAGCTCAAAACCCCCAGAGCTTCCCGGGCTCTTGAATGGTAGTGGCTGGAATCGGTAGGTCTTCACCATCCTGAGCTACATTCTCCTCTTAAACAATTTCTCAGCCAGATTGAATGATTATAGTTATGTCTTTCAAGGACCCAGAGTATGAGTTTAACTACTGTGAGATTACAGAGTTCATAATATCAGCTTTTTAACTGCTAGAGAGAAAGGAATCTTCCCTATATTTCCACAGCGGAAATTCCGTGGCAACCTTGAATGGTTCAGCTGGTAGCACATGCCCACTCCAGACCAGGCTTGGTGGTTAAAGGCAGTTCCATTACTGGCCTCAGGGAAGTCACTTATAATGGTTCACAGCCCCTCTGGAAACCACACTGTTGGAATCAGAGAGTATCAGTTCCTAAAAAGAAGTGGCATGCTACTGAAGGTTGTCACAATAATAAATTTTCCCTGTAACCGCTTTCTTCCTACCAAATTTTTTCTAGCCTCATTTTTTCCTTTCATATGAACATTACATTTAATATGAGGTTGCCTATTTGTTCAGTTATAATAGCCAACACTTTACATCGTCCTAAATGCCAAGAATCTTTATAATCTCTCTCTCTCTTTCAACTAACCCACAACAATCTTATGAGATAGCATGGTAGATGCTCTAATGTGCCACCCAGATCCCCTTTCAAGTAAGGACTAGTTGCCCAGGCTTAAGGCGTGCAGTAGGCAGAGTCTTCAGCTATCAGCTTCTAACAGGAATTGCCTCAGTTGCAGACAGCTGCCTCATCCATGGTCATGCCCCTTCCAAGGTCACTCACATCTAATGACTGATTCATGCCTGCATAAAAAGTACTGGTCATCTTAGCCCAACTCTGGACACTTCTGAAAGACCATACTGGCTCCAGAGCTCCTCATGAGGTTGTCCAAATCTGCCTTTGGGTCTGCATCACCTGACTTCTTTCTCTGTCTATTTCTGTTCCCTCCCCACTTTTACAGGTGTTGATTCCAACGGCACTGCTTAATAAATCTCCTTCATGGTACACTCCTTCTCTGTTTCCTTGGGAAACAATTCATAATATATAGGTGCTATTATTATTTCTAATTTGGAGATGAGGAAATAGTAGAGGTACAGAGAATGTAAGCTCTTTGCTCCAGATCACAAATCTGTAAGTTTTGTGGCAGGGCTGGTAGTGTGACTCTTGACCCTGTATACTCATAATCACCCTGCTCTACTGCAAGAAGATGCTTACACAGGTAGGCTCTGGTTTACCACACATGGCTGCTAGAGGTGTAACCAAAGACCTAAACACAGATAACTGATCCTAAGACTGCTAGAGGTGTAACCAAAGACCTAAACACAGATAACTGATCCTAAGGGATGAAATATAAACTTTTGGGCTTTCCATGTAGGTGAAGAGCCACAGACACTATAAAGCCACAACAGTTCTTTTTCCTACATAAGCGTATAACAAGTTTGTTACTAAAAATTGTCAAAAATAAGAAAGTTTGGGAATGATTCCCCCACTTAAAGAGGATTTAAGGTCGTTCTTATAACGCATTGCTTTCATTACCGTGCATCTGAATATGTCTTTGTTAATGGAAAATGGCAAAATTATAATCACTAAACTAGAAACTGTATATGACCTGGAGCCTTTTTGCATATATGGCCACCTTCTATTTCCTACAAATGAACTTCATCCAAGTGAACATCATTTGTCACATGACTGTGTAGTATCATGAGAGTGCCCAGGATTGTAGGCAGATTGTCGAACTCTTGGTTCTCTCCAATGTGTATGTGTATGTGTGATTCACTATATTATCTATAGTACTAAGTCGACACCAGCACAGAGTAGGTGCCCAGTAAATATTGAATAGTTAAATGTATAAATGAATGAGATTTGGGAGACTTCTTTAACTACATCCCAACCGTTAATTAGAATATTTAATCTGACTTCCTTAAGTTTCCATTGGCTTTTCCTTGTGTTCTGAAACAGCATTTTACAGGGTACACTGTTGTACATTTATTAATGAAATGTGTTCCTAATCATCTTCTGGGATAATAATTGGAGTTTGTTTTAACATTGCAATTCGGATTATTTTTGTTTGCTTAGACTCAATTTTTCTGTTTTTTATTCCTGGTTTTTATTTGGCATGTGACATTTTTTCTGAGTGTCTGATGATTCTTGACCGTTTGCTCCATTGCTTACCTGTTTTTTTCTCTATTCTGGATCCCTGTTAATTTGGGTAGAACGTTCTTGGAATGGCAGAACAGACCAAGGCAAGAAATAAAGCCAGAATATTTCCACACATTTAGGAACTCAAAATAATTCTAAAAGCCACCACAAGAATAGGGTTGACCTTCTCCCTGTCCTGTAGTTTCAGGAAGCTACAGGACAGGGAGAAGATGAGTTTCAGGTAGAAGAGGTGAGGCAGCAGAGTTTCACTTAATGTACTTGTGCTGACTTTGATCACATTGAGAGCTGTATATCAAAGGAGTTGATCAGATGTGCAAGTGCATTGTGATGGTTGCTGTTGTTCTTGCTACTTGATTGCCCTCCTGACTTTTTAATTAAAATTTATTGAGGTAGGCATATATAAAAATGAAATGTACCATTTAAAATGTATATGTTTATCAGTTTAGACCAATGATAGGATATTTCCATCACCATCAAAGTTTCCTCATACTTTTATTACCATTAGTCCCCCAGTTTCTGGCCCCAGATAACCAGAGTTCTGCTTTCTGTCACCACTAATTCATTTTTCCTGTTTATTAAACCCATTCAGCTAGTGTGTTTTTTGATTGGAGAATTTAGTCCATTTACATTTAAAGTTATTATTGATATGTATGTGTGTATTGCCATTTTGTTAAGTGTTTTCTGGCTGTTTTTATAGCTCCTCACTGCTCTTTTCTTCTCTTTCTCTCTTCCCTTATGGTTTGGTGGTTTTCTTTCATGTTGTGTTTAGGTTCCTTTCTCATTTTCTTTTATGTATTTACTATAAGTTTTTGCTTTGTGGGTACTATGAGGTTCACATATGTCATCCTATGTATATAATGGTCTGTTTTAAGTTGATAGCAACTTAAATTTCAGAACTTTACATTTTTTCTCCCCCCTCACATTTTATATTTTTGATATCACCTTTTATATCTTTTTATTTTATGTATCTCTTAACTAATTACTTTAGTTTCAGTTAATCTTACTGTTTTTGTCTTTTAACCTTCATACATGTTTTATGAGTAGTTGATCCATTACCTTTACTATATATTTACCTTTTCCAGTGAGATTTTTACTTTGATTTTTTTGCCATTAACTAGTATCATTTCTTTTCAGTTTAAAGAAGTCCCTTTAATAGTTCTTGTAAGGCTGATTTAGTCGTGATGAACTCCTTTAGCTTTTTTGGTCTGGAAGACTCTTAATCTCCCCTTCAGTACTGAAGGACAACCTTCCTGGGCCGAGAATTCTTGGTCGGAAGTTTCTTCCTTTCAGCACTTTAAATATGTCATGCCACTCCCTTGTGGCCTGCAAAGTTTCTACTGAAAAATCTGCTGATAGCCTTCCGGGGCTTCCCTTATATGTAACAAGTTGTTTTTCTCTTGCTGCTTATAAGATTTTCTCTTCATCTTTAACTTTTACCATTTTAATTATAATGTGTCTTAATGGATCTCTTTTGGTTTATCTTATTTGGAACTCTCTGGACTTCCTAGACCTGGATGTCTGTTTCCTTCTCCAGATTAGGGAAGTTTTCAGCCAGTATTTCTTCAAGTATGTTGTCTGGATCTTTCTCTCTCCTCTCCTTCTGGGACCCCTATAATGTGAATGCTTTTCTATATGATGTTGCCTCAAAGGTCCCTTAAGGAATCTTCACTTTTTTAAATTCTTTTTTTTTCCTTCCTGCTGCCCTGTTTGGGTGAGTTCCATTGCTTTATCTTCCAGCTTGCTGATTTGTTCTTCTGCTTCATCTAATATGCTGATGAGCCCCTTTAGTTTATTTTTCAGTTTAGGTACTGTATTCTTCAGCTCTATAACCTCTGTTTGGTACTTTTTAATACTTTCTATGTCTTTGTTGATGTTCTCACTGTGTACATTCATTCTTCTCCTGAGTTTGATAAGCATTTTTATTGACCATAACTTTGAATTTTTATGAAGTAGATTGCTTATCTCCATATCTTTAAGATCTTTTTCTGAAGTTTTGTCTTATTCTTTTGTTTGGAACATATTCCTCTGTTTCCTCATTTTGCCTGACTCTGGGTGTTTGTGTTAGGCAAATCAGCTACCTCTCACAACCTTGAAGGAGTGGCCTTGTGTAGGACATGTAATGTGGGGTCAAGAGGTGCAGTCCCCCAACCACCAGAGCCAGGCACTCAAGAGGTGTCCCCCTTGTGGGCTGCATGAACCTGCCTGCTGTGGTGCAGGGGTGGGAGGGGCTCTCATGCAGCCCACTGCATGCCATGTGGCTTCCTCTTGCGTTGATCTTTATTATTAGTGTCTTTTAAGAAATAGTCTCATTTTGTTTAAGTTGGTGAATACAGGTTTATAGTTACTTATTTGTTTACTATATTTTCAATTGCAAAATAAACCATTTAGAAAAACACATCAAATAAAAATATAATCTAATAAATTGTTCTAAGATAAACATTCTGTAAACATCACCAGATAAAGTAATAGAACTTTGTAATCCACCCCAGAAGACCAATTCCTCTGCACCATTCCAATCACAGCCCCCATCTTCCCTTGTAGGTAACCATTATCCTACTTTTATAGTGTTTACTTTGCATTGTTTTGTTTTGTTTTGTTTTTTTTGTGGTATGCTCATGGGCCCAGCTGCTCCGTGGCATGTGGGATCTTCCCGGACCGGGGCACGGACCCGTGTCCCCTGCATCAGCAGGCGGACTCTCAACCACTGTGCCACCAGGGAAGCCCTACTTTGCATTTTTAAAGGAAGCCTGTCATCCAGCTGTGCCTCCTTGGGCATTGTAATCTTGTGCATTTCTTTTTAAATTCAGTGTCTTTTAATTCTAGTTTAATCTTAGGTTTCCTCTCCAACCCTTTCTTTTACTTGTTGAAACACGCATGCTGTTTGTCCTGTAGCATTTCCCATAATCTGGATTTTGCTGATTATATACTCATAGTGCGGTTTAATGGGTTTCTTTGTCTCTGCGTTATTACGAAATTGGCTGTTGGATCCTGGAACTGGATCACCCTCAGGTTTATTGTTTTTGCACAACTATCAATGGCATTTGGCAAATATATAGGGGTGACCTAGGGTCTGTTTTTTATCATTTTATGATGTCAGGAACTACTGATGCCTAATACCTATATCTATTCATTAGGGATTTAAAATGGTGATGTTCTAGTTATATCATTTATTTTTCCCTTATCAGTGGGAATACTTTTACAAAGACTTCTCAGTTACTATTTGGTCATCCCATATTATTGTTTAGAAAGGAAAGGCAAAATTTGAAACATGATTATTTCTCTTTATTTTCTAGATTTCAGGTGAATAAGCTGGTTCCCTATGATTCTCCAACAGTGACCAATTTTTAAAATTAGAGCATGTATTTAAACATTTTAATGGAGTCCAATCCATTGAAAATTTTATTATTGAAGCTCAAAATTTCCCATATTTGGTTAGTGGGAGACTTTTCAGGTTAACCCCTGAGTTCTCTAAGAGTTAGAAAATATCCTTACTATCTGGTAGAATAAAATGGTTCAGGCTCAACTTGTACATTTCTTTCCCAGAGATCAAATTTTTCTCTAAGTCCTTTCATTTTATGTTGATACTTTCAATTCAAATTCAGGACCATGGATCTTTATTCTCAACCTCTTTCCTACTACATCTTTCTCTCTCTCCTTTTCTAATTTTTATCTTCTGTCTTCTACACTAAAAAATCTTGGTTTTCAAAGGTAAGGAGATGATAGGATTTGAATATTCCATAATTACTCACTTGTTCTACCTCATGTTATACAAGCAAATATCTCAGAATAACAAATATACTGTCATAATATGGTTACTGAAAACATTATTTTTTTAGTGTATGTTCTCCTCATTCTGCCCCATATTTTTCAGTTGTTCTATATGTGAACTCTCCAAGTATGTAGTCACTGCACACTGTACTCTTACTCTCTTAGCCCTTATGTATTCCTCCTTCTGCAGGTAACTACATACTTAATCCTCATGAGCAGTCCTATGCTGATGTCTCTCTAATCATTTTGGATGTGTGACTTCATCCTGTAGTATATTCATCAGGCCCCCATTTTACTTAAAAAAAAAATCTGTTTTGCTGAATATAAAATCCTTTTCCACACGTATATGTTAATATGTTAATCTACTTTCTTCTGAGGTAAAACATTGTTTTTGAAAAGTCTGAGGATAATTTAGTTTTCACGTGCCTTTTTATCAAAATGAGCAAAAAATTTTTTTTAGTTTGCTAGAATATATCTAGGTATTTTTTTTTCAAGGGGTCAATATTATCAGGTATGCACTGTAATCTTTCAATATGTAGTTTTAAATATTTTATTATTTCAGAGAAGATACCTTGAATAATAGTTTTTGTACTTTGTTTTGTTTTTCTTCTTCATATATGTTCTTTTTTTTTTGCCTATACTCTATATTGTCACTTTCTCTTAAATTCTGTTTGTCATCTATGTTTTTTCATTTGTTTTTGAACTTAATTTTTTCCACCTTCTATTTCCTTTAATGTGTTATCTGTTATATTTATTAGTTCAAATGCTCTTTATAGTTTGTTTTACATTTTTGAAATGACTTTATGTTTCTTTTTTCTTACTTTAGTTCTGTCTTCTCATTTTAAAATTTTTCTAATTTCAATTTATGTTACTCTTTAATGTTCATTATCATTTTCTTAAGCTCTTTTGTTTTAAAATGGTCTTAGTTCTCTTTTGCAAGCAAATCTTCCTTGTATACTTTTATTGTCTATGGGAGTGTTGTTTTGCTTCTTCCTCTTATTTTATTTTTTAAAAAATTCACATGGAATTTGCTCTTAATCATTTTCTGTCTCTCATTTTTCTATGGAATTTGTTTGTTTGTTTGTTTTTAAATGAGGCATAGTTTAGGAAAACTTCCAACTTCACAGAACTCCATCTTCCTGACTTTGGTCCCCTCCACCATTTTGATTTTGACTTTCCCTTTCCTTCTCTCTTGCACAATTTTGATTCCAATTCCAGAAGTTCCTCCTCATTGTGGGGCTCTGTTCTAGAAGAGAGCCCTCGCTTTCCACTTCAACCCCCTAAAAATCTTCCTCTGATATATTCTGGGGTGGAGCTAGTTGGACTGTGTGTCATTCATCCCTAACTATTCAATACGCTTTTGCGCATTACTTACCTTTTTATAAATCATCAACATAAGGAATATTTGAATAAAGGAATGATCAGGAAGGTATTGGTGCAGTTGAGATTCAGGTAGATTTCCTATGTTTGTTAGAACTCCAACTAAGCTAGTCACCTCTTTCTTTTAGTCACAATGTAAACACTCTCTAATCTTGTAGGTTTCACCCAATGCCTTTTCTGACTTCACTGACCTAACACATTTTAGACTAGCCAAATAAACATAATTATTTGTTTCTTTCATTTAATATTCTTTTCCTTCTAATCTATTTTATGGGGTGTTTTTAGAAGGTAGAGAGAATGAACGTGACAGCCCAAATCACCATCTTGCCATCTTATGTTGAAAGCAGCTAATTTGTTTTTTGTATTGTGTAAAAATATTTGCAGCCATTTAGTAAAATATGAATAATAATATACTGGTATTTTACTTCACTAACAATTTGGAAGTTTTTTTTTAAAGTGTAGTGAACAGTTTGAACATAGCATTTTACAGTTTTTCACAGAAGACTCGTTATTTAACTGAACTGACCAAATTGGCAGATCTGCAACCTGCTTATATTGCAATATAACCAAAGATAGTCTCTGTGTTCCTTTCCTTTCTTCTTTCTGCTCTTGACCTTAGATTTATGTTGGTGTTTTTGGTTTCCACTGTTGTTTATAGTGCACTGTGAGGTAAACTGAAGTGTAATCCATATATAATTATAAATTCTTAGAAAGTCAGAGTTGGACAGAGCACAAGAAATTATCTAAACCGTTATTTAAAAAAGAAACAAAACTGAAGCTGATGAATGGGAAAATAAAATGACTAGTTCAGGTCCACCTGCCCTATTGATAGTCAGGTAGAGAGTAAGAGCAGTCTCACTCTTTATTTTAGCCCCACTATAGACCACAATCTCTGTTTCCCTATGTGAGGTGCGTAATGTGGTCTGTGAAGTTTTGTCTCTTCAGATGAAAATTCCATGCACCAACACTTATTAACACTGTTCTCACATAGTTAGTTTTATATTACTACACGCATATACCACACTTTTTTTTCAGTTGAATTATTTGGATTTTTTGTACTGTGTTTAACAGGGCAGATATTTCATTGGATCTACCTTTAAGTTTTATAAACATTACATATGACATATTGCTGTGTATCCATCTTAGTATATAAAAAGAAGTGCATCTTATAGATAGTGTACTTTTCACAGAAAGCATTGTGTTAAGGATACATTTTTTGAAATTAAAAAATGCATAGATGAGTATCTTATTAGAAAATATGGCAGATTAGGGAATTTGGGGATTATCAGATAAGCAACAAATGAACTAGAACATGCTGTAAAATCTCTTTCTTCCACTTTACTTCTTTTCTGTTGTTTTTTGCACTAATTCCTTTTTGATTTTCTGTTTCTCCATGACTTTGCCTTAGCATTCCCATTGCCTTTGTATTCTAAGCTGTAAAGACTGACAGAATGCACTGGCATCCCTGCTGTTGTGACTGACATAACCTTGAATCTCTGTCGACATACCTGGCAGTTTGGCAGTGTGAGGGTCACTGGTAGGATGTTTGTGTCTAAGTGAGACAACCATGTTTTAAGTTGCATGATATATGTGCTCCAATTAAGTGTACATATTGGACAGTTGTGTGTTGCAGCACAAAAACTAGTATTATATAAGCATCTGTTTCTCTTATTGTTTCCATGCCACAAAATACATTCGTTTCTCCAAAGTAGATTAGCCAGTCTAGACACCCTATAAAATGTCAGTGCAAGTATGAATCTTCTGTACACTGGTCTCAGGAGATCAGAGCTTGTCTGCAATGCTGCTCTTTCACGGTCAGATCACTACAGTCACACGATTTTGTGTTTTTTTGCACTTTGCCAACAGAAAATATCAGAACACAGAATTTCTTTTTGCTTCCTAAGCAGGAAGTAACATATGACCAGAGCTCAAGAGGGAAAAAGTTAGCTGATAAATAAATACCCAAGAACTTGAGAAGAAAGTTATTTTTTTTTCTTATTACCCACTAAGCCACGATAAGTGTTATTATCATGAGATAATCATTCCTCTGGAGCAATACAAGACAGGGGACACAGCTGAGTGCTATCATGCCCATGGGATGTGATTAGCTTATGATAACAGCATCCCCTGGACTCATTGCTATTATGAAATGTCTATTCCCCCCCCATTTTCTATATATAAATAAATGATTTTTGTGGACAGATTCAATTCCCACAAACTGCAAGTTTGCATTAAAATGCTTCAGCTGTGAGACTCGCAGATATTAATCTACCCTTTTGGAATGTTGAACAGTCAATCAGAATCCTTCTTCGTCTCAAGCTGTTTTATGATATTATTACAGTGTATTTTGTGACGGAATGGCGGGTAAAGCAAGTTTCAGAAAAATAGGCTTGTTTGGGCTCAATTTAGTTGCTTGAGGGAAACTTCTACATAAAATGACTCTGTCTGCTCACTAAGGCATCCTAACTTTCTCATTATTTTTTTTCCTGCCTGACTCAATTTCTTTGCTGCATTTTAGAAGTCTGAATTTCATTCCTCTAGCTAGATTGATAAAAGCAGATTTCTCATTTCATATTTCAGAATTGACAAGGGAGAATACTGCCCTGGTAGTCAGAGTGAAGTCAGAAAATACTAGTTCAGAAGTTTGGATTTTAAAATTAACATGAAATAAGATTGATTTTGGATTTAGGAATAAATGGAAAGCTTTTGGTATAATGATAGACCGATGGGTATGCTTTATTATGAGTTCAAGTGAAGGTTGTGAAAATTACACTGTAAATTAATAAAAATTTAAAAGCCAATGTCATTTTATGAAGCTGAAAAATTTTGGATAATAATATTGCTAGGGTGGAGCCATCTCCAGGGTGGTACTTAGGAAAAGTAGAAACGAAATCGTCATAGAATCCTAAAACACAGTTTTCTCTCTGTATTAAAAGAAGGTTTTGTTGTACAAATGCCAATAATATTAGGCTGAATTACTTGATAAAAATGGCATAACTATATAATTTTTAAAAAAAGAGAGACTGTAGCATCTTCTTTGTCCCCAAATATATGTTATTGTTTTGGGCAGGCAGTCTTGTTCTCTTTCTATATTTTCACTGCTCTGAATTGTTGAGAGCATACAAGCATTCATCATTTAATTAGATAGTATCTTTAATTAAGAAACGCAAAATTTGCCACTTATCCTCCTTCTTCCTCTCTACCCATGTTCATTTTGGGGTATTAATGGTGCAAGAAGCTTGCCTTACAATGCCTCGGACCAGAAGAGGGAGGGAGTCACACACTAGCTTATACAGATCATCTGATGATAAATAAAGTTAATAAAGGTTGTTCTAAGAAAGCTAAAAAAAAAGTACTTCTGATGAAAATGCAAATTTAGTGATCAACTCTGGAATTATAAAGTGTATATAAGTAGTATTATCATGTGATTTTAAAGTAAGTATTACTAATGTATAATGAGTTATTATATTTATATTTGTCTTTTTGTTAAAACGAATGAAATTCTGGCATTTTTAGGTATGAACTTGAGTAGGCTATAGTATCCAATTATTCAGTCAAACACTAATCTAGGTGTTGCAATAAAAGTGTTTTGTAGATGTGATTAACATTTATAATCAGTTGACTTTATGTAAAGAAGATTATTCTTGACAATCTGAAGTGGGCCTGATCCAATCAGTTGAAAAACTTTGGGAGTAGAATGAGGAAGAAGAAATTCTGTGTGTGGACTATAGAGTCAGCTTAGGCCCAAGAGTTTCCAGCCCACACTTTCTGACAGCCTGCCCTATGAATTTTGAATTTGCCTAATTTGTTCCACAATTGGATAGGCCAATTCCTTGCAAAAAATTCCCTATATAGCGATATACATTACTGGTTCTGTTTGTCTGCTGGAACCCTGGCTGATACACCTATAAAAATAGACCTGATGGGTCTTATCTAATCCAATTTATTCTTTCATTTTGATTGATTAAGCAGCTTAGGGAAAGAATGAATGTGATTTGAGGTTAGAAAGAAAAGGTATAAGGTTACCTCAAATCTCAGTAAAACTGGGTAAAATTCCGAATGACTATCATATAAAAATGACTTTTAAGGGAGTCTAATACCAGGATGCATTTTTGTTAGAAGAAATTAGAGGGAAAAAATCCCCTGTACATATAGAGGGAACTATTAAGACCCAAACTTTTTAAACCAAACAAGTTTTCTTTTCATACTTCATCTACATGGCACTGTGTTTCCTTTCTATGTGTCAGGTATTAAACTAGACTCTGTGGACATATCTTTTAACAGAGGATCCAAGAAAAAGCAAACATAAAACATATCATTTTTAAATGATGTGATAATCACTATAATAAATGTATTTATGAAGTTCAGTATTCTCACAAGGGGCAGATTATTTAACTTTCTCTGCATTATAAGAGACAGAATGAAATTGAAGATGTGATTGATGGCTTGGTAAAGAAGGGGAAAATTAAGCTGGGACATGAAATATAAAGAATGATCGGGGGGGCTTCCCTGGTGGCGCAGTGGTTGAGAGTCCGCCTGCCGATGCAGGGGACACGGGTTCGTGCCCCGGTCTGGGAAGATCCCACATGCCGCGGAGCGGCTGGGCCCGTGAGCCATGGCCGCTGAGCCTGCGCGTCCGGAGCCTGTGCTCCGCAACGGGAGAGGCCACAACAGTGAGAGGCCCGCGTACCACACACACACAAAAAGAATGATCAGGGGAAGTTGAGGTATTCTTTGACAAAAAATAATAATAATAATTACAATGTTTAAATGAATGAACAGTATAGCATGTTGCAGAGATTATAAGTGGCATTGTTGCAACATGGTAGCAAAGAAATCTTGTAGCTAGAGTTGGATCATAAAAAGCCTGATTTGATGGGCTGCAGTTTGTGTTTTTACTTTGTACTTAATAAGGAGCCGCAAAAGTTTGGAGCTGGGAATCAGCTAAGAGTTTTAAACATATCCCTGAAGCAACAGGTTGTCCTGGAAGGAGCTAAAACAGAAGATTGGGGAAATAATCTGGGTACCATTGTGAAATCCAGGGGAAAAATCATGAGGGGCTGCAGTAGCAATAGAAATGGAAAGGAGAGAAAGCAGTCTAGTTATATGTAGGTTGTAGGATGAGCCAGGCTTCCTGACAGATTGGATTTAGAAGATAAAGAGAAAACAATAGTTTCCTAAGTTTCTGGATCAAGTGGTTGGGTATATCATGTAGTTATTAACCAGTATAAGGACCTTAAAAGAAGGAACAGGTTTTAAGGAGAAACTCGTGAAAATAACAACAGCAACAAAAAGCTGTATTAAATGTAAGAATATGTCAGGCACAGCCTTCTAGATGCTTTACATGAACTTTCACATTTAATACTTCCAAGTAATCTATGGGAGAAGAAAAATTGTTTCTTCTACTTTACAGATGTGGAAACTGAGATTTCAAGAGATACTTTGTAGAGTATCTTTTACATATATATTATATATAGAGTGTCATACTTTATAGAGTTCAAACAGCTGGTAAGCAGGGAGTTGGGATGGTAAATTTGAGGTGACTGAGTTGTACATACGAGTTTAGAAGAAAAGTTCTCCAATGGGGACATAATTATAGCCTCTTGCCATTGAAGCTATTCTAGTTAAGAATTAAGAATTTGAATTATTGCCGTGACAAAGTCACTTTTAATTTGTGAATACTTTTAAAAGTTGAAAATGTGAAATCCAGAAATCATTTATCTAGGTCTTTGATGAAAGCCCCAAAACACAATGTTGTTATTATTTAAGGAAAACATTAAATCTGAAGTTTACATAATGCTATATATGAATCATTTCCAGAGCTATTTGGGTTCTGAGCACCCAGTGTCATGGTGGGGTGGAGGGAGGGTTCTCTCTACACTACCAAGCGATGCTCAGGACACCAACTGGATATCCTACTATTCAATTCAGTTTTGACACCAGAGATGGCATCAAATTCCACAGGTAAAGGGCTCAGTCCCACAAGACCACTTTCCACTTCAGAGGCCAATTGCAATCCCCCATTGTTATCTGTGCTTCTGACCAAGTAAAAATCAGAGGTTCCAGGGACACTTTCCTTGGGTTCAATTAATTTGCTAGAGTGGCTCACAGAGCTCAGAAAACCCACTTAATCACTAGATTACTGGTTTGTTATAAAAGGATATAACTCAGGAACAGCCAGATGGAAGAGAGGCTTAGGGCAATGCATGTGGGAAGGGCTGCAAAGCTTGTATGCCCTCACCAGGCTCTCCGATTTCCCAGCACCTCCACGTGTTCATCAACAGAAAAGCTCTCCAAACCCCATTTTTAGGGGGAGTTTTATGGAGGCTTAATTACATAAGCACGATAGATTAAATCATTGGCCACTGGCGATTGAACTCAATCTCTAACCCCTGTTCCCTCCCCAGAGTTCAGGAGGTGGGACTGAAAGCCTCAATCTTCTAATCACATGCTTGGCTTCACTGGCAACCAACCCCCATACTTAGGTAGGGTCCAAAGGTCACCTCGTTGACATAAAAAAAGACACGTTTATTGCTTTCATTGCCCAGGAAATTCCAAGGGTTTTAGGAGCTCTGCACCAGAAATGGGGAAAAGACTAAATATACATCTATTATAAATCACAATATTGTAAGAGTTTTGACCCAGTGGTATTTTGTAGCATCAGGTGGAGTGTTACAGAGGATGTTAAAACAATTTAGCTTTATTTTTCAATGACACAATTGATAAATTGGTGGATGTACTCAAGGATAACTTTGATTATTCAATTTTCTTTTCCACTTTTCATTTTTCTCTTCCAAATGTTGAGGAGGAAAAATTTTCCTCTACCCTTCTAGGTTCTTCTGGTTGGTCTAAGAATTAAATTGGCATGAGACAGATGAACAGGAGGAAATCAAACAAAAGTTTAATAACCTATAAATACAAACATAAATATAAATGTAAATGGGAGACACTCAGGAAAGTTGATTAACTTGCCAAAATGGCTGAAGCCCTCACCTTTAATGTCATCTTTAAGCTAAAGACAAAAGAAGGTGCTTGGGGCAGTGGTTTGGGACTTCAGGAGTGAGAAAGACTTTCACATGGGGATGGAAAAGCAATGTTCAATAAATAAATGTTTGCTGGGCCAGGCAGAGACAATGGGAAACCGATTAGCAGACTTCGCTAGGTTCAGCCCTATCTACACACCTTGTTCATACTGTAGTTATCTGTGGTGCTAGCTCCCTTCCTGGAACAAATTCTCTATCTACATTGTTTTAGGCAGATAGCAGGAAGGTCAAAGTTTCTTCCTGAATCTTTTGGTCCTTGATTGTTTTCAAATTGCTCCACATACCAAAGAGCTATTTTGAGGTGGCAAATTTTGTCCCCTTATTTTGTTGTACAAAATAATTTTTGTGCTCTGTGATTGAAAATATCTGAGTCCACATCAAAATAGTGAGATTGAAAGTGCTAGTTAAAATAGTTGGGCAATAAAAAAGTTGTTAAGTACCATCTCCTTACCCTATAAAATAGGAATTGGTTTTTTTTTTTAAAAAAAAGAAAAACTTGGATTTGGAGAGCTTTTAAGAGTGTGTGAAGGTTTGTGAAAGTAGAGAAATATACGGAAGGCTAGGTTGAATGTAAAAGTATTTGATTCTATGTGTAACTAGGCAGTGAGACTGTAACTAGGGACTCTCAGCTCCTCAGCATTATTCTAACTCTATTTCTTAGTTACGATATGGCTGTGATGTTGTGCTTTCTATGCCTGACTTCTACCCTAGTTCACCATTAAGTTAGCTTAGCTTGCTGCAGATGGAGAAAGCTGTTGATGCATTTCAAGACTGACGATTAGTTTTTCTATAGGCTTCACCCTTGATCCTTATTCTCCAAGAATAGCTAACCAGAGATTTATGGCTCATATAATGTTCCAACCACAAGCTAATGGCTATATGGAGCCACATTATGGTGACAGTCATCTCTGAAAATAGAAGATTACCCCCTCCTCAGCATGTAGCCTGTTCCTCTTTTCCCTATAAAATCTCTGAGCAAAACCTGGGGAGTTGAGAGTTGGTTCTTTGGGACATGAGTCCACCTTCTCCCCAGGATTGCCGGCTTCCTCAATGATGCTATCTTTCCTTTTACCCAACACCTGTCTCTCAGTATTGGCTTCTTGAGCGACAGGCAGCTGAACCTGAGTTCAGTAACATATAGATCAGGTACCAAGAGCATCCTATAATCATAATTCCAAGATAAAGTCTAGAAATCATGTGGTCCAACTCTCTGACTTGAAGAATATTAAATATTAACAATTCAATAGTTAATGGGCACAGAGTCTGTTTTTAAAAATCTGTAAGGGAAATTATTGAAAATTCTACCATGTTGTTTTTGTATGCGCTTTATCCACAAGTTTTTACAGTTTACCTAAAATGTTCTGATGTTGTGTATGTCAAGGGTGGGGAAAAATGTGAACATGCACACATCAATATTTATGTCTACCCAGACTAACATGTGGTGATCAGAGCAGCCCTCTACTCAAGAGTGCAATTGTAGGTTTAGTCTTTGAAGGTCAATAATTTGTAAACAAAGCTGGTAAATAGACAACATTCATTCAAAATGCAGCTGCAGAGCAGACATAGCTGAGAACTAGAAAAGGTAACACTTCATCAGCCAACGTCTTCTATATGTAGTTAAATTTTCTATGTTGTTGAATGTAGTCCTTCCTCTTATGGAGCTACTAGTGGCAGATAGAACTAGGCAGAGTAAATGTTGCATCTAACAGTCTATAAACACTGACTCACAATAAAAAGAGCAAGTACTTACTTTCATAATTCAACATAAATACGTTTCTGCTCTTCCATCCCTACTGTCCTCTATAGTAGAGAGTTGAGTTTCAAAGGAAAATGACCCTGGAAAATCTAAGTAAATTCTGAATTAGACATTTCATTTTTTATGTGTAGATATAGCTGGTATCTTGAGAATAGGTTAATCCTGAAAAACAATAGGATGGATATACTTAGAATGCATCAGTGTGCTAAAAACAAATTTATCATACCCTCCTTTTACTTTTGGTATTATTTTCTCCTCATTTCAAAGACTCTGTCTCCACAAATTTTCATAGAACACCATCTCTATATTACAAAACATCCATATTAGTAAGATTGAGAAATAATGCACTTTGCTGCCTAGTCTTGCCACTTTTGGAGATTCAAAATGCATATTAGCACATTAATATGCTAAGACACTCAACAATAAGAAAATAGGATAACTTTGTTTAATTTAGGGTTTTCTAAACTCATTGGACTACAGAATGATACACCCATTTCCTTCTCTTTCCAACACTATCATCATCATCACAATTAATATCAGTAAAATGATATCTCCAAGAATCTGTTTGGAAAATCTAGCATTAGCCTAGACTGTTGTGGGAGAAGAGCAGGGGTCAGCACACTTTTTCTGTAAAGGGCCAAATAGTAAATATTTTTGGATTTGTAGCCCACAAATGGTCTGTGTTGCATATTCTTTATTTCTTTTATAATTCTTTGAACATGTAAAAAACAGTTTTTTTAGCTTGAGGGTCATAAGGAAAACAGGACATAGGTTGAATTTGGCCTGTTAGCCATAGTTTATTGAGTTTTGAATTAGAGGATACAATTTAAGGAAAAAAGATAACTAAGAAGAGAAAAGTAGATTAATAAAGAATCAAAGCACACGTGAGTGGGTGTGGAATTTTGGCCAAATGGTCATAAATATTGACATGTGAAACAATAGGCATAAGCAACAAGTGTTTTTATTCTATAATTATGTAATTAGGGACGAGGTTTAGATATACACTGAACTAAAAATTCTGAAAAGATACGTTGGTTAGAAATATCTGAATATCAAACATCAACTTTTAGGAAGAGTTTATTAGGGTGTCCTACCGTCCTTAGATTTTGTAGTATTTCCTTAACCTCTTTGAGTGAAGAAAAGGCTATTCACAAGTTCTTCCCACTATTAAGGTTCATCTACAAGAAACATATGAGTTAGTGTACAATTTGTTATAAACTCCTTAGAGCAAATTTGGAACAAGGAAAAATTTTCTCTTTAAGTCGAAGTTAAAAATTCCCAGTTGTTAGTCGAACATCACCTAGGAAAACAAATATTTTAACTATGTTTAAAGGGAAAATTGGCTCTGAGGAAAGAAATATGTAGTAAAGGATGCTCATTTTCATGTGTGAGGAGGGGAAAATTTTCCTCTCCACTCCTCTTGAGTACTTGTTCCTGGACTAATAATAAAATTGACACAAGAAAGATTAGCAAGAGCAAAACAAAAAACAATTTTAAAAAATTTATTTATTTATTTATTTTTGGCTGTGCTGGGTCTTCGTTGCTGCCCACAGGCTTTCTCTAGTTGCAGCGAGCGGGGGCTACTCTTCGTTGCGGTGTGCGGGCTTCTTATTGCAGTGGCTTCTCCTGTTGCGGAGCACGGGCTCTAGGTGCGCGGGCTTCAGTAGTTGTGGCACGCGGGCTCAGTAGTCGTGGCTCATGGGCTCTAGAGCGCAAGCTCAGTAGTTGGGGTGCATGGGCTTAGTTGCTCCACAGCATGTGGGATCTTCCTGGACCAGGGCTCGAGCCTGTGTCCCTTGTATTGGCAGGCAGATTCTTAACCACTGTGCCATCAGGGAAGTCCCAAAAAACAAATTTAATTCATGCGTGGAGAAGTCTCATAGTCATGGAACCTAAGAAGTGACCAAAGCAGGAAGTTTTTCTACTGTGTAGACAAGAAACAACAAATTTGTGAGGAATTGACAGAACAAAGAAACCTAGGTTTTGTATGCCTAGTTAGTGAAGAATCTAAATGGAGTTTGGGCTTGAGGTAACAAGGAGTAACAAGTTTTGTTTCTACTGGCTTCTCATCCCCAAATTTTCTGTCTCTAGTAATAAGGGTGCCCTGCTACCTCCAGAAGCAAGGAGGGCAACGTTCACATGGGAGACTTATTTCCTACTTTCAGGGAGACAGAGCGAAGCATCAAAGTGTCTCCCTTGCATCGGGATTTTCTTAAGTAACTTTAATTCAAAACAATCAGGGTTCAATTGAGGTGTATTTTGGGGTGGCCCAACCCAGACACATGCATTCACTAGTTCAGAAAGCAAGTAATTATATCTACTATATTTAAGATCTCTTGCACATTTTTACAATAATAAAGTTTGGAGAAAAATGTAAACTTTCAATTATTGAGAATCTTTTGCCTTAAAATAAAGGTGTAAATTAATTTTTTTTACATGAAATATATTCACAATAGAAGGTAAGTGAGAAAAGAAAATTACAAAACAGAGCATATACCCCGTGTTCGTAAATATATATGTTTATACATAGTGTATGTATGCATATATATATTTATGTATCTATATGTTGAAATATTCCTGTGTAAATGACATAAAATATTTGGAAGGAAATGCAAAGTGGTTAACTTTAGCTGGTGGTATCTTTGTTGTTTGTAAATTTTTTTATTATTTACATATTTTATACGATATATGTATTTATTTCTTTAACAAGAGCAATACCTGTTAGTGTTATTAGATTGTCTGCTTGTTGTTAGGCTCTGTTTCCTGTCCTTAAAGAGATTACTTTCATTGCATTGCTTGCACCTAGAGAGTCCCCAAATAGACTGGATATAAAGTAGAAATTGCAATCCATTATTTGGGAAATGCATTGCAAAATATTCAGGTGAAAATGAAGCATCTCTGGCAACACTGAACAGTGAGCTGCTCTTTCTTCAGATGATGGTGTGGTCCTGTGCGTTTCATATGTGTTGAGATCATGAAGTCTGCAGACTGAGGTGTTTCACGTGCCCTCATTTTATGACTACAGTAACTCACACCTCCCTGGGCTTGGCCAGATGGGGATGCCTCTATTAATTTAACCAAATCTCTCTATTACATTAACTTTTCCTCTTTTTGTGGCTCCACCAGATAGCTTCATTGAGCTGCCCATGATGCTGCCTCGATCCTCACCCTCCAGCACACTGAGAGATGTCAGCCAGTTAGGCGTGGATAAGCCTGTGGAAGATGCTCTATCATTCCTTCTGATGTGCTTACTTTAGGACTGGCACTGCCTGGCCTGCATCTCATCTGCCATCTGACTGCCTCATTGCCTTCAGCTTCTCCATCCCAGGTACAGTTCACTTCCTTATGAAGGTGTGTCAAGATCACTGTTGAACAAAAACCAGTTTTGTTTTGTTTTTAAACACAGTTTATTTTTCTTCTAAGGGTTTACAACCCAGCAATCCAGTAGAGCAAAATGTGGCCCTCTGTGGGTAGCCCAGGTCTTTGTGCCTGAAGGACTCCCCCATTGTACACCTGTGTTGACAGATTGGTGCCCTAGAACAATATCACTTAGTCACATACTAACCAGCAGGGGGAAAGTCTGTGCCTTTTATTAAAGACTACCTACTGGCTTAGTGTTTGGAATTCAGTTCTACCTATAAATCAACATCAGAGCATACAACCCAGCATGTTCAAGAGCTTTGTTTAAACATCAAAGGAAGAACACAGACAAGCACTATGATAGAAATATAACTAATCACTTGCAAATACATCTTTCCTGTCAGTAGGAGCTTAACCTTTCTGTTTAATGTGACTGGGAGAAAGTGCACTTATTTCCATCCTATCTGTTTTCTTTAAAGAGATATAGAATTTTGCTATGAAAAAGAGGTAATATTTTTTCTTAATGTAGCACATAGTGTAAGCATTTCAGAAGTGTTTAGTTCAAGGAAGCCACAAGAAATTGAATTCTGTGGAAATCTAAAAGCTGTTTATCATATAATGAAGGATGAATTAGCCCATGAATCTAAACTTCCTAGAAAAAAAACAACTTGTGATCAAGCAGCACTAGGAAAAAAAGTGAAACATAATGAAAGCAAGATTTATTTTAAAAATGGGGAGGAACAGATCTTTATTTGTTTGTTGACTGGCAATGAATGCAATTTGATGCTTTGTGGTACATTGATTGGGATCAATTTAACTTCATCCTCTGCTCCTGGTTTTATGTGTTCATGAGGGGCCTAGGAAGGATTTATTTGAGGTACTCAGAAAATCCTAGAATCTATAAACCATTCCTTTAATTTTAATGCTACAGATTATGGATGAGAGTTTGGTCACATGCATGGATCAGTAGGATTAGAGACATCAAAGCAAGTAAAAATAAGAAAGACGAGCAAAGAAACAACAAACAAAAAGAACTCCATCATTGAAACCAATGGTAGTGTCAAGGGGATTGGAAGTTTCAGCCAGCAATATAGAATTCCAAAAAGGAAGAGCTTTGCTACATCTCTGCCAGGGTTTCTAAATCTGGGATAAACCATAGAGGTATGAAGCCTCAAAGTCAGCATCTCTGAAAAGGGCATCTTCTGTTACTTCTGACTTGCTATATCTGTACAGTATTGGTAATCTTGATTTGTAAATGCGTTTGTGTAATAAAACGCTTTTTAGGTAGGTTGTAGCAGTGAGAGCTTCATAGACTTTATTGTCATTTTTATTTGTGAGGTTCTTATAGGTATGTATATACTTGTGGCTCTGTTCCTGTATATGAGAGACTGTCTATTCTAGTGATGTTAGGACTGGTGTTAATCTCAGAGGAACGTGAAGGGAGGAGAAATGTTGCGTTTGACAAGCTAAGCAAGAATTTTGGACACGCTGGTAAACATTGTGAAATCCTGGGCAATATTAATACTCTAAACTTTAGAGCTGTTGTGAGAATTAAATGGACTCTCCTATAGAAGATGCCAAATGCATTTTTAACAGCCCTGTAGGTCCTGACCATTATTAGTAGTACTAGCATTATTATCATTATCCAAAAACAACATGGGGGTAATGCTTTTATGCTATACACCTGGATGATTTTGTAAAAATACCAGATAGTAACTAAGTCTCAGTAAGTCGAAAATTAAAGAACAGGACTATTTTCTTTTTTTCTGGTATTGAAAGGCAGAGGTTTTAGAAGAGTTGTTGCTGATCAGACATGTTTGTTCTTTCACCTGTGCCTGGGGTCTGGACCCACCTCTCTACTCTCGTCTGCTTTCAAACATTCTGACTATGGTAAATAGAGCATGGTCTCTCCTCACTCCCTCCCTCCCTCCACCCCCTTGTTATACCTTAGAAAATGTACTCTGTACAGAGACTTGGCCACCATATGTGGATGTATTCACATATATCAAGGTTAATAGCTACTTCCCACTGGCAAATGTTAATCCGTATTGTCAGTGAGTCTTCATGAGAATAAATGTAACTGTTGTGCCCATTTAAATAAAACATTTCCAACAGCATCACAGAATTATCGCACTATTAAAATGCTAATACACTGTGTTTTGAGAGAGACTGTAAGATGCTTGAGGGCAAGAATTTGTTCTGTCCTTAGGTTATGTACTGCAAAGAGGAGAGTGGAACACTGAATGATTTTGTTCTTAACAGCAAGTTAATTCTTTTTGTCCCAAGAAAAATTTAAGAGTTTAAATAACTTCCTGAGGCATCCTTCTCAGAAGGAGAAAATGGATTGGCAATTTTCAGAAATCAGGTCTGCGGGACCTTAAGACCGTTACCTTAAGAGTCCTGTGACATTCAGTTTAGAGTTTCTCAAGAAAACAGAAAATGGCCAACACTCAGAGAATTCTTTGTTGTACATGTGCTCTGGAGAGGAGGGGAGATAAGGCCCTTGCTAAGTACTCTGGTCCAGAGCAAACTTTCCTCTAGCTTCCGATTTCCAGAGAGCTTCCCTTCTCCTTCCGTATTGCCTTCCTTTAGGTAACGATCCACGGCTTCAGTATCAGACTTGTACCATGCTTAGCTGTAGCACAGATAGAGTAAAGACACTACTCTGGATCTCACAAACTGGTCAGAAGAATAACAGTAGAGTGTTTGAAATGGGGAGTGGTGGGTATAATCAAATCTGTGTTGACAGCAGCTATTCTACTCAAGTACTAAGTATTGGTGTCTTGCAAGTAAGAGCCAAAGTAGGGTGGGAGTTTGGAGGTTAGGAAAAATGTTCGAGAAGAATGGGTGAGCATTATGAATGTCCTAAAAAGCAATAAATAAGGGTTCCCTTATCTCTACTCAACTTATAACAAGATGAGAGAAAGAAGATTCACTCTGACTCTAAGAAGAAACCAAAACCAATTTCATAATATTTATTATAGAAAAGTTAAATATTCATACAAACTTCATTAATATTTTTTAACATCTTTATTGGAGTATAATTGCTTTACATGGTGTGTTAGTTTCTGCTGTATAACAAAGTGAATCAGCTATATGTATACATATATCCTCATATCCCCTCCCTCTTGTGTCTCCCTCCCACCCTCCCTATCCCACCCCTCTAGGTGGTCAAAGAGCACCAAGCTGATCTCTCTGTGCTATGCGGCTGCTTCCCCCCAGCTATCTGTTTTACATTTGGTGGTGTATAAATGTCCATGCCACTCTCTCACTTCATCCCAGCTTACCATTCCCCCTCCCCGTATCCTCAAGTCCATTCTCTACGTCTGCGACTTTATTCCTGTCCTGCCCCTAGGTTCTTCAGAACCATTTTTTTTTTCAGATTCCATTTATATGTGTTAGCATACGGTATTTGGTTTTTTTTCTGACTTACTTCACTCTGAATGACAGTCTCTAGGTCCATCCACCTCACTACAAAAAACTCAGTTTCGTTCCTTTTTATGGCTGAGTAATATTCCATTGTATACATGTGCCCCATCTTCTTTATCCATTCATCTGTCGATGGACACTTAGGTTGCTTCCATGTCCTGGAATAGAGCTGCAATGAACATATTGGTACATGACTCTTTGAATTATGGTTTTCTCAGGGTATATGCCCAGTAGTGGGATTGCTGGGTCGTATGGTAGTTCTATTTGTAGTTTTTTAAGGAACCTCCATACTGTTCTCCATAGTGGCTGTATCAATTTACATTCCCACCAGCAGTGCAAGAGGGTTCCCTTTTCTCCACACCCCCTCCAGCATTTACTGTTTGTAGATTTTTTGATGATGGCCATTCTGACTGGTGTGAGGTGATATCTCATTGTAGTTTTGATTTGCATTTCTCTAATGATTAGTGATGTTGAGCATCCTTTCATGTGTTTGTTTGCAATGTGTATATCTTCTTTGGAGAAAAGTCTATTTAGGTCTTCTGCCCATTTTTGGATTGGGTTGTCTGTTTTTTTGATATTGAGCTCCATGAGTTGCTTGTATGTTTTGCAGATTAATCCTTTGTCAGTTGCTTCATTTACAAATATTTTCTCCCATTCTGAGGGTTGTCTTTTTGTCTTGTTTATGGTTTCCTTTGCTGTGCAAAAGCTTTTAAATTTCATTAGGTCCCATTTGTTTATTTTTGTTTTTATTTCCATTTCTCCAGGAGGTGGGTCAAAAAGTATCTTGCTGTGATTTATGTCATAGGGTGTTCTGCCTATGTTTTCTTCTAAGAGTTTGATGGTGTCTGGACTTACATTTAGGTCTTTAATCCATTTTGAATTTATTTTTGTGTATGGTGTTAGGGAGTGTTCTAATTTCATTCTTTTACATGTAGCTGTCCAGTTTTCCCAGCACCACTTATTGAAGAGGCTGCCTTTTCTCCACTGTATATTCTTTCCTCCTTTATCAAAGATAAGTTGACCATATGTGCATGGATTTTTCTCTGGGCTTTCTATCCTGTTCCATTGATCAATATTTCTGTTTCTGTGCCAGTACCATACTGTCTTGATTACTGTAGCCTTGTAGTATAGTCTGAAGTCAGGGAGCCTGATTCCTCCAGCTCCGTTTTTCATTCTCAAGATTGCTTTGGCTATTCGAGGTCTTTTGAGTTTCCATACAAATCGTGAAATTTTTTGTTCTAGTTCTGTGAAAAAAGCCAGTGGTAGTTTGATAGGGATTGCATTGAATCTGTAGATTGCTTTGGGTAGTAGAGTCATTTTCAGAATGTTATTCTTCCAATCCAAGAACATGGTATATCTCTCCATCTATTTGTATCATCTTTAATTTCTTTCATCAGTGTCTTATAGTTTTCTGCATACAGGTCTTTTGTCTCCTTAGGTAGGTTTATTCCTAGATATTTTATTCTTTTTGTTGCAGTGGTAAATGGGAGTGTTTTCTAGATTTCACTTTCAGATTTTTCATCATTAGTGTGTAGAAATGCAAGAGATTTCTGTGCATTAATTTTGTATCCTGCTACTTTACCAAATTCATTGATTAGCTCTAGTAGTTTTCTGGTAGAATCTTTAGGATTCTCTATGTATAGTATCATGTCATCTGCAAACAGTGACAGCTTTACTTCTTCTTTTCCGATTTGGATTCCTTTTATTTCTTTTTCTTCTCTGATTGCTGTGGCTAAAACTTCCAAAACTATGTTGAATAATATTGGTGAGAGTGGGCAACCTTGTCTTGTTCCTGATCTTAGTGGAAATGCTTTCAGTTTTTCACCATTGAGGATGATGTTGGCTGTGGGTTTGTCCTATATGGCCTTTATTATGTTGAGGAAAGTTCCCTCTATGCCTACTTTCTGCAGGGTTTTTGTCATAAATGCATGTTGAATTTTGTCGAAAGCTTTCTCTGCATCTATTGAGATGATCATATGGTTTTTCTCCTTCAATTTGTTAATACAGTGTATCACATTGATTGACTTGCGTATATTGAAGAATCCTTGCATTCCTGGGATAAACCCCACTTGATCATGGTGTATGATCCTTTTAATGTGCCATTGGATTCTGTTTGCTAGTATTTTGTTGAGGATTTTTACATCTATGTTCATCAGTGATATTGGCCTGTAGTTTTCTTTCTTTGTGACATCTTTGTCTGGTTTTGGTATCAGGGTGATGGTGGCCTCGTAGAATGAGTTTGAGAGTGTTCCCCCCTCTGCTATATTTTGGAAGAGTTTGAGAAGGATAGGTGTTAGCTCTTCTCTAAATGTTTGTTAGAATTCGTTTATGAAACCATCTGGTCCTGGGCTGTTGTTTTTCAGAAGATTTTTAATCACAGTTTCGATTTTAGTGCTTGTGATTGGTTTGTTTATATTTTCTATTTCTTCCTGGTTCAGTATCAGAAGGTTGGGTTTTTCCAAGAATTTGTCCATTTCTTCCAGGTTGTCTATTTTATTGGCATATGGTTGCTCGTAGTAATCTCTCATGATCCTTTGTATTTTTTCATTGTCAGTTGTTACTTGTCCTTCTTCATTTCTAATTCTGTTGATTTGAGTCTTCTCCCTTTTTCTGTTGATCAGTCTGCCTAATGGTTTATCAGTTTTGTTTATCTTCTCAAAGAATCAGCTTTTAGTTTTGTTGATCTTTCCTATTGTTTCCTTCATTTCTTTTTCATTTATTTCTGATCTGACATTTATGATTTCTTTCTTTTGCTAACTTTGGGTTTTTTTGTTCTTCTTTCTCTAATTGCTTTAGGTGTAAGGTTAGATTGTTTATTTGAGATGTTTCTTGTTTCTTGAGGTAGAATTGTGTTGCTATAAACGTCCCTCTTAGAACTGCTTTTGCTGCATCCCATAGGTTTTGGGTCATTGTGTTTTCCTTGTCATTTGTTTCTAGATATTTTTTGCTTTCCTCTTTGATTTCTTCAGTGATCTTTTGGTTATTTAGTAGTGTATTGTTTAGCCTCCATGTGTTTGTATTTTTTACAGATTTTTTCCTGTAATTGATATCCAGTCTCATAGCGTTGTGGTCAGAAAAGTTACTTGGTATGATTTCAATTTTCTTAAATTTACCAAGGCTTGATTTGTGACCCATGATATGTTCTATCCTGGAGAATGCTCCATGAGCACCTGAGAAGAAACTGTATTCTGTTGTTTTTGGATGGAATGTCCCATAACTATCAATTAAGTCCATCTTGTTTAATGTGTATTTTAAAGCTTGTGTTTTGTTATTTATTTTCATTTTGGATGATCTTTCCATTGGTGAAAGTGGAGTGTTAACGTCCCCTACTATGATTGTGTTACTGTCGATTTCCCCTTTTATGGCTGTTAGTATTTGCCTTATGTATTGAGGTGGTCCTATGTTGGGTGCATAAATATTTACAATTGTTATATCTTCTTCTTGGATTGATCCTTTGATCATTATGTAGTGTCCTTCTTTGTCTCTTGTAATAGTCTTTATTTTAAAATCTATTTTGTCTGATATGAGCATTGCTACTCCAGCTTTCTTTTGGTTTCTATTCGCATGGAATACGTTTTTCCATTCACTCACTTTCAGTCTGTATGTGTCCCTAGGTCTGAAGTGGGTCTCTTGTAGACAGCATATATATGGGTCTTGTTTTTGTTTCCATTTTGCCAGTCTGTGTCTTTTGGTTGGAGCATTTAATTCATTTACATTTAAGGTAGTTTACGATGTGTATGTTCCTATTACCATTTTCTTAGTTGTTTTGTGTTTGTGTTTGTAGGTCTTTTTCTTCCCTTGTGTTTCCTGCCTAGAGAAGTTCTTTTAGCATTTGTTGTAAAGCTGGTTTGGTGGTGCTGAATTCTCTTAGCTTTTGCTTGTTTGTAAATGTTTTAATTTCTCCATTGAATCTGAATGAGATCCTTGCTGGGAATAGTAATCTTGGTTGTACGTTTTTCCATTTCATCACTTTAAATATGTCCTGCCACACCCTTCTGGTTTTAACTTCTCCACTGAATCTGAATGAGATCCTTGCTGGGAATAGTAATCTTGGTTGTATGTTTTTCCATTTCATCACTTTAAATATGTCCTGCCACACCCTTCTGGCTTGCAGAGTTTCTGCTGAAGGCTCAGCTGTTAACGTTTTGGGGATTCCCTTGTATGTTATCTGTTGCTTTCCCACTGCTGCTTTTAATATGTTTTCTTGTATTTAATATGTGATAGTTTGATTAATGTGTGTCTTGGCATGTCTCTCCTTGGATTTATCAAGTATGGGACTCTCTGTTCTTCCTGGACTTGATTGACTATTTCCTTTCCCATATAAGGGAAGTTTTCAGCTATAATCTCTACATATATTTTCTCAGTCCCTTTTTTTTTCTCTTCTTCTTCTGGGACCCCTATAATTCAAATGTTGGTGAGTTTTATATTGTCCCAGAGGTCTCTGAGACTGTCCTCAATTCTTTTCATTCTTTTGTCTTTATTCTGCTCTGCAGTAGTTATTTCCACTATTTTATCTTCCAGGTTACTTATCCGTTCTTCTACCTCAGTTATTCTGCTGTTGATTCCTTCTAGAGAATTTTTAATTTCATTTATTGTGTTGTTCATCATTGTTTGTTTGCTCATTAGTTCTTCTAGGTCCTTGTTAAATGTTTCTTATATTTTCTCCATTCTATTTCCAAGATTTTGGATCATCGTTACTATCATTACTCTGAATTCTTTTTTAGGTAGACTGCCTATTTCCTCTTCATTTGTTAGGTCTGGTGGGTTTTTGCCTTGCTCCTTCATCTGCTGTATATTTCTCTGTCTTCTCATTTTTCTTAACTTACTGTGTTTGGGGTCTCCTTTTCACAGGCTGCAGGTTCATAGTTCCCGTTGTTTTTGTTGTCTTCCCCCGGTGGGTAAGGTTAGTTCATTGGGTTGTGTAGGCTTCCTTGTGGAAGGGACTGGTGCCTTTGTTCTGGTGGATGAGGCTAGATCTTGTCTTTCTGGTGGGCAGGACAGCGTCTGGTGGTGTGTTTTGGGGTGTCTGTGAACTTATTATGATTTTAGGTAGCCTCTCTGCTAATGGGTGGGGTTGTGTTCCTGTTGTTTGGCATGGGGTGTCCCACAGTTTAGCTTGCTGGTCTTTGAGTGGAGATGGGTATAGTGTTGAGTTGGAGATCTCTGGAAGAGCTCTCGAAGAGAGCAGCCAAACCAATAAACAAATCCACGAATGATTGCAAGTGCTAAAACCTATACTAGGATAAATGGTAAAAGCAAACCTATCCCGACAATATCACACAAAGAAGCATACACATACACACTCACAAAAAGAGAAAAAGGAAAAATATATATATATATACACACAAAGGAAGAGAGCAACCAAATCAATAAACAAACCAATGATAATAAGCTCTAAATACTAAGCTAAGATAAACATGAAAGTAGAAACAAATTAGATGCCGAAAGCAAACCCCAAGTCTACAGTTGCTCCCAAAGTCCACCGCCTCAGTTTTGGGATGATTCGTTGTCTGTTCAGGTCTTCCACAGATGCAGGGTACGTCAGGTTGAATGTGGAGATTCAATGCTCTGCTCCTGGGTCTGCAGGAGAGATTTCCCTTTCTCTTCTTTGTTTGAACAGCTCCTGGGGTTCAGCTTTGGATTTGGCCCCGCCTTTTCATGTAGGTTGCCCTCTGGCATCTTTTCTTCACCCAGACAGACAGGAGGGAGTTAAAGGAGCAGCTGATTCAGGAGCTCTGGCTCACTCAGGCCAGGAGGAGGGAGGGGTATGGTAATTATAATGGAATGGGGGGCGAGCCTGCAGCGGCAGAGGCCAGCGTGATGCAACAGCCTGAGGCGCACCATGTGTTCTTCTGGGGAAGTTGTCCCTGGATCACGGGACCCTGGCAGTGGCGGGCTGCACAGGCTCTCGGGAGGGGAGGTGTGGATAGTGACCTGTGCTTTCACACAGGATTCTTGGTCACTGCAGCAGCAGCATTGGAGTTTCATGCCCATCTCTGGTGTCTGCGCTGATAGCCGTGGCTCACACCCATCTCTGGAGCTTGTTTAAGCAGTTCATTAATATTTTTATAACATCCTCCTATGCATTTCCCTAGGTATTCTTCTTCTGCTCAGGGTCTGTGTTTTAGTTAAATGTTTGTATATTTTTAAGTATATATTAAAATATTTTGTTAAAAAGATGTCCTAGTAGATCTTTTAATGGTGTTTGATAGGCACAAAAACACCATTTTTTGTTGTTATTGTTCAAACATCAATTTCCCCAGTTGGCATTTATTTCACCCTTGGTTGTAATTGCAGTGATCGTTATTAAATCACTTTATATAAAATAGAGACCATGTGTTAACTACTAGAGCACCAGCTCTTCCTGAGCATTACTGTGTCACAGAAATAAGTTGAAGCAATGTGGTGGTGAACCAAAATGCTCCAATCACACTTGCATGTCGAATCTAATCTTCCTCTTGAAAAGGTTGTTTCACTTGAGTAATAGATGTTTGGAAACCATGTTCTGCCTTCTCCTTTCTCAGCTCCACACATGTGTTCACCCAGACATGGGACAAGTTACTATTTCAGGTCCACATTACTTTGGCGAAAGCTAAATTACTTGCGAGAGACAGGCAAAAAGACTGCCCTGATGTCTGCTTTGCCCAGGCAGAAGAATCTACAAATAAATACACTCAAGTATAGTAAAGGACCCTATATATTGTTCTCAAGCTGGTGTCCATCACTGTCCTAAGAGGGAGAAAACTTATGGAAAACTATCTTTAAGAACCTTGTGCTTGAGGAGTTGTCTGTCTATGTTCCTCTTAACTGAGTGGTTCACAGTGGGATTGTCAATATCTCCTCAGCCTGGTAATCAGGTGTGGGGACTCTCTGAGGTATTTCCCAACCTCTCAATAATGCACAGTGAACTCTGTTGGAGGTTGTAGCAGTTCTCATATAAGTGGATACTCCTTCACTTCCATTCTTCTCTTTGTTCAGTTCCCACATTCTACTTCCTTTAGCCTGTCTTAAAGTTACCAATATCTGATATCTCTAGTCCTCTCCCTAATGGAACTACAGACATCCCAGTATGAGAAAGTGGTCCTAACCCTCGGCCCGCCTTCTGGCGGTGTAAAACTTGATGCCTTGGAAAGCTTTTCTGCCTTACAATGCTGTTTGATAAAGAACTATTTTCTTTAGGTTTTCAAGTCTTCTTTATTAATTCTGCTTAACCTTTTAATCACCAGAAAAAGCCCAGCCCCCCTCCCATTAGCATTAGGTGCTGCTTTTACCTCGTTACACTAAGGATGTTCAAGTTTGCAGACCGTCACATTTTTAAACATATTCTTTTCTTCTTCTTCCTCTTCTTTTCAAAAAAAAAGTATTAAACAAAATGCATCTCCTCCTAGTGGTAGCACAAGGGAAATCACAAGCTCACTGTATTATACCACTGTGACAGAATGTCATTTCAATTGCCTTATTAACCATATGAAAAAATATATCACAACAGTGAGAAAACTTCTCAGTTATCTATATCTTCCCCCTTAGGCTATTGTCATGAGCCACTGGCATACTAAGGAGAGTGTACTAATTCAGTTGTCAGCTGCCTCACCTATTAAAAAGGGGGAAAAATACCAGCAACAAAATTGAAACCCATAATAAGGGTGGTGAAGAGGTCTGAATAGCTCTGTCCACTTGTAGTCCTGAATTAAACACTGTCTCAGAAATGTGCCATTTGAACTGTCAGAGAGAATGCTGCTGTCACCCACATCTCGTTTGGTAATGAAGCATTAACAGTGTTGTGAAAGCAGCTTTCCCCGGCTGCATTTGGGGAACATGAGACTGGACGCTCATGCTTGAAGTTTTCAAGTGGAGTGTAAGTATCATTTACCTCATGTTCTTTTTATAAGAAGGAGGAAGTCATGAGAAAGCTATGAAAGTATATGCAGGTCTGGAAGTCAGATCAGGGGTTTGGGGGAAGCCAGAAAACAGCAGATTTTATGAGACCTGAACCAGCGTGCCAAGTGGAAAATTTTAACTTTGCTAGTTTTGGGCCAGATTTTGGAGACATACTGAATTTACAAACCTGATTTCTGAACGCCCTTGCTGTGTCACCCTAGGAAAATACTAAGAGTTTATTAAATGATGTCCACTCTAAGTATACATTGGATTTATAGATCACTGAATATGGGAGGAAGAGGTATAACTGATGACCTAAGTGTACATCAGACCTACTTTTCCATAAACTATTAAAGCCACACTCTGTAGAGTAAAAATGACTTTTAAGCTTTAGGTGATGTATATTGGAGCAATATTTTGTATGATAAAACATGAGCCTACGGAAAAAAGAACACTATACTGGCCATAGTACTCCTTTAACTCACAAGGATAATGAGGTTGAGTATGAATTCATATAGCTTATCTTCTACAGAGAAGCAAAATATTACCCAGAGTAAATGTTTCTCATCTGCAGTCATATACCTAATGAGTATCAACAGATGATTTGAACCCAGGACTGACTCCAGAATCCTTGGGTTTTCCCTCTGTACCACATTGGAGAGGAAATGAGTATAATGGGTTTTGCCCTTGAATCCTTTTTCTTTCTCTTACTTTTCTTCCTTTTAGGAATTTTCCATCACTTAAGTGTAAATATTGTTAACTCCTTGGATTTGTTACCATTAAATTTTTTAAAAATTTAATACAGATTCCATTTAAAGGATTCTGGCTGAGAAAACATGCCAAAGCTGTTTAACCACTCTGATGTGGTCTTTAAAACTCATTTTAAAAATAAATCCGGGGCTTCCCTGGTGGCGCAGTGGTTGAGAGTCCGCCTGCCGATGCAGGGGACACGGGTTCGTGCCCCGGTCCGGGAAGATCCCACATGCCACAGAGCAGGTGGGCCCGTGAGCCATGGCCGCTGAGCCTGCGAGTCCGGAGCCTGTGGTGTGCAACGGGAGAGGCCACAACAGTGAGAGGCCCGCATACCGCAAAATCAATCAATCAATCAATCAATCAATCAATCTGGGGAGAATATCACTGAGTGAAAGAATGCAGTGAAGAACATAAAATGTGCAATATTTCATACCTCCAGTTTTTATGTCTTTCCTGTCAAGGGTTTTACCCTAGAGTTTGTCTCTAAGGTGCTGCCCTTGCTACCACTTCATAAGTTATTCTGTCTCTGTCCCATTGCTATTTTGCATCTTCCCTCTGTCCCTCAGTTTAAATTAAAAAAAAAAAAAAATGAATGTGATTGGCCCAGCATGTCTAGGAGACCCTAGAAAGCCTATGGATTGGTTGCCCTTGGGTCAGATAAAACACCCTTAATTCAATTGGCTTAGCAAGGAGTGAGGCCTGTGGGTGGGCAGATTCAGAATGGGGCCTGGGCTGACCGGCATGTGAAAAACTATGAAGGGCCTTATAAGCTATGAAAAATATCTTCATTTTAATTCCTTGGTAGAAAAAAGACATTGAACCCTTTAGTATGTCAACATATCACAATTATGTTTTGGGAATACTCACTACAGTGAGTAAGTCTTGGCATAAAATACATTCTTTGGTCCTCAAAGAGTAAGTTATTTTTGCTGGATCCTGACCTCTAGGGATATCAATAGATAAACATCCTATATGAGAAGTTGAAGAGTGGAGTGGATAAAATCTTGGTCCCTGAAGTCATGATATAGATCTGGATTTGAATACTTTACCTACTACTTAGATGGATGTCTTTCCTAAGTGCTTGATGCCTGTTTCCTCATTCTCAAAATCATAAAACACAACGTTTCATAAGATTTTTGTGAGGGCATGTACAAATATTTAATGCTTGTGAAGAACCTAATACTATCGAGAAAAGTAAGAGAAGATAAGGTTTCTGGGGCATTCTCATTCTTCTACCTTGGAAAAATAAGAACAATAATAATAATTATACATTTCAATTACATTCTTGATTTCAATTTTAAATATTCCTAATAATTCTCTAAGGAAACCAGATTTGATATGGTTTAATTCCAGCTTTGCCATTACTTGCTGACCAAGAGCAAGTCCCCTCTGATTCTTAGTTTCTTCATCTGTAAAATGGTGATAAAAGAAATTACCTTTAAAGAATACCATGAAAGTAAAGATAGAAAACATCTAATATTCTAATAAGCTCAGAGTACTTAACATGTCCCTCACAGCACATAGGCTAGCTAGTCTTGGGTATCTCTGGAATTTTCTTAATTCCATCTCCCAAATCCATTACCAACACTTTATTTTGCAGTCTTTTTTTGCTTTCCCAACAGGTTCATAATGGCTATCTCTAGAGCCCTGGATATAGAGAGAAGGGGTGTGTGTGTGTGTATGTGTATGTGTGTAGGAGATGGTCAGTCCTCACATATAATTCAGTCTCCTGAGTGAGCATCCTCAATATCACTCCCTGCTTGCAACCTTGGAGATTGTGACAAGAATCACTTCTTAGCTTCCCTTTCAAGCAGAGAGCAGGGGACGTGGCCTAGTCAAGAATGTGTCCTCCCTTCGGCGCCTGATTTAGAGTTTAATGTGGTGAGGTTTGAAAGGGTTAATAATCAAGGTATTGGGGGTGATGATAAGATAAAGTAGTAGAGTTCTGGGAAGTACAAACTTGGAGCCTGATACTAAGGTGGAGGTCAAAAAAAACAAGAAAGGAGATAGCAACTCCAGATATGGGGCTGTAGAGTAAGGTTGCTTCTCTTGTTCTTACTCTGTGGTACTGGGGTGTGGGCATGTTGCCTCTTCATGTTCTGTTGTTTAATAGCTCAGGTCATAGCGTCGTGTACCGTTTGTGTTTCTGTTTACTCAATTTTTTTTGCTTTACCCAGTGTTGGAACAACTGTTCTATTTTCCACACCTTACGTACATCTTTACTTCTGATCCCTGTTGTTCTCTGACTTGATGCTTTGCTCCTACAATCCATTTGAATTGGGAAATTTTATAGGTACCACGTCCACCAGCCACCTTCCCACTATTGTAGTCTTAAAGGTCTAATCTCAGAAAGGTCATACTTTCTTATATTTTATCGGTGGTGCACAGTTGCCCATGAGTAATGCTAATATCATCTAAACGGTCACGTAATCATTTGAATAGTGGCCAGTCTAAGCCCGAGTTTCTCCGTGTGACCCACTGACTGACCAGCAGCTTTAGCATCACATGAGAATATTGAATATGAAACCTGGAGTGGGACATAGCCATCTGTATTTTAATAAGCCCTCCAGGTGATTCTTGATACCCACTGACGCTGGAGAGCTGTTGGCTTGGATTACGAATTGAGGAGGCCCATAGCATGGGTTGAAAGATTTATCTGTTGGCCTTGATTACCTTCCTTCCTAGAACTCAATCATTATAGTTCTCTTCTGTTTGTTAAAGGCTTGCTTTTGCCTAGTAGAATTTAGCTATCTTTGGAAAGGATAATAGATTAAGCTGACAGTAATTTATAGTTTTATATGAATTTGTTTATATTATCTTTTCCTCATAACAGCTTTGGTAGTAGCTAATTTGAAAAACATCACTTAAAAGAGTGGATAGCTGTACAGCAGGAATTAACACAACATTGTAAATCAACTATACTTCAATGAAAAAGAAAATAAGAGTAGATAATCCAAAACAACCATATGTCTTTTATTTCAATGAAATTTATCCTATCTTTGACAAAAGCCCAATATCTTAAAAATTAGAAACATAACTCATGGAATATTATATTATAATAACTTTAAATTTATTTGTATTTATATAAATTTTTGTGTGAAGACACTATGTAATTGTACTTACTAAAATCTCCAGTTCAGAGAAGTACTAGTTATAGTTTAGGAAAACTGAAACCACTGGTATTATTTCTGAGAGTTTTTTCAGGGGGTACCCCTTTTCTCAAGGGGTACAACTAAGTTTAGCTAAAGTCTTACTGATATTTGAGGTCCTCAATTTAGGATGACTAACAGCCCATGTTATGGAAATGTTTTGGAGGAAAACATATAGAAAAATTAAGTATCGGGTAGGTTTTAACATAAATGTTTCAGAAATTGTACTGAGAGTTCTAATTGCTAAATTGTTAGAAGGCAGAATGCTGGAGTAGAAAGCAGGATGTATGATGACTAGGGAAGCATAGGCTGTACCCCAAGCTCTGCTGATAATGCTATGTATGACCTTGGTAAAATCAGTTAAATCTCTGGACCTTAGACCTATCACGAGTAAAAGGAAGAGTTGGACTAGATGATCTCAAAATGTTTTTCTAGGTCAATAATTCTGTTAATAACTACCATTTAATCTTTAGAAGAAGTTGAAAACAACTTATATAGAGAAAAGCTAAGGCTCCAAGAAGGTATAAAGCTTTTCCAAGGTTATGCCATCAGAAAGTAGCAGAACCGGGATTCAAACCAGGTGTTTGATCCCATTGGCAGCCTATTTAACCCATTTGTGACCTAGACTTGTGTTTTTCCTCTTACATTTGAAAGAAAGCGTCATTGACTTATACAAAAATCATATAATATTTATACCTCACAAGACAGTCATACATTGTGGACCTGACTTGAGAATATGAGAGAATTCCACATTCTATCAATTTATTTTAATATTTTTTTATTGAGAATACTTAAATAAGTATACATGATTCAATTTCACAGAAATTTTGAGTTATTATTGTTTATATTTTATATTGCCTTTGCATTGATATATAATCAAAAATTGATTGTTTCACTGTCTTATAATTAAATGTTTCTATTGCTATATTTTAAAATGGCTTGTTGGGTAACTCTTTAGATAATTTATTAGGGCAAGAACTTACTACTGTTGGAGAATGATTCATTTAGCCAACCCTCTGCAAAGCCCAACTGGGTTTTCTCTCCAAGATGTAATAATATTATACATTGGCCACTGAATTTTGTGTCAGAAATCTGGACTTTAAATAAAAGAATCAGTCCTTTAAACTAGGTCTATCTACAGGTAGCTGTTTGGGAGACAAAAAGAGTATTAGAAGATGATTTTTCCTTATCGAATCATCTTTGGTACTTTTATTTCCTCATTTTTCTGTATAACTTTCTCACATGGGTTGTTTGAAAACGACATCCCTTTTTTAGACTGTAAACTGGCCTCATCAAACTCAACGGGTTTGCATGATTGGGAAACTTTTGCATAAGCAGCCTGTATCAACTCCTTCATTCCTGCTGACCTGGAAGCAGAAGGAAGCTACTTTGGGACACACCCACATTAGTACACACACACACACACACACACACGCACACGCACACGCACGCACGCGCACTGTCTCCCTTTGCTCCCTTTCATCTAGAGAAGTACATTATGGCCTCTTAAAGAGCATTATAAAGCACTAAAACGTAAAGGCAACATTTCCTTTTGACTGAATGACTGCTTTAAGCTGGGTCTGCATGTAATCCAAGAAGAACTTATTTTTCTGATAGATACAAACAAGACTAAGACTTCCTGTCACATTAATGAAAGTGGAGAGAACTCAGGAAATGCATGCAACCCTCTTAATTGGAAAACTTGGGCCTAAGAATAAAAGTCATTTATATTTTCTCTCTTCTAATGTCCCCGTTGCGTAACTCCATTTTGGGGAGGTAAGAACTTTCAAACGTTTTTTTTTTTTTTTTTTTTTTTTTTTGCGGTATGCAGGCCTCTCACTGTTGTGGCCTCTCCCGTTGCGGAGCACAGGCTCCGGACGCGCAGGCTCAGCGGCCATGGCTCACGGGCCCAGCCGCTCTGCAGCATGTGGGGTCCTCCCGGACCGGGGCATGATCCCGTGTCCCCTGCATCGGCAGGCGGACTCTCAACCACTGCGCCACCAGGGAAGTCCCTAGCATTACAATTTAAATAGCAAATTCTCCTGTGCCCATAATTTTTTCCCCTCAAAAAGTTTATTTATTTATTTTTAAACTTTTTATTTTATATTGGGGTATAGTTGATTAATAATGTTGTGTTAGTGTCAGGTGTACAACAAAGTGATTCAGTTATACATATACATGTATCTATTCTTTTTCAAATTCTTTGCCCATAATTTTTTAACCCCAATTTGTTTGATGCAATTTACTTACTTAGCTAGTTATGATTTTCCTGTGCTCAGTCCGTATACAAAAGAATTGATCTACAGATCAATTAACCTCCCTCTATGGCATCTCACTCAAATCAAATAAAAAGCTATTTTCCATATGAGAAATAAAGAACAGGCCCTAGCAAGGAAGAAAATAATGCATTCTTTGAAAGTACATGGTCAAATTACAAAGAAAAAGAGTTTGGGGTGAGATGAAACGGGAGAGGCAGACACATTTTTAGACATGTCACAACATTTACAGTGATTTTAGGTGAAAAGAGCAGTAAATTCCAATAGACTGAGAAAATTTGCAGCACAGCCGGCCTAGGGAAAAGAAAAATCTGTCTTCCACCAAGATCTTGAAAACGACTGTTGTAAAAGGCCTCCTGAAATGTGAAGATGCTGTATATTTTCTTCAGAGTCCTGCATTTGGCCTATGGTTACTTTAGGATTTTCAAATAAGTATTTAATCTCCTGGGGGAACCCCAATAGTAGCGTAGGTTTATGAAGGTGTCTTCAGTAACCCCAGTGCCCTCACTAATTAATACTTGGGCTGAATCTGCCGTGGGTCAGTGTCAAGGCTGCTTACTGGAAGTCCAGTTAATGGTAGCAGCACCAAAGGGAGAAAGCTCCCTACCCTCTGCTGTCACCTTCCTTCTCCCAGCTTTCTCAATGCCTTTCTTTATAAGTTTCTACCTCTAGCCAGTTCTGCCACTTCATGCTTCTTCCATTTTATTTAACTTTCTATAAAATGGTCTATGCTTCACTCCTCTTCAAAACTTGCTCACGTTCATCTTCAGGAATGACTATCATGTCTTCTTGTAGTGCTGGAGAACCTTCGATGTAGTCATGCTAGAGGCAGGTTCAAAAAACAGGACTGACTGGGGCTTCCCTGGTGGCGCAGTGGTTGAGAGTCCACCTGCCGATGCAGGGGACACGGTTCGTGCCCCGGTCCGGGAAGATCCCACATGTCGCGGAGCAGCTGGGCCCGTGAGCCATGGCCGCTGAGCCTGCGCGTCCGGAGCCTGTGCTCCGCAATGGGAGAGGCCACAACAGTGAGAGGCCCGCGTACCACACACACACACACACACACACACACAAACAGAAATGACTAAAGACACAAGGGGACAAAGGTTATACTTACTGAGATGTTTCTCCCCCATTTCATAACTCCAATGCACATGAACACACACACACACACACACACACACACACACACAGGAAATTGTAGCAGATGTATACATCCATACACACCAAAGGATAACTCACATACACAGACTATATACAGACTTTTTTAGCCATCATATATATCCAAGTACCACTGTACCAGTGCCAACTAAGATGAAATCCATCTATCATTCTTCTTAATCTCAGGGCCTAAGGGGGGCAACAGAATTCTGATGACGGAAAGAAAGAATTAGTTTTCCATATTCTCCAATTATTTACTTTGTTAGCTAACACTCCTGTCCTCCTAGTGGGTTTCAAGTTGGGCAAATACATGCCTGAATCTTTGGAGGAGTTGTGGGGACCTGGAGTGGCCAAAGTTCCCAGAGCAGTTGCGCTCTGAGCTCTTCTGTTCATAAAGCCCACGGTGCTTTACAAACAGTATTATTTTCTCTACGTGCTATTCCTTAAGGAAAGTTGGCAAGCTTTTCTTGGACTAACCCATTAGTCACCCTAATAATGATTTCAAAAGCATGGGGCTTGGTGAAGAAATCTGGGACTCTTGGAATCAAAAGCATTCAAGACTAGCTCTGGGTAGAAGGAATCTCCTCTAAGGTGTCATGGAATATTCTTTCCACTTCGAGGTACTCATGCACAGAGTGGATCTCCTGCACTTAAAACCATACCCACAAGTGACATGTGGGTTTAGACTTCTACCTATTAAAACAATAGCAGTTCCTTATATTTATAGATTTTTATCCAGTTTATAAAGAAATATCCATGTCCCTTAACTCATTTAAGTACTTCTAGGAATCATCTCCAAAACCTGGTCGCGCACTATATTCTCTAATAAAACACAGACCTGCATTTAAAGCAAAGGCAGGGAAGGCAGCTTCTAAGAATGGCTTAAAAGGATACCCTGTTTCCACAGCTGTCAGATTATACCGGTGATGTTTTGAGCTTTTCCCAGTGCAAAGCCAACAGCTGGTCAACCTATGCTGTCACAGATGTGGCCCTTGACAAATAAATATTAACTGAATAAATTCACTTTGGGTAAGAAAGAGCAGAACTGTGACCTTTCTCTTCAACAAGTTTCTCATCCATGGAATAAAGAAAATTTGCTCAGTTGGACTTTGTACAAGATGTTCTCTGCTGCCTGGTGTAAACTAGAACAGGAAGAGAATTCAGGAGAAGAATAATACGGTCTCGACTCCGATTGAGTTATTTTCACCTCTGCCCAGAGAGAACATCATCCTAGGAGAAAAAGGGATTAATCAGACCAAGTGCTTTGAACATACCAACAGCTTAATGAATGTGAACTAATAGATTCTTAGCTATGGGAGAGAGCATGAGGTCACCTGTCTTTATCCCTGCTTCCCTGCAGGACTGCACTGAAACCTCTTCCTAAAAGCCAGGGTAGATGCTGAATTCTAAGCCAAAATGTAGAATGAACAGTACAGAATTGCTGAACCCAGATTCGTATTAAACTCATTTTTTTTCTTTTGTTAAAACCCAAACTTAAAAAAAAAGATAAGACCACTTGAATACATTTAAATGTGGAGATTTTATTTTCTTGAATATGAACAAAATAGGAATATGCTTTCTGAAAGATGCCTGAGTTGATCCAGTATTTATTTGTTTCGAGAAGAATTATAGTCTTTGAGATAAAAGAATTTCATAGCCTCCAACAGTAGTATTTACTAGGGCTTCATGCACACAATAATTCTGTGTATTTAAATTAAATAGCCCTGATGCATTTTGAACACATTTTCTTTCCTTCAAAAGGAGTGATCCTTTTCTATGTCATTCTTTTCCATGTGAATTTCCACAAAGTATCCCCTTTTATGCTATAAAATTATAATTTCTTACACTTTATTTTCTGTCAAGTCACAGAATTATTGTCAATTACATTTGCAGTTTTTAACAATCTACTTAAAATTTAAAAAATTTTTGTGTGTGTAGCAGAAGAGTATCAGATAGGTCCATAATTCAGAATAAAGCTTCCCCTGATACCTTCACCCCAACTAGTAATACCCTGATTCATCCGTGTCCTGTTGAAGATGAGGAAACACAGGTTTATGGAGGGAAAAGTCACATGTGACATTGACCATGGAGACAGAAACAGAAGATTTATTCCTGAGTTCTACCCCTATTAATCTCATTAAGTAGTACTGCCTTTAAATGCTCCATGCATTGTTGTACTTTTAAAATTTTAATAATGTGACTTTATTATCTCATCAAAATTAAATTAAACAAAAACTTCATATTTAGTTATAAGATGTCAAAATCAAAATCAGTTTCAAAAGTCTGGGAAAAAACCACAACAATCAAACAACAGTGCACTTTGGATCTCTCTACGTTATAAGCGATTGTCATTCCGAACATTTCTTTCCTCTTAGTCACATAGGACATTTACATAATTTCTGCAGCGTTACAATAGAATTACTCCTCCGAGAAACCCCATACTATGAGAACGCATTCAAGTTAGCTGAGCTGGCAGATGACCTTAATATACGAAATATATTGCTACAACAACCACTTACTTTCCTGACCGATGAAGCTGATAAAAAAGTAGAACAGAGAATATATGAGGGGGAAACATCCAGGCAGCTTAGACCCATGCTGTGGGAGTTGGAGTCAAAATAATCTAACCTACCTCATTCACTTTGATTAATTTTTTCCTCTGATGGCATTGTTTTATTCTCATCGCATTGTTCAAGACTTTATTTCACTAGGTTTAGTTGTTTTCCATTCTTGTTGATGTGAAGTACCAAGACCCAAATATTCATTCTTACAGAGAAAAGACCACGTGTAAGCATCGTTTTCACAAGGTCACAAGTCTGTGGTTTCTCGCCCATCTGCAATCTCCACCTCTCCGGAGCCTGTCTCACTTGCTTTATTTCCTGCAAGTCCCTCATATGATGCCTGGTGCATGGTAGTGTTTAATAAATATACGTTAAGCGAACCAATGCTGCTCATTAGAGTAACCCCTCATTTACAAGCTTTGTGAACATGAGTTACTGTCTCACTTAAGCAGGTCAGCTAAATATCTTATTTCTCCCAGAAGTTGTCCTTTATTTACTAAATTAGCCAGACCATCCAAAGTTGGTATGCCAAATATATATAACCTTAGTTACCTTAAGTAATGGATCTCCTAAGGAGAAATCGTGACTTTCAGCAGGTACTTGTAGTGGTAAATGAAATGTTGAGCAAAGTGCAGATTTCGACATCAGAAATACCTTGATTTAAATTCCAGCTCCCAGATTACTTAGCCATCTGACTAACTTCTCTGAACCTGATTCCTCATTTGTAGTAATAACTGGCTGTCAGAATTTATTAAGCATTGCATAAGTATCAGGAGGTCCAGCATAGTGCCTGAAGCATGGGAGGCCTTACTCATAGGCAACTATTACTGTCTCTAAATTTCACATTGCACACAATACTACAAACCTGCTCCTCGAGGGGAAAGTATAAAATTTTATAATAACTACTATTTATTTAAACTGAAAATGTACGAAAATAAATCCCTGCTAGACTGAAATACAGTCTACAACATTCAGTTTAAATATACAAATCAGAACAGAAGTTAACAGCTGGTTGAAATATAAAATAGAATGTTTCCATCTCCCTGCTGCCTCTCTTAATTCTTTTGGGACAATTTGGTATTATTTAGTAAGTCCTGAAGTTCCATAGAGTAAGAAATTTGGGGACTTCTGGGGAATGGGGAAGCAGCACAAGTAGATAGGAATCTGGCCAGCTTCTCCTTGGCCCGTTTACACTCTCTGGATGTCAGCAGTTGAAGGTCCCCAAGTCATAGTGATGCCAGGTAAGACTTGAAGAGAAATAGTTTCTACCACAAAAGCCGGAAAGAAATTTTTAAAAATTGGTCCCTATGATTTGATTGACAGATAGTTGCTTTTGTGTGTTTTTCACTCACGCATTTGTTCATCCTTAACAAAGATTACTCAGTGCCTAATACATGAAGATGTTGAAATCAGTGCTGGAACAAGAAACTAATTTTCCCATTATGCAGTTTATAATATAATGAGGGGAGGGGAGATTTATAATCAGGAATGTTTAAGGTAGTATGGATGCATTTGTTTAATAAATGCAGGTTAGGTTCTCTTTGGCATTCATGTTTTGTAAAAGAGGAGACTTCAGTTTGGTCAAAATATAGGCTTTGCTGCTGGTAAAGTGAGGTCAGCAAATTACAGTGACATATTATGTCTTGGATTTGCAATTCACAATGTGCCTACATTGAAAATCTCTGGTTTTTATGGTCGTGCTGAGATGGCTATAATTTTTTCTAAATTCCTTTGATATTGGTAAATTGTTTTCTCCCCGGATGAGTGGAGAGGTCAGTATAGAAGTAAATTGTTTGGAATCTTTAAATGCTTTCCCAAGTAGAAGGAAATGAAAAGGTAGAAAAGCTTTCACAGATTGAGAAATCACAAGCGGGATCGTCTGTGGTGGTGGTAGTGACCATTGTTGTAACTAACATTTACTGAGCTCTTATTACGTTAATTACAGCAATCAGTATATACACGGGTGTCCTCGCATTACCCCTGTGAAGTGAGGCTTCCTAATTTTATTTCTGCTTTGCAGGTGGAGTAACTGAGGTTTAGAGAGATTATGTCATTTTCCCACAGCCCTGCCGTTGGTGGCCGGGGCTATCAGACTGTAGACCTAAAGTTCTTGAACCCCTGGCTCTGCCTCATAGTAACGAGCCCCAGGGCCTCTGGGTGGAGGGGAGCGGGGCACAGTGCAGCCCCCTCCATCCCCAGTGTGCATCAGCCTGCTGCTGTCTGCAGGGAAAGGGGACCACCTCGGCAGCTCCGTGACTGTGTGAATAACAGCAAGATAACACTCCCACCCCAGCACCACTCCTCCAGCTAACGGCCTCACAGTGTGGCTGGCTTTATGCATTGCATGGATTTTCCAATCTGATTCTCAATTCCACTCCAAAGAATATCATTGCCCTCAATTTATAGATGAGAAAAAGTAGGTTTAGAGGTTTAATAAATCCTGCCTGTGTGCCAGGATTCAAATACAGGCACATTTGCTGTGTTCTTACCTCTGGAACTAAACTGCTGCCTTCCTTCCACAAAGTGTTAAAAACTATGGTCTCCTACAGCCATGAGTGGCCCCAGAGGTCAGTAAACTCACCCAAGTAATCTAAACTCAGGGTAAGCCAAGACAAGCTCATCTTCACTGTGATATTTGGTAAACCTGCTGCAGTGTCCTTCTGGTCCTAGAAGAACTGTGTTCTATTTCCAATTCTCTTTCTTATAACTTTACCTGAAATTTTTGAATTCCTTTTAGAATCAAGTATTTTTCCTTACATTGATAGTTTGTTTTTCTCCTTTTCCATCTATCTCCATTTCCCCATGTACACTCAAAACAACACAAAAGTATGAACTGGTGTTTTTGAGATCCAACTCGTTACTCTTTTTTTATTTTCATTGCATATTAAACAATATTTCCTAGAATATTTTCTTCTATTCTTAAAAAGTTGATCTGTGACTTTTTTCAGGCATTCCATAGAACTTTGGGCAATATTTTCCAGAAAGGAATTTTTTAAAACCATTTTGATACAGTATTTCTACATTAATGCAATAGGGACTTTTGAACAAAGTAAATATAACATTTAATTATAATAGCTATTTCATCTTTATGCAAATATCCTTTAAATTCTAGAATTCAAAGAACACTCCCTTAAAAAGTTATCATGGTTCACACCTCTTAGTGAATAGCAAATGTTGACAATGAATTTTAATCTTTTTTATGTTTATTACAGATATATTTTAATCACACTAGAAAAGTGAAAATAATCCAGAGTGAGGCCTTAAATTTAATTTTAAGAATTTTAAAAGAAAATTCTAGATGGTGAAGAAAAGTGGGTGAATGCCAGTTTTTCATTGTGACAACAGTGCCACCTAATGTTTGATCGAGGACTCTGAAATAAACTAAAAACCAAATGTAAACTTTGGCTCTGAATCCTAAACCTCTATTTGTACTTAGGATAAAATTTGACAGTTTAAATGTGAGTTAAACTGAATAATTTACATTTTTTTAAAAAGTCAGAAGTATGTAATTCTAATTCTTCTAATAATTTCAGTATAGAAAAATATTAATTCTCCACTTAGCCTAATAAAGAACTATTTGGATTATTTATTCCAAATAGAAGCACAAAACTGCACTCCTGTGATTATTATCTATTAAAGATAAGATTCTGGTCAAATTAACTTATTATAGTAAAATTATATCATTATTAATTGAAATTTAAGGGGATGCTACCTCTGTGAATTAGTAAAACATGAGTTGTAATTTTGTATTTTATTTTAAAAATATAGACTCTTATGTATGGTTATCGAGATCCATTTTCACAGAAGAGACCTTAATAAGTATCCAAAAATGACAGGTAATTATTCACAGTAACTCTTCTGGATGTAGGTCCAGGCATTTAAGGTGACTAAGCATTGTTTCCTTAAGTGGCTTAAACTCACCAATGTTCTTCTTATTATTAATATGTCAAAGTAGTAGAGGTATAAACCTTAGTCTAGCCTTTATCCAAATCGTCAAAAGTCTAGAGTAATAGAATCAAAATAGATTCTGTTATTTGATTTCAGTAAACCCATGAATTTATCCTATGCTTTTCTGAGATTTCTAAAATAATTTTAAAAGAAACTTTTATAAAACATATTTAGCTAGCAAACATTTAAAGTCTGTGAATACAGTTGTTATATATGACCAAAGTGTAGCTACTTCTACTTCACCTTGGAAGGAATCTGAAGTTCGCATTCAAACGATTTAGCATTTTGGTTCCTAAACACCTCTAATGATTTGCGAAAGTAACTCAGTTCTCCTTTCCTATTATATATGGAGCCAGCGCTATACCTGCCCATGAGTAAGAGCAGGGGATTATTAGTCTACTCTTCTTTGGCGGTTTCCTCCTTCCTTGAGGGTAAAGTTCCCTGAGAGGGGAAGCAAAGAGGGTCGTAATGCACTCAAGGCTCCTTTTCCTTTTCTTTTCCCACAGTCCCGCTCAGCAAATGTTTGCTTACATCCCCATTCCCTGCTTCACTGCGTGTAACCTTCCATTTCATTTATCAGAGATTTCATTCCCCATGATAAAAAGGATGTAATTTTATCTTGAGCTCAAACACTTCCCAACCTCAGCCTCCTCTGACATAATTTATTGTTAGTTTTATGCCTAGTTTATGACCAGAGAAACTGAGGTACACAGAGCATATTCATGCTGGCAGATTCTGTTAATTAATTAACCCCTCCAGTGTATCAGCGACCTCTCTTCCCCACTCCTCCAGGGGCTGATGAGAAGTGTGCAAAAACGTGCCAGGTGTAGGAGTGCTTCCTGGAAAGCTCTGGCTTCCTTTAAAAAGGGACTGAATTACTGGCTTCACCCTTCCTTTTTCTTTATCTTCTTCCCTTGAACAGGAATGTGATGCCGTAGTTTCAGCAACCATCTTATATCTGTTGCAGAAAGACCAGGGCACTTTTCAAAATACTGGCCCTGGTATCACTGAGTTAGTGAATCAAATCCAGCAGCCACTTATTCCACACTTCTTATTAGGTGAAAGAAAAAAAAAACTATTTAGATCATTATTCACTGGGTTTTCCAATATTTGGAGCTGAAAACCATCCCAAATGGTCTAGAAGTAGAAATGCAGATTATAGTAATTGAGCCTTTAGGCACCGTGCCCTGCATAAGTGCCAGGAATGAAATCAGTGACCGTCCATGTTGTAATGAACTGGTGTCGTGGAAGACACAAGATCACCCAAAATTAGTCAGTTTTAAACAACAAACACTTGAGTGACGATCTAAGATATAGCCGTTGCACAAAAGACCTAAAAATCATTCGAAAAAAGAATTGGCTAATGTGGCAAAACATCGGTGATGTGTCAAATAGATGGACAGACAAGAGTTACTTAAATTGAAGCCATGCTTATAGACTTTGGTCACTGTGTAGAAACTGGAGAGAGAGAAAGAGAAGAGGCATTCCAGGTAGAGGAACGGTATGAGAGAGAGTGCAGAAGCTGACCGTACAAGGTATGGTTTGTACCAGTTGTCAAGGGGTCATTAAGGATCTAGGTTCACATAAAAGCCGTAGACTCTGTCTCAATTTTGTGCTTACTTGGTTCTGTGGGCAGGTGGTTGGACTCCTTTTATCTAGGGATGTGATGAGCAATAGAAAGAAGTGAGTAGTTAGAGAAAAAGTTGCCAGTGGTAAATTGAGCAGAGACAAGTAAACTCATGGGGCAAAACACAAGAAATTCTTCAGGACTAGAGACTTCAGAAAATAAAACCAAACTCTTGGATAAAGGGAAGAGATTTGCAGTTGCCAAAGGTGGAGGGGCGGGGGATGAGCAAAATGGGTGAAGAGGGTCAAAAGGTAAAAACTTCCAGTTATAAAATAAATCATGGGGATGCAATGTACAGCATGGAGACTATAGTTAATAATACTGTAGTGCATATCTGAAAGTGGCTAAGAGAGTTGATGCTGTATTAAAAGTCAAGGGTCCCCAACCTCCGGGCCACAGACAGGTACCGGTCCATGGCCTATTAGGAACCAGGCTGTACAGCGGGAGGTAAGCGGCGAGTGAGCGAGCGAAGCTTCATCTGTATGTCCAGCCGCTCCCCATCGCTCACGTTACCGCCTGAGCTCGACCTCCTGTCAGATAAGCGGCGGCACTAGATTCTCATAGGAGGGCGAACCCTACTGTGAACTGCGCGTGTGAGGGATCTAGGTTGCGCGCTCCTTATGAGACTCTAATGCCCGATGATCTGACGTGGAGCTGAGGTGGAGATGCTAGCACTGGGGAGTGGCTGCAAATACAGATTATCATTAGCAGAGAGGTTTGACTGCACAGAGACCACAGTAAATCAATTGCTTGCAGACTCATAGCAAAACCCTATCAGTGAGTGGCAAGTGACAATGAAGCTGCATCTTACAAAGTAGACACGACATAAGCAACACACTTCAGGTGTCACTGTCTCCCATCACCCCAGATGGGACCATCTAGTTGCAGGAAAACAAGCTCAGGGCTCCCACTGATTCTGCATTATGGTAAGTTGTATAATTATTTCATTATATATTACAATGTAACAATAATAGAAATAAAGTGCACAATAAATGCAATGCGCTTGAATCATCCTGAAACCATCCCCGCCCCCATCCGAGGAAAAATTGTCTTCCATGAAACCGATCCCTGGTGCCAAAAAGGTTGGGGACTGCTGATAAAAGTCCTCATCACAAACAGAAACGATTGTAAATCTGTATGGTGATGGATGTTAACTAGACTTACTGTGGTGATCATTTTGCAATATACACAAATATTTGATCATTGTGTTGTACAACTGGAACTAACATAATGTCATATGTCAATTACACCTAATAAAAAAGCCTTCAGAAAATATAATCAATACTAGTTTGAAAGCATATAGAAAATCACGTGACTGATTCCATAAGCTGTAACTCACTTCCTGCCTATGACCAAACACGGGTCATTAGGACATGGGTGACTCAAAGCATCAAGTGGTGGCAAATGATGGATTACAGAGGGGCTCAGTGGTGTCCAGGTCCATCTGTGAGTGCTTGATTGGCCTTTCACTTAAATGATGAACATACAATTCAGGCTTGGCAGCATTGGGAATACACCTTGATATTTGGAGATTTTTGTCTGAACTGCTACATATTTGAATTTCTGTATTTATTCATTCTCTTATTCTTTCAACAAATATTTATCAAGTGATTATTCTGTACCAGGAACTGTAGAGACCATGCAGGTACCAGGAGTTTATACTCCTCTTTATCTTTACCATCTGATCACCCACTTACACAGAAGGACTGGATTATAAATAAAAGTTTAGGTATCTTATCCACATGCAATTTTATCTTAAAATATTTCACTTATGTAACCCTCAAATAGCCTTTGCTTATCTTTTCATTTTCTTTTCCCAGTTTCATTGCATGTGTACTTCAACATCTTTCTTTTATCCAGTCTTAGTCTGATTCGTATTTTAAATTATACTTTCCTCTAGGTCTGTTTAAAAAAATGTTATAATTTCTTGCATCCTAAAAACGTATGTGTATGTTCATGTATGTGCTGGGATAGGCCTGGTTATTTTCTGTCCAGGAGGACTGACGGAACAGAGTAGGATACCGGATACATAAGATATAAACAATAGTTACAAAAGAGAGAGAAAAGGATTTTGGAAAAGAGAAAATTAGGTTTAGGAGATCAAGGAAGACATATGAGGAAACAAGAGAATCTAGAGTTGGCTCTAGAGGTCTAGAAGTGCACTTAAGTTCTTTAACAGTAGCTTAAACATAAACCAGGTATCAGTGAGCCTGAAGTTTTCCATATTTGTGTCAGCTTGACTTCCTCTTCTTGGACAGCAGAATAATGGTCCTTGTGTGGAGATGTAGAGGAAAGAAACTCCTCTTGTTGTACATACGCCAAATTATCTTCCCATTTCATTCATTTTGTGCTTGATTTCTGCACAGAAACACTGGACCATAATGAGCAACCTCATTTAGTTTCTTAATGAAATACTTTTCTGGTTGAAATAAATAGTGAAGACATTTCAAGGTGAGTTCTCAGTCCCATAGGAGGCCTCCACACCCCTACCTCTATCCAACCATCCACAGTGAGAATATAAAAGTAAATGTTAGTGCATCATATGCAGTGGGACTGAAGAGTGGGCTGAAGTTGTTGGAGCATTTATAATCCTTTTCCCTTCCTTTTCCATAAATATGCCCTCATTTACATAAATCTTTGATGCTTTAAATCTTTAAGAGCATATATTGAAGAGAAGAGGTGATGTCAAAAGTTAGAAGTATGGAAAATAATTAGATTAGGGAGCATTTTTTAATTGGCTTTACTTTTCCTGCCTTCTCTTTTAAATAAGTATGTTTACAGTATGAATGTGATACAACGATGATTCCCATAACCATCATTTTATAGCGTGCCTTTTAAATGATTATAAAACAAGAGGAGGTTGCAGCATGTGTTTTTTTAATTCTTTTTTTTTGAAGTATAGTTTATTTACAATGTTGTGTTAGTTTCATATGTAAAGCAAAGTGATTCAGTTATACATACACATATATCTATTTTTTCATATTCTTTTCCCTTATAGGTATTACAAAATAGTGAGTATAGTTCCCTGTACTATAGAGTAGGTCCTTGTTGGTTATCTATTTTATATATAGTAGTGTGTATATGTTAATTCCTAACTCCTAATTTATCCCTCTCCCCCTTTCCCATTTGGTAATCATAAGTTCATCTTCTTTGTCCGAAGGTATATTTCTGTTTTGTATATAAGTTCATTTGTGTCATTTATTTTAGATTCCACATATAAGCGATATCATACTGGTCTTTCTCTGTCTGACTTGCTTCACTTAGCATGATAATCTCTAGGTCCACCCATGCTGCTGCAAATGGCATTATTTCATTCATTTTATGGCTGAGTAATATTCCATTGTATAAATATACCACATATTTATCCATTCATCTGTTGATGGACATTTAGGTTGCTTCCATATCTTGGCTATTGTAAATAGTGCTGCCGTGAACATGGGGGTGCATGTATCTTTTCGCATAATGGTTTTCTTAGGATATATGCCCAGGAGTGGGATTGCAGGATCATATGATTCTTTCAATAGATATTTTTGAGTACCTTCTGTGAACCAGTCATTGTTGGAACTACTGCACATAAAAACAAACATAACAAACAGAAACGCTGCCCTAAAGGACCTAATCTTTTTGGAGTAAGAGAGATGATAAATGAAATAAATAACTAAATAGGTGGTATTTTGTATAGTGATAAACACTAAGAAGAAAAATCATGAGGAGGGTAGGGAGTGTGTAGGGGATTGCAGTTTTAAGGAGAATTTGAGCAAATACCTGGAGAAGATGAGGGTGTGAGCCCTCTGGATTTTAGGGGAAACAGACACCCAAGAAGATACAAAATTTGATGTCAGAATCTTGTAGGGCATTGGAGAGCATGGGGCAGAGGAGAAACTTGATAAAACTGATACGCTGGCTGCTGATTTGAGAATAGACTGACGTGAGGCAAGGGAAGAAGCAGGGAACCAATAAGGAGGTTCCCGCACTATTGCTAGTGAGAGATGATGGGGTCATGGAGCAGGGTCACAGGAGTGGAGGTGGTGATGTGTGGTAGGGTTCTAGATGCGCTGAGAGTACAGAGCCAGGAGGATGTACTGATGGATTGGATGATGTAGGTGTGAAAGAAATGATTCTAAGTATTTGTTCTGAGCAACTGGGAGAATGGAGTTGGCAACGCCGTTAACAGAGATGGGGGAGACTTTGCAAAGAATGCTAAGGAAAGGGATCTGGAGCTCATTTAGAGCATCTTGAGTCTAAGTCTGGGCATATTAAGTTATCAGTCTAAGTGAAGACGGTGAGTACCAGATATAAATAGGAGTCACAGTGCAGGGAAAGTTCAGAGGTATTTATATAAATTGCGGAATATAAAGGAAGTATTTAAAGTTCCTTAGGCTGCAAGAAATCACCAAGGCAGTAAGTGAGGATAGAGAAAAGGGCCAAGAACCAAGCCCATAGTTAAGAGGTCAGGGAGATGAGGAAGAAAAGTCATACATGTCTGCCAGAATGGGTTGAGTCCATTCCATACCACCAGTCTGCCTGGAGTGGGACAACCATGGTGCTCATTTGATGAATCACATTTTAGGACAATAAGTAAAATTCTGTCCCATGGTAAGTTTCCAGTCTGATAATGGTTTTTTTTTTTTTTTTTTTTTGTCCAGTCAAGTGAAAGAAATAATAGAACATTTGTTGCAACTTGGCCAAAACACTAATTTTATTTATTTATTTAGTCATTCATTCATTCATTTATTTATTGAAATATAATAGTTGATTGACAATATTGTGTTAGTTTCAGGTGTACAGCAAAGTGATTCAGTTATAGAATTTTTTTTTCCCAAAAAAACACTAATTTTAAATTGTGGTGTCCTGAAATCCTTAAAGTCTTCAATTGACAGGATATTGGCTTTCAGAACAGGGAATTAAATTTGACGCATATTGAAAAGATTCTCTTGAAACATTTAATTATTTTAAGAGAGGCAAATCCATTAGGATTTGGCTTTCAGTGAGTTTTCTTTTTTTTCGTATTCTAGCAGTATAACAACCATGCATATGGAATCTTACTGATTAGGTATATTGAAAATTAACACAGCATACCATTTTATGATTTCCCAAGAACATGAGCTATATACCACAGTTTGTCCCTCACCATATAAACATTCAGAAAAATAGCTATTTCTACTCATGAGCCTTGTTGCTTATGAACAAGCAAAATATTGTTTTGTGCTCTGGCTGTCATTAAATGTTTGACAGATTTGGGAATGGGATATAACAAGATGTCCAGAGTTATCCTAGGCAAGTTCTTTCTCTCGTACAAAATATAAATCAGTCATCCTGTGGATACTTATCAAACTGTGTACCTGGTAAAACAAACTGGTGAGTAAATGGCTCCTACTTCTATAATTGACCAGATTTGCTACATGCATTTTAAAAAGTCAGGTCATTTTATAAAACATGGCACCATTTTTTCCCACACATAGGAAAAAAAGAAAAAAGTATATATACTTGAAAACTATTTCTTCTAAGCTCTGGAAAGCTCACCCTGATGCAAGCAGGTAACCTACTAAAGTGTTGAGAGCAACTTATTACTTTCTCCATCAGATGTCATTTTAAGTAGGAGCTGAACATGACACAATGAGATTCCATCTGGAGAAAGAGCTAACTTGCACATTTGGCGTGTAGACAGTCAAGAAGAAGAAAATGCAGAAAGTGATATTGTCAAAGAACTTTGTAACAGGAAGGTGGACAGTCTATGAGATGACACTGCAATCAGCTAGACGTGTGATATTGAGTCTGAAAAGGCCAATGTTATTTGGAGATGCAGATATAGAGCCATCGGGCTGGGGAGCAGGAAGATGCTGGCTCCCCCTCTAATGATGGAGAAATTACACTTTCAGAATCCCGTTTGCATAGAGACATCTCATTTCAAAAACAATGTAGACAAATTGGGCAGCAGTCAGAAGAAATGCGACGCCATGATTAAGAGACTGATGAACAAGGATCCCGGAGTAGTCAAGCAATTAAGCCTGCATGTGAAAATCTGACAAAGCACCAGCACTGTATGCATGTAATTGCTGTAAAAGCTGAAGAACAATTGTTACTGAAAGTGGGACAAGTGAGACAATTAGAAAAGCAATTTCTTCTTCTTCTAAATGAAAATGCTGTTATGCTATTGTCTTTCCCGAGACATGGCACAACATGTAGAGTTGGATTCAGTTGAGGACGCTCCTGACCAGAAAACACACTCTGGCCCCAACAGGAGTAAAGAAGAAGACCGTTAACCGTTCTGAGATCTGTCAGAATTCCTGGGAAGTGGATGGTAGTGCCCAGCAAAATCTGGCAACCAAGAGAGTGAAAATAATAACAATAATAATAATGCCCTACGTATGTACCAGGTACCATTTTAAACACATTGCATATATTTAACCCTCACACAATTTTATGTACTACACATAAATATTATCCTTATCTTAGAGACGAGGGAACTGAGACCCAGAGAGCTAGGAAGTGTTAGAGCCAGGATTCAGGCCCATGGGCTACTTCTGCAGCCAGAGTGCCTCACCTTTAAGCTATGATGCTGCTTCATAAACTCACAATTTCTTCACTTGAAATGGATCCCCTCCTCTACTCCACACAAACAGTTAAGCCCTGAGGTTCTTGGAGGGCTGTTCGGTTCCCTTTCCATGGCATTAATCCCACCTAAGACAGAACTGGCAGGTGCGACATCAGGACCTGACAGATTCACAGGAAGTCTCCCCAGTGGAGCTGCAACTGACTTAAGTCAGGTGGGCATGAACTGGTTTTGAATAGTTAAGAGCTATTACACTTAAACATAGAATGATTATTTTAGTTTACCCCAGCACCATTAGGGTAAGTATTTCAGAGTTCTTTCTCCAGCTCTCCGTGGTCTCTCTTTCTCTACTTCTTTCAAAGCTCCAGGGTAGAGAGTGTGTTTATGCACTCCTAATGGAGGGAAGAGAGATCTAGGTTCTTCTGCTATCTCTGAAGTTTGCTCAGGTCTCCAAAAAAATATGGCTGGTCTGGCCTGATCCCCAAGTATTTAGGGGTCTGGCTCAACCTAGCTTGTTGTTGCCTACTCAATCATACAGATCAAGTCATTTCCTCTCTTTTTCCTGAAAATTGTGTATTTTCTCTTTACTTCATAAGTCCCATCAGTAATTTCTCCTTTCTTAAACAAACACATGACTCTTTTGATCTCATATCTTCACCTGGCTACCACCCCATTTTTCTTCTCCCCTTTACAACAAAACATCTGCCAAAATTTATCTCTAATTTTTCTCTTCAACTCCCTCCCACTAGACTTTGTTCCCCAAAATTCCACTAGCATTGCTCTTATCAAAGTCACCAGAGACCTCTGTGTAGTTAAATCTAATGGCCAGTCTTAAGGCTTATCTTACTGGACCCCTCAATGTTATTTGACAAAAGGGATCACCCCTCATCCCTGAAATACTCTTTTCAGTGGGCTTCCAGAGCACCTCAGCCTCCTGATTTTTCTCCATCTTCATGGAACATTCTTCTCATCTTGGTTCCTCTTCATCATCCCACCTTTCAAGTATCAAATTACATTTGGCTTACTCACCGGCCCTCTTCTTAATTCTGTCTGTTCTAATCCGTTGGTTATTTCATCCAGCTTTATGGCTTTAAATACTGCCTATATATTGGTGACTCGCAAATGTATAACTTCAACCCAGACCTCATCCCTGAAGAAGAGTCTCATAGGTTTAACTGTCTCCTCGACAGCTCTTCCTCGGGGTCTAAGTAGCAGCTCCAGCTTAACAGGTTTGAAATGAATGACGGTTCTCCTCTCCATCCCCAACCATTTCTCTGGCAGTTTTCTCCTCAACAAATGGCAATTCTGTTTTTCTAGTTGTTGCAGCCATGCCTAGGCAGGGTATAAATATTTTAAATCCAGTAAAGAAGAAAAAGTGCTCCCTTGCAATGAACATAAAACACTTGAGACTAACCTAGGGTAGGAAAAGATGTTCTTTTAATGTCACTGTGGGTAAGTTTGGTTTTCCCTCATCTTTTCTTACGGATGTGTGAAGCTTTGGGGTAAAGCCTCACAGCCTGCTTGGTGCATTTACATGTTGGTTTTCTCTCAGGTCCATTTTGCTGTTTTCTATGGGAATAGGATTGCAGTCCACATTCATCCAATATGGAATAGAACCAGCATACCTTAATCTACTGGCTACCCTCCCTTTCTCACCTGAGATAATGCACAGGGAATGCTAATTACAACAGCCTAGGATTACTGGATGCTATGACTTTCCTGCTTTCAGTAGGGGTCTAAAGGGAAGACATTTCTGAAAAGGACATTGAAGTATCAGCCACGTTGAGAGAAGGCTGTTTTATAGCAACTCACACTGGATGCCCTGCTTACTATTAAAAAAGTCATTAACATCAGCACAGTTTTCAAAACAAGCTATTGACTTAATGTCATGTTGTCTAAAACCGTCAGATTGACTTCTGTCAACAGAGTCCACACAAAGGATATTTCTTAGTTCAAGCTTTGAATTATGATTCCTTTAAGGTTCTTGAGATTTGAATCACTTAGTATCTGGGAAAAGAAACTGGTCTCCCAAGCCTTTCCTCAAATTATAATATAGTCGCAAACATCTGTTTTTGTTTGGTTGCTATTTTTGCAGTACGTGGCCCTCTCACTGTTGTGGCCTCTCCTGTTGCGGAGCACAGGCTCTGCACGCGCAGGCTCAGCGGCCATGGCTCACGGGCCCAGCCGCTCCGCGGCATGTGGGATCTTCCCAGACCGGGGCAAGAACCCGTGTCCCCTGCATCGGCAGGCGGACTCTCAACCACTGCATCACCAGGGAAGCCCCTGAAGAAAGCATTCTTTAGATCTCAGGAGTAGCTGCCCTTTTAGAGAAAGAGACAGAAAATTTGACACTTTGTGGATTAAGGTTGGAAACTCTGTAAAATAGTTTAAAAAGAGAGTTCATTTTTCTCTGAGAAGCACCTATATGTCAACAGAATTCTTCTTTCAGCTTTTGTGTGTGGTAGCTGAAGTTCTGAGCTACACCCATTCAAAACTACCTAAAATAGTTTTAACTAAATTCCGAAGATCATTACCAACTAGTGAATGAATGACAACTCTAATCTCTACACAGACATATCCTCCTATTTATTATAGTATTTCATTCAATAAATATTTACTTAACACCTACTATGTGCCATACATAGACGGCATGCATACATACGTACATAGATGTAAAAAGGAATAAATACTACCCCAATGTACAGGATTTCACATCTAGTAGAGGAGACCAACAAATAACAGGGCAATCTCAGGCTGCCTGAGGATTGACACCTAATCTGGTGATGAATGGCAGGGTGATGAGGGTAAGAGAGGGATCAAAGGACAACTTTGCTAAGTAGATGAGGTCAATCTAAGTTTTAAATGATGAAGGAGGTAGACAGGCTTTAAAGGTTGAAAGGACCTTCCAAATAAAGATAATATCAAATTAAAAAGCATAACTTAAGGTTAAAAGGATGGTCTCTGAAACTATATTACCTGTATTTGAATTTTGGTCTGTTACTTACCAACTGTGTGACTTTGCCCAAGTTACATACCATTCTGTGACCCCATTTTTCTCATGCATCAAAGAGGGGTAATAATAATACCTAATGCAAAGTATGATTGTGAGCATAAAATGCTCTATGTCAAGCACAGAGAGCAATGCTAGAAAGTCCTAAGCACCATATAATCACATGCTTGTATTATGTAGATGTGTGTGATCAATTAGGTGCATTCAGGTTACTGCAAAAAGTTGTGTATGGTGTGGAGAAGTGAGTACTATGAGGCTGAAAAGGGTAAGCAGGAGTCAGTCTAATCTAGAAAGATAAATGAAAAACCAGAGGTTTGCATTTGTTTATTCATTTAGTGTTGTCTTTTTTTTCTTTTAAAAAGTCTTCATAAAATTGATCATATGAAATAATATTGCAGACTAGAGCATGCAATTATCCCCCCTAGCGAGCTGCATGACTTTATTTCCTACAAAGACACTGCTATTTAGAGCCAGCTGTGGTTCACTGACATCTCTGTTGTTATTCTACATTCCTAGGGCCACACACATCATTTGGGGTGCAAAGCAATGCCTTTCTAGTTAAAAATGGTTTCTACCCAGGAATGCAGAGTCCAGGCCATGCTTTTGCTGTTTCCATAAGGCATAATAATTCTTGCCTCAAGCGTGGCTTCCCAAAGTGAGCTGAGATCCTGGGTAATTCATGGGAAGCATTGCATTTGAGGAAGTATCACTGTTTCTTCCTATTCCTTTTTAACCCAATCCGAAATGACAGGCATTCTCTCCAACCCTCTAACATTAGAACAACTTTATCAAACTGTTCTCAAATGGCACTGCTGCATTCACTGCCCTGACAGTCCATCCGTGATTCCTTCCAGCCCATGTGCTTTTCTAGAGCAGAGCGTCCCTCTGGAGGGGCAGATGAGGATTCTGGTACCCAATAGAACTAGCAACAATAAGCTAACATTTTCAATATGCCTCACTCCCCTTTTATGGTTGAGGACCCAAGTTCAAATTTCACGTTGGGAATGAAAACCAGGATAATGTATGAAGCAATTTATTGAACTTAAAATTGAACACAACCCAAAATAGACAACATAAACTCCTATAATGAAAGTAGAAAAAACATTTACCTTCTTACCATATAAAATCAAGAAGGAAATTTAAGATTTTCTTAAATCTCTAGGTAAAGGCTTACTTTTCTCTCAGGCTACTTCATGTCTATGTGTACTTCCTACAGAGACATAAGAGTCTAATATATGGTTTATATAGATTATCTTTTTGAAGCCATGTTGTGGCATAATATAAAGATGATTACAGTGCAAGGGACCTTTAAGATGATGGAGGAGTAAGACATGGCAATCACCTTCCTCCCCAGAAATACATCTACATGTGAAACAACCCCTACAGAACACCTACTGAATACTGGCAGAAGACCTCAGACTTCCCAAAAGGCAAGAAACTCCCCCACATACCTTGGTAGGGAAAAAGATAAAAGAAAAAACAGAGACAAAAGAATAGGGATGGGACTTGCACCTCTGGGAGGGAGCTGTGAAGGAGGAAAAGGACCACACTCTAGGAAGTTCCACACTCTAGGAAGCCCCTTCACTGGTGGAGATGGCGGGTGGGCAGGGGGAAGCTTCAGAGCCAGAGAGGAGAGCAACAGGGGTGCGGAGGGCAAAGTGGAGAGATTCCCTCACAGAGGATCAGTGCCAACCAGCACGCACCAGCCTGAGAGGCTCGTCTACTTACCCACTGGGGCGGGTGGGCGCTGCTGAGACTCAGCCTTCAGAGGTCAGATCCCAGGGAGAAGACTGGGGTTGGCTGCGTGAACACAGCGTGAAGGGGGCTAGTGCGCCACAGCTAAATGGGAGGGATTCTGGGAAAAACTCTGGAACTACCTAAAAGTCAAGAGACCATTGTTTCAGGGTACGCAAGGAGAGGGGATTCAGAGAACCACCTAAATGAGCTCCAGAGATGGGCGTGAGCCCTGGCTATCAGCACGGACACCAGAGACGAACATGAAATGCTAAGGCTGCTGCTGCAGCCACCAAGAAGCCTGTGTGTGAGCACAGGTCACTATCCACACCTCCCCTCCCGGGAGCCTGTGCAGCCCGCCACCGCCAGGGTCCTGTGATCCAGGGACAACTTCCCCGGGAGAACACACAGTGCGCCTCAGGCTGTTGCAACGTCATGCTGGCCTCTGCCACTGCAGGCTTGCCCCACATTCCATACCCCGCCCTCCCCAACGCCTGAGTGAGCCAGATCCCCCTAATCAGCTGCTACTTTAACCCCGTCCTGTCTGAGCAAAGAATAGTTGCCCTCAGGTGACCTACACACAAAGGCAGGGCCAAAGCTGAACCCCAGGAGCTGTGCGAACAAAGAAGAGAAAGGGAAATTTCTCCCAGCAGCCTCAGGAGCAGCAGATTAAATCTCCACAATCAACTGGATGTACCCTGCATCTGTGGAATACCTGAATAGACAAGAAAACATCCCAAAATTGAGGAGGTGGATTTTGGGAGCAACTGTAGACTTGGGGTTTGCTTTCTGCATCTAATTTGTTTCTGGTTTTATGTTTATATTAGTTTAGTATTTAGAGCTTATTATCATTGGTAGGTTTGTTTATTGATTTGGTTGCTGTCTTCCTTTTTTTTTAATCTATATATATATTATTTTATTTTTTCTCTTTTTGTGAGTGTGTATGCGTATGCTTCTTTGTCTGATTTTGTCTGGATAGCTTTACTTTTACCATTTGTCTTAGAGTGTCGTCTGTTATTTTTGTATGTTTTTTAGTATAGCTTTTAGCGCTTGTTATCATTGGTAGATTTGTTCTTTGCTTTGGTTGCTATCTTCTTTCTTTCTTTTTTAATTACTTTTTCATTTTTTTATTTTTCATAATATTTATTTTTATTTTAATAACTTTATTCTATTTTATTTATTTTTTAATTTTTTTCCTCCCTTTTCTTCTGAGCTGTGTGGCTGACATGGTGCTCTGGCTGGGTGTCAGGCCTGAGCTGCTGAGGTGGGAGAGCTGAGTTCAGGATATTGGTCCACCAGAGACCTCCCAGCCCCATATAATATCAGACAGCAAAAGCTCTCCCAGAGATCTCCATCTCACCACTAAGACCCAGCTCCAATCAACGACCAGCAAGCTACAGTGCTGGACACCCTATGCCAAACAACTAGCAAGACAGGAACACAACCCCACCCATTACCAGAGAGGCTGCCTAAAATCATAATAAATTCACAGACACCCCAAAACACACCACCGGAAGTGGTCCTGCCCATCAGAAAGACAAGATCCAGCCTCATCCACCAGAACACAGGCACCAGTCCCCTCCACCAGGAAGCCTACACTACCCACTTTACCAACATTAGCCACTGGGGGCAGATACCAAAAACAATGGGAACTGCGAACCTGCAGCCTGCAAAAAGGAGACCCCAAACACTGTAGTTAAGCAAAATGGGAAGACAGAGAAATACACAGCAGATGAAGGAACAAGGTAAAAATATACCAGACCAAACAAATGAAGTGGAAATAGGCAGTCTACCTGAAAAACAATTCAGAGTAATGATAGTAAAGATGATCCAAAATCTCGTAAATAGAATGGAGAAAATAAAATAAATATTTAACAAGGACGTAGAAGAACTAAAGAGCAAACAAACAATGATGAACAACACAGTAAATGAAATTAAAAATCCTCTGGAAGGAATCAGCAGCAGAATAACTGAGGCAGAAGAACAGATAAGTGACCTGGAAGATAAAATATTTGAAATAACTACCTCACAGCAGAATAAAGAAAAATGAATGAAAAGGATCAAGGACATCTCAGAGACCTCTGGGACAACATTAAACGCACCAACATTCGAATTATCGGGGTCCTGGAAGAAGAGAAAAAAAAGGGATTGAGAAAATATTTGAAGAGATTATAGTTGAAAACTTACCTAATATGGGAAAGGAAATAATTAAGTCCAGGAAGCACAGAGTCCCATACAGGATAAATCCAAGAAGAAACACATCAAGACACATAATAATCAAACTATCAAAAACTAAATACAAAGAAAAAATATTAAAAGCAGCAAGGGAAAAGCAACAAATAATATACAAGGGACTCCCCATAGGTTAACAGCTGATTATTCAGCAGAAACTGTGCAAGGCAGAAGGGAGTGGCAGGACATTTTCAAAGTGATGAAAGGGAAAAACCTACAACCAAGATTACACTTCCCAGCAAGGATCTCATTCAGATTTGACAGAGAAATTGAAACCTTACAGACAAACAAAAGCTAAGAGAATTCAGCACCACCAAACTAGCTTTACAGCAAATGCTAAAGGAACTTCTCTAGGCAGGAAAGACAAGAGAAGCAAAAGACCGACAAAGACAAACCCAAAACAATTAAGAAAATGGTAATAGGAAGATACACAACGATAACTATCTAAAATGTAAATGGATTAAACGCTCCCACTAAAAGACATAGACTGGCAGAATGGAAACAAAAACAAGACCCATACATATGCTGTCTACAAGAGACCCACTTCAGACCTAGGGAGACATACAGACTGAAAGTGACAGGATCGAAAAAGATATTCCCTGCAAATGGAAATCAAAAGAAAGCTGGAGTAGCAATTCTCATATCAGAAAAAATAGACTTTAAAAAAAAGACTATTACATGGGACAAAGAAGGACACTACATAGTGATCAAGGAATCAATCCAAGAAGAAGATATAACGATTGTAAATATTTATGCACCCAACAGAGGAGCACCTCAATACATAAGGCAAATGCTAACAGCCATAAAAGGGGAAATCGACAGTAACACAATAATAGTAGGGGACTTGAACACCCCACTTTCACCAACAGATCATCCAAAATAAAAATAAATAAGGAAACACAAGCTTTAAATGACACATTAAACAAGATGGACTTAATTGATATGTATAGGACATTCCATCCAAAAACAACAGAATACATTTTCTTCTCAAATGTTCATGGAACATTCTCTAGGATAGATCATATCTTGGGTCACAAATCAAGCCTTGGTAAATTTAAGACAATTGAAATTACATCAAGTATCTTTTCCAACCACAGTGCTATAAGACTAGATATGAGTTACAGGAAAAAAATCTGTAAAAAATACAAACACTTGGAGGCTAAACAATACACTACTAAATAAGCAGGAGATCACTGAAGAAATCAAATAGGAAATCAAAAAATACCTAGAAATAAATGACAATGAAAACACTATGACCCAAAACCTATGGGATGCAGCAAAAGCAGTTCTAAGAGGGAAGTTTATAACAATACAATCCTACCTAAAGAAACAAAAAAAAATCTCAAATAAACAACCTAAACTTATACCTAAAGCAATTCCAGAAAGAAGAAGAAGAAAACCCGAAAGTTAGCAGAAGGAAAGAAATCATAAAGACCTGATCAGAAATAAATGAAAAAGAAATGAAGGAAACAATAAGAAAGATCAGTAAAACTGAAAGCTGATTCTTTGAGAAGATAAACAAAATGGATAAACCATTAGCCAGATTCATCAAGAGAAAAAGGGAGAAGACTCAAATCAACAGAATTAGAAATGAAAAAGAACTAACAAATGACACTGCAGAAATACAAAGGACCATGAGAGATTACTACAAGCAACTATATGCCAATAACATAGACAACCTGGTAGATATGGACAAATTCTTAGAAAAACCCAACCTTCCGAGACTGAACCAGGAAGAAATAGGAAATATAAACAGACCCAATCACAAGCACTGAAATTGAAACTGTGATTAAACATCTTCCAACAAACAAAAGCCCAGGACGAGATGGCTTCACAGGCGAATTCTATCAAACATTTAGAGAAGAGCTAACACCTATCCTTCTCAAACTCTTCCAAAATAGGGCCGAGGGCAGAACACTCCCAAACTCATTCTACAAGGCCACCATCACCCTGATACCAAAACCAGACAAAGATGTCACAAAGAAAGAAAACTACAGGCCAGTATCACTGGTGAACATAGATGCAAAAATCCTCAACAGAATACTAGCAAACAGAATTCAACAGCACATTAAAAGGATCAGACACCATGATCAAGTGGGGTTTATCCGAGGAATGCAAGAATTCTTCAGCATACACAAATCAATCAATATGATAAACCATATTAACAAATTGAAGGAGAAAAACCATACGATCATCTCAATAGATACAGAAAAACCTTTCGACAAAATTCAAAACCCATTTATGATAAAAACCCTCTAGAATGTAGGCATAGAGGGAAGCTACTTCAACATAATAAAGGCCATATATGACAAACCCACAGCCAACATCATTCTCAATAGTGAAAACTGAAACCATTTCCACTAAAATCAGGAGCAAGACAAGGTTGCCCACTCTCACCACTATTATTCAACATAGTTTTGGAAGTTTTAGCCACAGCAATCAGAGAAGTAAAAGAAATAAAAGAATCCAAATCAGAAAAGAAGAAGTAAAACTGTCACTGTTTGCAGATGACATGATACTATACATAGAGAATCCTAAAGGTGCCACCAGAAAACTACTAGAGCTAATCAATGAATTTGGTAAAGTAGCAGGATACAAAATTAAAGCACAGAAATCTCTTGCATTCCTATACACTAATGATGAAAAATCTGAAAGAGAAATTAAGGACACACTCCCATTTACCATTGCAACAAAAAGAATAAAATACCTAGGAATAAACCTACCTCAGGGGAAAAAAGACCTGTATGCAGAAAATTATGACACTGATGAAAGAAATTAAAGATGATATAAACAATTGGAGAGATATACCATGTTCTTGGATTGGACGAATCAACATTGTGAAAATGACTGTACTAGCCAAAGCAATCTACAGATTCAGTGCAGTCCGTATCAAACTACCAATGCCATTTTTCAAAGAAGTAGAGCAAAAAATTTCACAATTTGTATGGAAACACAAAAGACCCTGAATAGCCAAAGCAATCTTGAGAAAAGAAAATGGAGCTGGAAGAATCAGGCTCCCTGACTTCAGACAATACCACAAAGCTACAGTAATCAAGACAGTATGGTACTGGCACAAAAACAGAAATATAGATCAATGGAACAGGATACAAAGCCCAGAGATAAACCCATGAACATATGGTCACCTTATCTTTGATAAAGGAGGAAAGAATAAACAATGCAGAAAAGGCACCTTCTTCAATAAGTGGTGCTGGGAAAACTGGACAGCTACATGTAAAAGAATGAAATTAGAACACTCCCTAACCATACACAAAAATAAACTCAAAATGGATTAAAGACCTAAATGGAAGACCAGACACTATAAAACTCTTAGAGGAAAACATAGGCAGAACACTCTATGACATCAATCACAGCAAGATCCTTTATGACCCACCTCCTAGAGAAAGGGAAATAAAAACAATAAACAAATGGGACCTAATTAAACTTAAAAGCTTTTGCACAGCAAAGGAAAACATAAACAAGATGAAAAGACAACCCTCAGAATGGGAGAAAATATTTGCAAACAAGGCAACTGACAAAGGATTAATCTCCAAAATATACAAGGAGCTCATGCAGCTTAATATCAAAAAAAAAAAATCCCAATCCAAAAACAGGCAGAAGACCTAAATAGACATTTCTCCAAAGAAGATATACAGATTGCCAACAAACACATGAAAGGATGCTCAACATCACTAATCATTAGAGAAATGCAAACCAAAACTACAATGAGGGGGCTTCCCTGGTGGCGCAGTGGTTGAGAGTCCACCTGCCGATGCAGGGGACACGGGTTCATGCCCCGGTCTGGAAAGATCCCACATGCCCCGGAGAGGCTGGGCCCGTGAGCCATGGCCACTGAGCCTGCGCGTCCGGAGCCTGTGCTCCGCAATGGGAGAGGCCACAACAGTGAGAGGCCCGCGTACTGCAAAAAAAAAACCAAACAAAAAAACTACAATGAGGTATCACTTCACACCAGTCAGAGTGGCCATCATCAAAAAATCTACAAACAATAAATGCTGAAGAGGGTACGGAGTAAAGGGAGCCCTCTTGCACTGTTGGTGGGAATGTAAATTGATACAGCCACTGTGGAGAACAGTGTGGAGGTTCCTTAAAAAACTAAAAATAGAACTACCTTATGACCCAGCAATCCCACTACTGGTCATATGCCCTGAGAAAACCATAATTCAAAACGAGCCATGTACCACAATGTTCATCGTAGTACTATTTACAATAGCCAAGACATGGAAGCAACCTAAGTGTCCATCGACAGAGGAATGGATAAAGAAGATGTGGCACATATATGCAATGGAATATTACTCAGCCATGAAAAGAAACGAAATTGAGTTATTTGTAATGAAGTGGATGGACCTAGAGTCTGTCATACAGAGTGGAGTAAGTCAGAAAAAGAAAAACAAACACCATATGCTAACACATACATATGGAATCCAAAAAAAAATGGTTCTGATGAATCTAGGGGCAGGACAGGAATAAAGATGCAGACATAAAGAATGAACTTGAGGACACAGGGAGTAGGAAAGGTAAGCTGGGACAAAGTGAGAGGTTGGCATGGACATTTATACACTACCAAGTGTAAAATAGATAGCTACTGAGAAGCAGCTCCATAGCACAGGGAGATCAGCTCAGTGCTTTGTGATCACCTAGAGGGGTGGGATAGGGAGAGTGGGAGGGAGACGCAAGAGGGAGGGGATATGGGGATATATGTATACATATAGGTGATTCACTTTGTTATAAAGCAGAAACTAACACACCATTGTAAAGCAATTACACTCCAATAAAGATGTAAATAAATAAATATTATCACATTGAGTCAGGTAGATTTGAATCCAAAATCTGGCTCCGTACTTACTTGCTGTGTCACTGAGTAAATTATGTAATTTCTCCAGTGTTGCTTCTTCACCTGTGAAAATGGGTTAAAAGTACTTGCCTTTTAGGGTTGTCAGATTTATGTGTAAAGTCATATGAAACCAACTAGGGTATTTTCTGATACCTAACAAATGTTCGAGTGATGTTATTTAGTCTGCAACTAAATGTTGCATTGATGATAATGAAGCACATAAATGTAGCCTTTTTTGGTCCAAGTCTTTCCTTCACATAGGAATATCTCATTCTAGTAAGTAGATCATAATAAGTACCTTGAAGAATTAATTTAGCATGATGCTACCCCCACCACCACTACTACTGCTACTATAATAAAATAATGGTAGGTATTAATATTTTTCCCCAGTTACAGAGTTTCTCCTTCTAGGCACATAAAAAGTTTGCATCTCCTACTACCCTTGTTATTTAATGGGACCAAGTGTCTTGTTTGTGGCCAATTAGTTTTGAGAAAGGTGACGTGTGTTTCTTCTGGGTTGGGATATTTGAATGTTGACTCCAGACCCTTCAAAGTTCTCTTCCCTCTGCTACATCAACCATCGATATCCAGGATGGTAGCTGTTCCATTAGTTAGGGTCCGTGAATAACTGATGAGGAACTCTTCTCTGCCAATGGAAGTATAGTATGAGTGAGAAATAAACTTTCCTTGTTTTAAGGCTTCAGATATTGGGGATGGTTATTACATAGATTAATAGAGCCTATCCCAAGTGATAAGATTAAAATAACAACAATAATAATATTTATGGAATGTTTCTTATGTCAGACACTTTGTATTGATGCTTCTAATCCTCTACAATACCATGATGTCTGCAGATTATTACCATCATTCCATTGTTACAGATGAGTCAGTAGGTACAGAGAGAAGCTAAGTAGCTTGTCCAGGGTGAAAAAAACTTATGAGTGGCAGAGCCAGGATTGGAATTCAGACACTTGAGGTCTGCAACTGTGCCCTTAACCACTGAGTTTACTTCCTCTTGTGCAACTTCCAAAGATGATTTCCTTAGTATCATGGACTGATTTGGTAAAGAGTTTGATAAATGTCTATGTTCCCATCTCTGGTAAGGTTTGACTACAAGGCCAATGCACTTTGTACTTTATTAAGAGGAAAAGAGTCAAGAGCTTCCAAGGAACTGAGTTGTTTTTTCAGACCCAAGAATTATAGATGTAAATCTTTTAATTTCCATAGTTTTATAAATTCCATAAGTAAAAAATAAATGGATGTTCTGCTTGGAGATTTTATTGGCTTGGTTACATGTATGACTCTCCAACCTTTTTTAAAGATGTAGTTACCCCATTTGGTACCATCTGCATCACTAATTGTGTGTCATTCCTGAATTTCATTATATTCTCTGAAGAACCAGTTTAGACTGATGTTCACCTGTCATGTTTTTACCTGGTATCTGCTTTTTGCTATTGGTGGTGGGTAACTTTTTGTTTTCTGTTGTTGAGGGAGGGGAGGGGGAGTCCTCTCACCTGAACCATGTCCTTAGGAGGCCACCCGGAGCTTCCTCTTTCTCCACAGCCTCAAGATTGCACTCACATGATAATAGACAGTGCTGGTAGCCGCCACAAGACAGGCGAAAGCATTCCAATTCTCTTGTCTACTGTGTCTGAATTTATTTTTTAAAACAAATCTCTGACAGATCTCACCATGGACCTCTGATTAGCCAGATGACATGTAGATAAGATTTCGGGACCTACTACAGGGAATGAAATTGTGGGGTCTGTCACCAATCTTCTTTTAGTGCTGTAACTTTTTCATTTGGATGTGTCAAGAGGGCAAATCTCTGACAAAGAAACTGCAGCCAGAGCAGTTGCAGAACCCACTGCCAGGCAGAAGAGACAGAATCAGAAATGGATGCAATGATGACAACAGCAGAGGTGAAGCTGCAGTCCGCAAGCCCACCAGAACCCACCAAGACATCACAGAGTCAGAGCTCCCTATGGTGGAAGCCTCTCTCCACTCCCAGCCCCCAGCGGCTCCCTGGTCCAGATTCTTATTGCCACGTTGGCAAAAACATCTTCTGATTTTACACAGAGAGCCAAGGAAGGAAATCCACAGTCTCTTTCCACATGCCTTTTAAAAGTATTCGTCAAGAAGCTTATTACTTATATATTACTTAAATCTCTCTAGCTTTAGATATTCACACTTATTATACCTGAGAGATGAGATATTCACACTTACTATACCTGAGAGGTGAGAAAAATAAAACATTATTATTTTTCTTCTATCACTTGCTGAGGTTATTTCGGAGGAGATGAAGCTGCAGAATTTCTTACTAGGTGTTCCTTCAAGAGCTTCCTTCATTCCTCCCTACTTGCTTTTGCTTCTGTCATCATAACATAAAACTATTGTGCAAGATTGTGACAAACTAGCTGTTTTACACCTCTGCAAAGGACAGATTGAGAGGAGATGGATTTTAATTATTACTAAATTTAGATGAGGCACAAGGAAATCGAGATGGATTTCCCAAGTTATATGACATGGGAATGAGATAACAAGGGAGACTCTCATGTTTGCTTACTTGGCCTCATAGAATCCCAGGCTTTGGAGGTTGCAAGATCCTCTAGTCAGACATCGTATTTGCCCAGATAAGGAAACTGAGGCCAGACAGTTTACTTTGCTACTGATTTGTAGCAGGAGCATAATATCCTTGAGCTTGTTTTCTCACCTAAAAAAATGTGCACGACAGTGTTTCCCTTCCAGGGCTTTTGTGAGAATTGAATACCATTGGGTATGAAAAACCTCTAAAATCAGTGACTTCAATAGGTACTTTTTAAATAGAGTCCCTCTGTCAAAGTCTGACATGTTTGTATGATGTGATATTATTGCCTCTTTTTCTTGTAGAAAGAAATGCCTGACTTCTGGGCAGACTTCTTTTAACTCAAGGGTGGCATTCTTTCTAATCAAAGAATCGATTTTTCATTGCAAAACTGAGCCCAGTGTTGGCCTGGGCATGAACATACTCTGCCTGTAAAATGTTGGTGAGAGATAAGAAATCCATTCACATAGTTCATTCCAAAATTAAGGCTCTTCTTTATCCTTTTAACCTCTGACCATTAACAATGGAGGATGAAGTAAGAAAAAGAAATTAATATGCCTTCCATTCACCTACTACTCTCTAGTGAGAAGAGAGGCAGATGCAGGTTTTGTAAGACCTGAATCTTTAGCAACTTTGGAGTCTGTTTTAAGAGAAAGAATATAAAATTGGAATACAGTTTAGGAATAAAAGCATCTATTTAGAATGAGGAAAAGAAATTGCAACAAATTATATATTTTTTTTAAAAAACTGATTAATATCGCAAACATAAATACTGGGATTTTGACAAATTCAGTTTGTATCATTCTCATCAAAAAAGGAAAAGTGTGCATGCTTTGTATTGCTGAGACTATTCCTTTTGTTTTGGCTAGGTTCCACTGGGAACCAAAGTCTCTACATAGCGTGTGTACCTTCTTCAGAACCTGTATATACTTCCAGTACCTGTTGCCATCAGACATCTTCACATAGTGATCTGACTTTGGATCCTACCCCTTCATATCAGCATGATAACTCAGCACAGTAGAGTATTCTTGGAAGCCATTCCTCCACTAGGACAGGAAGCAATAACTTATGTAGAAATTGAAGAGAGTACAAACCAACAAATATCCCCCTAAACCAACCTGCTATATTCTCAACTTAGTTTCACTGTAGCTTCCCCAAAATGTTGCAGTCACACAGCAACACCAGATATATGAGAAGATATTTGACCAACAGGAAAAAGACAAATCTTGACTACTTGTGGTCAAGATCTCTTACTTTGATTCTTTTGTAGACAGATGTCTAGGGACCCTACTAGAGCCTTGGGAAGTGCTTGTGCAAGCGAATCCCTTAAAGCTTAAATTTCATTAGCTTCCTGGTACTTTGCAAGAGTAGAAAGAAGAGGTGAGCGAGAGAAAGGTAAGAGAGGAAGGAGGAAAGAAAAAAATCAAATACCATTTTGAGATAATATTCATGTAGTTCTGCCCTGAGAAAAGGAGATGGGTAAGTGATATTTCATAATCCCCTCTAGCTCCATATTTCCACAATAATTAATGAATGCAATTTTAAGTACAATGATTTTTAAAATACACTGGTAATTATTTAAATATTTTCCCTTAAAATTAGTTACTAAGGCATATTATAATTTTAGTTGAACAGTGGTGCTATTATTCATACTTTGCAAATATTTGCAAAGCTCCTTTGAAATGGTTGCTAATTATATAGTGAAATAGACCAAAATATCAGGGTCATTAGTTTTTTAATGGGTCACTACTTTTTAATCTCAAAATATTTAACACACCTTTATTTAAGCCCTCTATAACACATAACACATTTTAAAAGTCTTTGTATTATGAAGTAAATATAGATATGGAAAACCACAATGAGCAAATCTATGGCTAATAATTATGTATTATAAATATAATATATATTATATTATAAAAATAAATATATGTAATCGATTTAAAGATGAATACTCTTGCAACCAACACTTGGATTGAGAACTAAAAATTTTCCAACCACCTCATAAGACCCTCTCTGCCCCGATCATAATTACAATCTACCCCTTCCTCCCATAATTACTTTTCTGACTTTTATGATTATTTCCTGTGTCTCCTTATATATTTATTATTCAATAAATAATACTGTTGTTACTATCCCTAGGCACTACGGTTTATTCATGCCCATTTTTAAAATGTGATGTGTCTTTTAGTCTTCTTGAAGCTACATGTTGTCCTTCCATCCTTTATTTTGCTTACAGTTTATTTGTTGTAGAATCCAGGACATTTGATCCGTAGAATTTCCCATAATTGGCATTTTACTGATTGCCAGTGCTTATGGTGCATATCAGCATATCCTCTGTCCTTCATATTTTCTGTCAATTGGAATCAAGAGTTTTGATCAGATTCAGCTTCCATCCCTTTGGCAAGACCATACATGTAGTTTATTCTTTTATCAGGAAGGATATATTGCCTGATTTTATCTTTTTGCGATGCTTGAAGCTATTGATGTTCATTACCTACATCTATTAATCACTGGCGCTCCAAAATGGTATTATTTTGATTCTGTCATTTCCTTTCTTTATCATTTATTAGGTTAGCCTTTTAAATAAATGCTTCCATTCATTTATTATTTGGTTATCCAATAGTACAATTGCTGTTGGAAAGACAGCATAAAATGCTTGATTCCTTAACTTGATTTACCAGTTCTCAAGAAAATGAATGTTTTCATAACAATTTCTGAGGGTGACCATTTTAGAAATATAATTATTAATTCATAAACCTATACCTATCTTATAGGTTGCAATCTATTGCAGTGATTATTCTTATGAAGTTTCAAATTACTCCATATTTGACCAGTGGAAGCCTCTTCAGATTGGCTCCTGAGTTCTTTTGATGTGAACTTACAGTCTTTGAAGGTTCCTTGTTATCTGTATGGCAGGTTTTCCAGGCACATCTTATACATTTCCCACATCGAATCTGGAATCAGCCATTTAACTATGGAGCCCTTGTTTCTTTTAGTGGAAATGGTATTTCAAGACCCCCATCTAGCTGCTAGTAATGCTCAATGCCCTCTGCTCTTGGGTTGACCATTATTTCTAGACCTTTTCAGTAGAAAGAACTAGGACCTGTTTAAAGATGAAATGTCATATGTTCATACTAACGTTTTCAATTCAAAGTCAGAATCTGTGTTATATGTCTTCTATTTCATACCAAGAATAATGGTTTTTAAGGGCAAGGGAGATGATTCAGTATTGCATAATTATTAATTTTCTTTATTTGATGTTATGTATGCTACAACATAAGAATAGCAACAGTAATATTATCATCCCAATACAGTTACTGAAAAGTGTGTGTGATTTTTGCACATGGCCTCTCACTCTCTCTTACGTTTATGGTTGTACCATTTTTTATTATCAGAGAATATGGCCATTATGTAATAGTCTCTATCATTTTTAAACTCTCATTTGGTCTTAGGTTTATATGATACATATTGAATTTTCACTCCCAGTCCTTATATCAGTGTCTCTGCATATGTTGGTTGTCTAACGTCTGTTCTCTAGTACAGCCTAGGAACGTGGGTACAATTCTCTGAGTCCTTACCTAGTAATAGTTTGTCAATCTATCTGTTAATATGCCCTTAAAGGTTCAAAGTCAGATTTACTGGATATAAAATTCTTGGTGCATTTTCTTTCCTTTAGTAATTCACATATATTGCTCCAGTTTCTTCTGGCATAAAGCACTGCTGTCCAAAAATCTGATCATCTAAGTTGTACTTCTCCATTTAATCCCTTGGTGACTTGGTGTTGATCATCCTGGCATGACATTTTGAGGAATGCAGTGTTGTCTTTCAATGTGTAGTTTCTTTTCTTTTCTTCAGTAAACGGTTCTTAGATTGTATGTTCTAGTATTGATCCTGTTCTGTGCTTCAGTTTTCTTCTTGAGAACTTCTCATTACCTGTTACGTTTGATGTTATTTGCCTATGTTCAATATGCATCTCTCTTTTTTTTTTAAAATTGTCTCTTTATTCATTTCTTTATGATTTAGAATTTTTCTTCCTTTTTATTATCTGTTATGTTTAATCATTCTTATGATCCTTCTAGTTGAGTCTTTATTAAATTATTTTTCTTTTATTTCTAGTTTTCTAAGTTCAGTCAACTCATTACTGAATGTTTCTAACTCTGATTTATTTTGTCCTATGTAATTATGAGAATGTATTTCTTATGTACTCTTCTTGTTTATAGAAATGCTATCCTGCTCTTTATTAGTATTTTTAATGTCTTGAAACAACTAAGAAACTTGATCTCAAGACTTTTTTGTTGCTCACTTTTTTTTGAAATTAGAAGAAGATGGTTTTCAGGGAAGCTTTTCTAACCTCAGAGCTCTCATTTCTGTTGTTTTAATACAATGTTCAAAAATATGACTAAATGTTTTTTGTGGGTTTTTTTTTTTTTTTTGAGATGTTCTGGCTCTATTTCCCTCCCTCACTCTTATCTGGACATTCTTAATCTTTATGTATCAAGTCAATTTTGATGACACTCAGGAGTTCCTCTTCCACGCTGTCGGGGGTTGGGCTTTGTTCTGGATGCTTTATTTCTAGAGCTCACAAGGGGGCACTCTGCTCCATTTACCTTCAGATCTTCCTATCACAGGCTCCATGCGTTCACCCCCTATTGGAGAAGGCAAAACCTCTTCCAGGTTCACACGCTATTCTTACAATACTCTCCAGAAAATACCTATTGTCCATTTTGAGGTTCTCCTTGCTTAGCATCATCAGTTACCTGATGCTTCCCTCTGCTTCTTCCAGCACAGCTGTTGATATCATACAGGTCTCGTGGCTGTTGGTGGTTTCTCTCCATGTCCTTGTATTTGGGGCTTCCTGAAGATACTTCATCACCTTTGTTTTGTTGCAAAGGTCATCTTGTGTTTTTGACTTTGCTACCTAGTTTTTCTGTTTTGATGTGGTGATCTGTTGAGTTAAAAAAATTTACACTCCTGCTACCATTTTCTAGAATTTCCAACACTTAAAATTTTATTTTAAATAACTTTTGCTTGTTTTCAAACTTAAAATGTCCTCTTTGGAAAATATTGGCAATTTGGGGATATACAAAAATAACCAGCAATTATAAACTGTCTATGTCAGTAATCTGTCCCTATTGATATGTGTGTTTTCCCCTGGACTTCTAAACACATCACCTCTGCTTCAATAAGGAAGGAACAATAAAAAGACCGTAGCATTTTTTAAGCAGGTGGTTTCCTAATATTCTGTTCATGTGATCAAACCTGATTCTCAGTAATACTGCTTTGAGTTTTATATATATATATATTTTTTTTTTTCTGTATTACCTTCTGTATGACCAAGAAATTGTGTGTGTGTATGTGTGCATGAGTAATTTTCTAAGCTTTTTCTCTAATTGCTTTATTCATGTCTGGTGTGTCAGAGGGTAAGACACCTATCCTTGGTTTTCTATAAATACATCTAACCATAACAGCCTAACTCTTAGGGGCTCTGGCCCTTTGCAGATACCCTGGGCATTTGAGAGGCAATAATCTCTTACTTTGAAGTCTAGCCCGAGACAATGCTGTGATCATCAAGCTTGTGGTAATTGTATGAGCAAGTTACTTTGGCCGATTGAAAGATGACGTTTTATTGGGTTATGAGTCTAAAATCAAGCACCAGTCTCTACTTTCACAAATATACAGACACGATTATCCACCTATCTTCCGGCTATGTACCTGAGTTCATATTTAACTTAAGATTTGCCTATGAAACTGTTTCCCTGACAAGGAGTCACTTATTGCCGTGGCATCTTTTCACTGGATTATTAAGATTCTTCCTCGCCGTTCTCCCTGGAGATTTAATTACAGCATTGCAGCTTGTTCAAAACACGCTGCCAGATTTCTCCCTTGTACAGGAGACAGAACACGTATTTCACATCCCCTGCACATCCTTTATTCCTCTTATTGATTTCCTAGGCAATTCTGTATCGATTTTATCTTCATATTTCAATGCCTCCTTCGTCTTTTCCTTTCTTATTTTTCTGAGCTCTTAGAACCCTGGATTTCTCCTTGTTCACTCAGGTCATCCAATTAGGATTTGTGTGTGATCCTCCTTTGTCACTCTGAGGACTCTCTGTGATCCAGGTTGGAGCCCAAATATTCTTATCAGCATGGCTTTTATCTCAAACCCACACCGTCTAACTAAACTCTGGTACCCTCACCACTGTTTGTCTAAAAGTGTGAAAAGAAATTGTAGCAAGAGCCTTCCTGCCCAGAAGTATCATTCGCTGGCCTCCCGCATTCAGACCATTCCCTGCCATCAGTGTTACTCCTCTGCTCGCTGTTGGTGCCGTAGCTTTGTCTTTGGGGATTAGTTTCAACAAAGCACCTGCTGTGGTGCTAGCAACTAGGAAGGAACACAGGGCCTTGTAACTGTGAGTCCTCTTCTCATAGCACGTTACTGTGGTTTGGAAGTTGTGAGGAGCCCTACTCCTCACGGTGGAATGAAAACACCAGGCTACCATTGGGGCATTAGACACCATGACAGCTTCTATCAGTTTCTATCTAATTTGAGTCCCTTAGTGAGTAAAACACTTTGAAACAAGGGAGAATAGCCAATACTACCTGTTTTGTAATTTAAACCAGGGTGTGACCTTCTGAGGGAATTTTACAAGACAGAGGTGAATCACCAAATGCTATAATTCAAGGCTTATAGGAACTCAAAATTGGGGAAGAAAAATAAATATGCTCTTGCCTTCCATGCCAAAATGTGTGGCATCATACACTCTGAAATATCTAGCTCCTTTCATTTCCTACAGATTTTTTTATTATGCTCTGAAATCCATAAAGGGAAATAAATGAATCTTAGCTTGATCCTGCCTTTAATTAAATATTTTTTCGGATCTTATTTAAATCTACCATGCTCCTTCTCTGCCTACCTGCATAGAGATATTCATTTCTGAATAAGCCCCGTTTGCAGACATGTCAAGTTCATTAGCATGACGACAGAAGCATTGAGATTGACAAGAGGAAGTGATTTTATTCAGTGAAATGCTGTGTTCATCTATTTACTTATTCCACAGATACCAATAAAATATCATCTCTGTCCTTCCCTAGTCCTAGCTGCTGAAGACAGAAAGATTGTTATGTAACTCCCCAATTTTGTTCCAGGCAATGTTCTTTGTTTTAAAGGATAGAAACCTAAAACATTAGCTCCATTAGCTTAATTAAGAAGGATGAGTTACTATAACTGACATGGTTATTACAAAAATGGTACTAGTTGATGTAGTTAGGATACAGCTTTACCTTTTTCCTTATTCAAATCCATTCTGAGAGATAAATTCTGCCCCCATCCCTATCCCTCTTTAGTGGGTTCTATCAGTGCCCTACCCAGATCTCCTAAACTGTGCCTTGCTGTGGCAGCAGAGCAAATGAATGAAGGCAAAACTGACACTGTGAGGCAGTTTGGGCCCCAGAGCATCCCTATAGTACTGAAATTACTCTCCAGCTGAGATCACTCTCTTGTTTAACTTTCTTCCCCCCTGTCCTGCTTCCCCCAGTTAATTTCTCCTGAGAGCACTCATCCCAAAAAATCACTTAGACAAGAATTCCATCTTAGGTTCTGCTTCTAGGGAACCTGACCAAGGACATACTACATAAAATTCTTGCAGAATCCATAGCTTATTTGCTCACTTGTAGAAAAAATAATCTGTGTTAACTTTTCTTTCCAAGAATAGTTTCACTTCAGTAACTAAAAAGTCCAGTCCTAACCAAAAGCCAAAATGTTAAACTCCTTTCATCCAACTTAGGGGTAGATGAGTCGTCTGCCTTTGTTCTTTAATTTGTGTGTCTGTGCCTCTGGCTCCTCCCTGGAAACTGTTGGTCCCAGTTAGGTCTTCTGATTCCTCCAGGATTGAAAGTGGGAAGAGAGTCGAGATTACGTGGTAGGAAAAATCGTACTCAGCTGACTCAGGTGGCATTTCTTATGGCGTCTCTTATTATCATAGGTGTTTAGAGTTGATTATTTGTCCCTTGGATGCTTTTTGTTAACTCCTCAGAGGTTCATCCATAAGAACTTTCGGAGAACTGGAAAGAGCTCTCTCACTACCTGCTTACCATCCCTCCTTTAGTCCCTGGGAATTCACTCCATTCAGCCTCTTTCTTTGGGGGCTTCAACACCACCTCAGGCAGGCTGCTCAGGCAGGATCTCTCTTCAAGTGAACCTACACTTACACCTGAGGGTTACATCTCATCCCAGTTTCCACACTGGGCCCTTGAAGACACGTGCCTTGGACCAGCCTTGGGTAGAAGAACAGCTACTCACCACTTGAGCCCTCTTTATTCATCAACTGGAAGGCCGCTCCACTTACCACGTTCCGTCTGTAGAATTTTCAGATATGATTCCAGTCAGCTGTGTTTATCAGACTCCAGGAGGACACAGGTCAAGCTTTTCTGGTAAAGTCCTTAAAAATCATTTTTTTCTTTATTCCTTTGAAGTGAGGGGGAGGCACATCCTATCTGCACTCCATGGAGAGAGACCTTCCAGTACATTGTGATTGTCTGAAAACAATTCTTCAACTTCTACACACTCGATGTGTGTGAGGTGCTAAGTACTGAAAAAACAGTCGTTGAATCCCTCTCTGAAAATCCAGTGTCTTTGCCCAGCTTTGGATTGTGGAGCTGGTTTGCGCCTATTGTCTTTGGGTCCAATAAAAACTGTGACAATAGAAGTTCCACTGATGTGACATTTGCAAAGGATAACTGATAGTCGAACTATTATCCATGGTCAAGAAGAAAAAGTCAGCTGGAACTAAAGAGACTAGATATGAGAAATTAGAAATTGAGAATTGATGTTTCTGTCTTACTTTTTCTCTCTCTGCTTTTTTCTTGTCTCCTTTTGACTGCTTCCTGTTCCCATAATTGTCTCGTAAGTTATGCCCTCTGTGATTTCAGCTTGTATGTGGCATTGGCTTAACATCACCTCCACCCAAACCTTTCCACGAAATGACTTTTCACCTCTCGGTAGGTCTTGTAGCTTGAATTACTGAGTGTGAAAATCTGATGGGTCAATGAAAATCCAATAAAATAGTTTCCTAGTGTCATTTGTCCCCTGATTCAGTCAGCTCTTTCTAGCTAATTCTGGGGACAGGAAGGCTATATGGTAATTTTAAAATATTTCCTGAAAAATGCCCCTTTTGCAGGGGCTATAGATTTGGACAATCACTAACGAGGGGAACAAATCCATACATATATCCTAAATCATATCTACAAGTGTTTCCCAACTTTCCCTACCTTCCAATGTTGTGACGTGCCACTCTGTATAGTTTCCTCAGGCTGTATCATGAATCTGTTCCTTTGCTCGTGATATTCACTCTGACTTTAAACCTCATCTTACTTTAGTCCTTTGACTAAATGAGCCATTCTTTCTGATCCAGAGCCATTTCTTTCTTATCTTTCTTAGAAAATCTGTTTTAAACCTTCGCAAAGTGTTCTTGCTGTGAGTTCTTAAAATATTGTGAAGATGCCTCTATCTTACCAATATGGAGTATTGACACTCTGCTGACTTTACACAGTTAAGAAATTGTTTTTCCCCAGTAGACACTTTGAGAATGTTTTTGTTGTTGTTGTTGTTATCTCAGTAGCTTCAACCTCTGAGTGACTAAAGAGGACAAGCAATAGAGGCAGTGTTGTTTTACACAGTGAATTCAGGGAAGACAGCTCTGAGAAGCTGATAAGTGAGAACACAACATTGTAGGAGGTGAGCTACGTGGATATTTGGAGGAAAAGCATTCCGGGCCAAGGGAAGAGCTAGTGCAAAGACCTCAAAGCAAGAACAGCAAGGAGGCCTGTATGGTCAGAATGGGGATTTGCCATATCTAGCAAAGCATTAGGGGCCCCCGTTAACACTTTTATAAGCTGCATCACAACATTAATTCAAAGGGAGCTCACCTTGTGCTGGAGGCGGCAGTGCCCTAGTGCTCATTTAGAAGATGAATTCTTATTGTCCTGTCTTAAGACATTGACAGAATAGATTTAGGAAACACAACTGAACTCATATTTCCTCTGGGCGTCCTAATACTGACTAATAGCAGAATTACAAAGATCTGGGGAAAATCACAGTTTTTGCATTTAGCATTTTAATCCATAAATTAAAATCTTGGTTACGTTTCTGGTTTGGTTATTTATCAAATTATTGTCTCATCTCATAAGCGTTTTGAAGAATAGGAACATTAAAAAGATTACATTATGTAACTCTCTTCCTGCAGCTGGCCCACCAAACCTACTTCAGCATTTTTCAAATAAGAGTGAATACCTCTCTAAAGTTTGATTGATGTGTCTTAGCAGTTACAAGTAATTTATATAAGTTTTTATATTTTGTGAGTTTTTTGAGTGATAATCTCAAAACTGTTTGTATATGTAGGATCATTTCAGTGGCCCCTTCATAATTTTCTCCATTTCATTGTCTATATAGGCATTTGTGTTTATGATCACAAGGAGGGGGAGAAGAGTACTTTTTCAATGACCTTGGGCTAATAAGTAAAGGACAGGATTAAACGTGCTTAATAAGCAAACAATACATTTATGACAAGTTGAAAGTGAAATACATTATGACAAGTCAAGGTACAAAATAAGAACTCTTTTTTTAAGTAATTGAGCTAGAAAGAGTGGTGGGAGAACTGCGCTATCACATGGAGTTCAGTGTATAATCTTGTGTGATAGTGTATTCAGGTAGCTGGCAGCGTCTACTTACAGGAAAATTACTTCTTCAGTCACGTAAAATATTTCATTTTTTTATTTCTAAATTCATTTGTATGTAACATATAAATTTGTTTGGCTTTTAGAGTCGTACTATAAGGTCTTGACCACAAAGAATTCATTTTCGTCTTATTTTATACATATTTAATTAATAAAATGCTTTGGGTTACAATTGGGCATTTGTGAGAATTAGTTATTTTTGAAAAAATGGGTAAAGATTTTATTCAGGTTGGATAAAGGCTGCAGCATTATAATGTACTCATTATATGGAAAATAAAGAGATTCATTTTTTACAAAAAGATATTTTAGCCATCCTGAACAGAAATGACTCTGTGCAGGAATCATGAAAAAAAGTTCAATGTCTCTTATGTTAACACAGGCAGTCAACATTGCAGAGTCACCCGAAAGTGATTTCAAACAACACTAAAAACGTTGAGTGGACTAATGACTCTGAGACGTCATATAGTGGAAGCAATTGCTCATACTTTCAAATTAAAGAATTGCAGAAAAAGAACGAACTATTCCATGCTCCTTTTGTAGTCCATGCTTTTTATATGTGGCTTATTCATTTGAAAAATTAAGATTATCTAACAATTTCACTTTGATTTAAAGGTACAGTATCATATTATGCGTCTTATGCAGTAGATTCTGTCTACTCTGACCCAGGACTCTGGGAGCGAAAAGGAACTAAAGCATATATCTGGGGATGCGCGGATCTAGGGAGGGAATGTCAAGGTATTTTGAAAAGAATCCTCCAAGGTTAATACGTATTTCCATGGAATGTGATCTTTTCTAGTAATTGCTGATAGTAAGTTATTGAATGTTGAGGCCATCTGCTAGTGACAGTTGGAAAAAAAAAAAAAGGTCCAGAAACCAGCTAGAATGTGAAGCGAAAACAAAATCAAATTATATGATAAAAATATAGAATAAAAACACAAGGTCAGAAACACACTCAAAAATATGGAGGAAAACCAAGAAATATGAATTCATAGGCACAATCCAAGAGAAATAAAGTCAAATGGGTCAGATATCTAGGATATATGAGTTTAAATCACTGTTTTCTTTTACTGTCAAGAAGTCAAGACAAGCATGTATTTACGACCAAAACTTCTTCAAATTAGCCATCAAATAAATGATTATTAAATACTTATGTTTTCAAATATTAAGAAAAACTTTAAATTTTTTAGGTAAGTTACACTATCATTATGTCCCTAATGAGCTCCAAAATTGCAGTCTAAGTTCCAGTGTTTATAACTAGAATTTTGGTCCATCATCTATTTTCTTTGTAATCACTGGACCATTAACTGACATTTATAATTTATTTTTTGGTTCATACGTAGATTTTTCTTTAGTGCAATTTGCTATAAGAGGATTAGTTTATATATTCAGGCAGACTTAGTAGACATTCCCAGCTTTTAAGAATTTCTGTTTCAGCATATCTGCAAGAAAAATAGAGATGGGGTATGACTCCCCCAAACCCTTCCCTCCCGTCAAAGTTTATTATAATGTTTTGGCATTTCAAGGAGAAAAACACAATATAGCAGGTGCTTGAGTAAGCAAATCTTTATTTCTAATATCCTCCTTCTCTTCTTTCCTGGAATGTGCTCTTTATTTTATACTCCAATTTGAATAATAGTCACGTTTTAATTCCTCATCTTCCATAGAACAGCCCAGGTGCCCTAACCTCAGTCGTGCTGACTGGCTTTCACCCTGCATTGATTAAGAGTTCCCAGAGATAACAGTGTGTGTGGGTGCATGAATAATCTTCTAGCTTCTCAAGTCACTTCTTCTGCATCTCCGCAGTCTGGCAATAACACCCACAGTTTGAGTAGTGAGTGGCTAGCTGTGAACTCTGAAACAGCATATGTATGACCTTCTGTTGAAAAAATAAAAATAGAAAAATTAACATGAATATAATAAATTTTTTCCCAAAGAGAAAAAAATTACTAAACGTTTTCCTCTTAGGCTCTGACTCTTCCCTGGTGAAAGAGAACTACGCTTAACAATCAAATTGGGCAATTACCAACAGATTTAGAGCCAAAATCTAAGAAAAGTAAAGCCATTAGCACTGTTAGAAAACTAGAGGAAATTGCACAAAAATGAGGTGTTTTTGATACACTACAAACCAGGGCTGGCTGTAACTAAACCTTTATCACTGTAATCCACTGTCACAGTCTTAGCTCAGTTATTCATCATCCCTGTCACTGAAGCAGTCCCCATACTGGTCTCTCTGTTACCAAACTCTTTACTTTTCAGCACTGATCCATTTTGCTGTTAGAGTTATCATCCTAATTCACCAGTTCAATCACATCATAGTGATACTCATACATGACTTGCCATTACCTATAGAAGAAAGTGTAAGCTTCTGAGCCTGGCAAAGAAGTGTCTCCTTTATTTTGTCCCAGCCTGAGTTTCCAAGATTATTTCCCAACGTACTCATCCCTGCACAAGCTTCCCACACAATCTCGCCCTTCCAGGATTCACGCTATGCTCTAGATACATGTGATAATTTGGTACCCTCATTCTTACAGATCCCGGTTCCTGCTGTTGCTCTTACCTTAAATGCTCTCTGCTATCTCAGTCAGTGTAGTTGTATAATCACTTGACAAGACCTAACATAAATGAAGACTTCTCTTAGTATCTCAGGGCGATCACTGAATCATTTCTTCAGGACAGTACACTGTGCGTAGCAACTGTTGTAATAGAGTTATTTGTGTCTTTTTCCAATAGATTTTGAGGTCCAAGAGGACAAATAATATATTATGTTCCCTACTGTTTCTCCTTCTATCTCCTTAAATTTATCTTATAGACAGGATTAGTATCCATGTTTTTTTCCTAACTAACTCGAGCCTCTACAGATTATAAGAAACATTCTGTTGTGCATTGATGACATGAGAATTAACACAGTTAAAATAAATAATGTCGGTGTCCTTTTACTAAGGAACACAACACTACTAATGCTTTATATATTTTTCTTTCTCCAGAAATGCTTTCATTAAAATTAGTACCTGTTGTTATGCTAATATTTATTTATTCATTAGAAACTCAGGCACTGAAGAGAGGCTTTGAAATCAGATACATCTCAGTTCAAATTTTATTTTACCACATGGATATTACATCTAGGGAGAGCTACTTAACTTCCTGGATGTCACATATGCAAAATGAGGATGAAAATATTTACCTTTTAGGGTGTTTTGAATGATTGAATAGGAAAAATTGGGTTGAATGATAAGAAATTGCCAATATTCTAGCATCTTTACCCACAGACACAGAATAGTTTTGCTATGGAAGGCAGTCACTACAGAACAGATAAACAGTCAATGGCCGGTCTTAGGCAGATGGTGGATTATGATGATAGTTATTACCATTACTATGATGATCATGATGTGATGAGAAGGAAGAGGACATGCATGGCTCTGGCCATCATTTCTCATCCAGTCTTCTCATAGCCAAAGCACATATAAAAACTTGACTCAGTTGTGTTTGGAAAATATAAAACTGCGTGGCCTCGTCACAACTTGGGCACAAGGAAGTAGCCAGTGGAACACTGAACCTGTGATAGGTAAAAGAACGAATGACTACAAAGCCAGGCACACAGCGGCATTAAATTCAATCACTGTTAATTGAACCTGTACCGCGAGCCTGTATTGTTGGAGCAGGAATAAAAAGACAAGTGAGATGCAGCTCCCGTCTTTAAAGAGCTTGCAGTTTGCTGTTACACAACAGAGATGTGCTTGCAAAGACATTTAAGAGAAAGACTATCAGAATGCAGGGAGAGAGAGGAAGGTTTGTTTTACTGTTGGGATCTACGTACTCCTCTAGTCTTTAGGAAGGCTCTGGTTTTACTATATGTGTCTCAGTGTTGGTGGACTTTCTTACATAATTCAAGCCATTCATTTTAACGGGATTCTGAACAATTTATGAGCAAGGTATAACAAAGACTTGTTGCTGATTTGCTTTTCTCTCAGTATCTCTGCCCCTTCAGTGCCCTCTCTCTTTTTATTCTCTCTCTCTCAATTTTATATATATATATATATATGAAACCAGACTCTATTCCAAATCAGGGAAGATGAACAGATTTTGAGTAATATCTTCGCTTCTGGAAAGTATTCCAAACCAGATTAGTAAAGTGTTGTCACCCCGTGATGGTTCACGGGGCCATTGGATGTTTAGGGAGTTAGAAAAGTATATGAGGTGCTGAGAATCCATTCAACATAAATAACATTGTTCCTTAATGACAGTGTTTAAAAGATGTTCAAGGTCAATTGTTATTGTACTTCTAGAAATTGTTTATACATATTGAACAACAAAAAATCCGGTTTCGTATAGGATTATAAAGATCTATTCTAAAGAGATCAATGAAGCTCTATTTCTATAAATCATCTGGAAGAAGAAAACAGGAAATAACTTTCACATTCACATCTTAAATGGATTTTGCCTAAGTTTTTCTTTCCTTTACTTTTCTGCTACGGTAAAATGCACTGAAAAGAAAATTGGTTATTTTCAAAATGTGTCCCAAATCACTATTTGCATATAGGGAGAGGCAGAGAGGCAGAGCTACAATAGTTATATGCTATCAAAATATTCTACTTTAAATCTGACAGAGCACTTCTATAGCCAAGTATTCAATTAGTAATACAGATACACTGAAGAAAGACAGTTTTTTTAAAAACTTGTCTATATTCTTCTCTTTGCTGTTTATGTTCAGGTTCCAGCCACATAAACTGCAAATGAGTTTAATATGAACACGATGACAGCTATAAGCTCCACTGAGCCTTAGTACATTTTCCAGGCACAACTACACAGATCTTGTGGTGAGGTGTCTTTTTGTTTTGATGATACCACACTTCATTTTTTATCTAGAAATATATCTCTTTACCCTACAGTGACACAAAGGTCTCCTTTAAAACTAGTATTTTCAGAACTCATTTCGATTTAATAAGCACCATTCTTCAGATTTTCCCTTAAACAGAAATTTTCTCTTACTATGTAGTTTAGGGAAAGAAAGAAGTTTTACATAATATGTGTAGCTGTTATTTCAAAATCTGTCCATTATATACTATTACTCACATTTCAATTCTAATTATTTTTTAAAAGATGTATAACTTCCCCCAGAGCTTGAGAAAATATAATGCATTGACATTGTGCCATAAGGAGGAGAATACAAAAGTGAAAGAAATTTTAACAAAAAGTATGAGTGGCTGGTGCAAGCTGAGGACATGGAAAAAAGACCCAGCCAGACTTTGCGCAGGAATATCCATCCAAATAAGTAAATGCCTCAAAGCTTTTCACTTTTCTTATTTGAAGAATTACTTTATCGGCGCACAGAATTTCTCTCTTTAAAATGGCAAATTCAGAGGAAACTAAAATGTTGAATAGTGAAAGTATATTTTTCTTATATAAGGGCTTCAATTACTGAAATGCAACACAGTTCTTAAAAAATTATAAAAACTCTCTAGAAGATTTTTATTTCCAATGGTATTGTACTATGTCAGTAGGAAAAAAATGTTTCTAATGAAAAACCAGAACGTGCATTTATTCCTCTCTAATTTGGGAGGCAGTTTATTGAACTGTCATTAGTCCCCTGAACTTCTGTTTAAACTCTCCAGGTATGTACAGGTAGAACAGTTTTTAGAACGATTATAGGTATAATAAGGTCATTTTATTCCAACAACATGATATAAAGCAAAAGCAAAAAAGACAAATACCAATATGGTTGAAAAAGAAAATAAAAAGGGAGGGTGTTTAATACATATGGTAAGACATTCTCAGTCATGCTTTGTGTGTACTGTGGATTTTGACATCAGATGTACATTCACTGATAAACGTGGACCTTTGAAATCTGCATTGTTTTATTTTAAGCTACTGAAAGCATTCAGACCCACTATTGGTTTAACGTTCATTCTCAGTTTGAAGATCCATTACCCGCAGAAATAAAATACACTTTACGATTTTGGCTTGGGTTAATGTCCCTTACTAAAACCGCAATTTATATTGAAATAATTGCCTTCCCTTAGTATTTCAAAATCCAAAACAAGTCAGAGGTATCATTATAATTTGAAAGAAAATTCTCTCGTTTCAAATTACAGATGGAGATACGGCGCTCTAATAACAAATGGTTGGCTTCTCAAAAAGAGTGTCTTTGTGTGTGAGTGTGTGTGTCTGTGTATGTATAGACAACATACACATACACAGCAGGCAGTACACAGGAAACACTGGGTAAGGTTCCAAATTGGACAGTATGATGAAGAGTTAACTCCTATTGGCTAGAAGCTATAGAATATCACGACCAAACTGGAAGCTTGAGTCTAACAGTTTATTTTTTTTAACATCAAAATTAGTCGAAGTAGCAGACGTGCTAGCATATATTAGACCTTGTACAGGGATAATAAGCAAATATATGTGTGTAGAATCTAAAGACGGAAAGGAAGTTTAGGGTTTATGCTTCTAGTTGCTTAGAACCAAACAATATACATTTCAAAGTTCCAAAGGCACATTTGCACAGACATTCTAATTATTAGTTCACTTAATCTCTGCTGGCGCAACGTGGTTCTCAGCTTTTTAATCACTTCTCTACTGGCACAGCTAATGTGCCTACAAGTTGTCTGGAATTTTAATACTGCTAAATTTAGTGACACAAGTTGTGATTAAATTGTGAAAACTTGTTTAATGCAAACCTGATTGAAAAGAATACATGCTTATTTAAGGAAAATGTACAACTTTGCAAAAATTATATAGCGCTATATATAGCCCCACACTTAACAGCTTTACTAACCTGCAAAAAAGTTGGTTTTTGTAGAAAACTGCCAGGCTATGTAGTCTGAAATCTGGAGTCGTAATACCAGAGAGCTGTCAGTCAGCCATCCATCCATCTAATTGGCTTCTTACCATCTTTCCATCATGTTTTTTTTATAACTGGTCGCCTCTGGCTAAAATGCAAATCATGAGGAAGAGCCGTCTAGAAAAAGCTGCTGCTTTCTTAATTATCTGTCAGAGTATGGACCAGTGGACCTAGGGCCGCGCTGTAGAGTTATGCTAAGCAGCAAGGCATCATGGGAATTGGAGTGACAGCTCATTTTCCTCCTGTGTTTGCTGTGTTCGAATGACAATGCAGAAATGTGGGTTTTCCCACACTTTCTCTGAACACTTGGGCTATTGCTCAGGGGAGCACAAAGCCAAAACTGTCACATTTCCAGACATGGTCTTATTGCTGTCACTATGACAGGATTGTTGACAAATGCCAGCAGTCATCTCGGCATCTTGGGAAATGTCTGCCATGATTGTGTCAACAGCCTGACAGAAATTGTTAATGTTTAAACTTCTTCCACTGACAGAATCCTGTCTTGCTGACAATATTTGTCATATGAAACTCAATCTTTGTCAAACTTGCTTAAAAATTAACACTTTCTCAATTTCTTTTTTTTTTCTAGTTTACTGCCTAGCAGTGCAAAATTTTAGCAATAAGATTTCAGCAAGGTAATGTAACACAGTAATTTAGGTCCACATTCCATCTGAATCCTCTAACCTATTATTAATTTATGTGACCACCTTGTCCTTTTGACCTTTGCTACCAGAATAATTAGCCATATATATATGTATATATATTTACATATATATATATGATACACACATAATATATACTTATGCATCTAGATTTGCGTGTGTGTGTGTGTATACTCCTTAGGATTCAGACTTGTGAATTATTCAGAAGGTACAAAACACTATTCCTCAGTATACAATGTGGAAAATCAATTAGATCTTGGAGATTTTTAACTTATATGAAAATCAGTTGCAAATTTGGAGTATCCATTAACTAATTTCTTAACTTAAAGTTCTGAATTTTTTATTTTATTTCTTTTAACTTTGATTTAAAAAAATCAATCTGACAGGTTAAACAGTATCTATTTCAGGAACTCAACAAGAAGTTGTTTTGGAGTTTTGGTTTTTTTTTAAACGTGGTTTTGTCAAATTTGCAATATAGGGATAGCCTGCATTTCCTAATTCTGATAATCTATTGGGAAGTATTTATGTGAGCAGTATAAAAGATATTCGTTTTTTTAAAAGGAGCATCCTGTTTAAAATGCACAGTGGTTGATTTTTTAAAATATTTTTGGTGAGACACAATGCTCTGATTACTAGAAGGCAGTTAAATCATCTCTGGCTGTACTAGAAATACACATTCATCCACAGGATGCTACATTTCTTAGACACGGTGTAGAAAAGAGCAATTGGTTAGCAGAATATAGTGTCCATCTGTCCCTGACAAAACAATCTTTGTCAAACTTAAGAGTGACAACTTGTTAATAATGACATAACTATTATTAGTTGTATTGTTATTAGATAGCATGTTATAACACACAAATATTGTATATTCATATCAGTAGGGACATATTAAAATAATTATTAGAATAGCAATCTCTTAGAAAAATAGAATGTGGCTAGAAGTACTCTTTACCTGAATTGTTGCCAAATAAGATTTCTAGTTACTCCATAGACAGAGAATGGACAAGGTACTACCTCATTTGCTGAAATAAGGAGACTGCTTAATATGCTTTTTAGTTTCAATTTTTCTTTGTTATATGTATATATATATGTTTATAAACTAATAATGCAAATAATATAAATAAATAATACAATAATTTGAATAAATAATATTAGTTAATTGACTAATTAATAAATTTTATTTTTTATGGCAGTTTTAGGTTCATAACAAAATTGAGCAGAAAGTACAGGGAATTCTCATATGCCCTGTGTCCCCACCCAGGCACAACCTCCCCACTATCAATATCCCACACCAGAATGGTACATTTGTTACAACTGATCAACGCACATTGATACAACATTATTATATTATTTTTCCTATCTTTTAAATTCAAACATTATCATAAATACCTCCAATGGTATAATGCGACGTCTTGGACCAGAAGTTGTCAAACTTGTTATGCAGTGAAACAAATAGTAAATATTAAGTTTTTGTCTGTATCATAACTCTTCAACTCTGCCTGCAAAAGCATAATACATTTTACAATATGGGCGTAGCTCTGTTCCAATAAAACTTTATTTCTAAAAGCGGACAGCGGGCTGGATTTGACTTAAAGTCTATAGTTTGTTGAGCCCTGTTTTAGACCAGGGGCTAAGTAGTTAGATAAACCCTGATTTCAAATTTCAGCTCTACTGCACACTAGCTGTGTGACGCTGAGCATATTTTCAGCATATCACTTTATTATCTCAGTTATTCCTCAAAATAACCCTCTAGGGATGTATTAATTTCCTGATATTATGAGTGAGAGTTAGAGCTCATAGAGGTCAAGCCATGCTGCCAGAGCTCCCAGGTAATGAGAAACAAATCTGGGATTCTAATATGAGTCTGTCTGAATTCTTAGCTTTCTGCTTTTCTAAATCATGATATGTTGTCTGTAATTCTCATTTACTTCTGAAATAAAATTATCAGTCAAGTTTGAAGACTTAGAGGACAGTGAGAGAGAAAAAAGAATATGGGTGGGGGCAGTATTGATGATTTAGGGGAGACTGTGCTGCTTCACCACCAGAATTGCTTCCTGTGTTGATAACACAGGGTTTTGCCTTCATCTCCTCTAACACTCATGACTTCCTATAGTTGGCCTAGGAGATCAGGTATAGGATACAAAAAAGGAAGAGGAAGTATGCCTCCTAAGTAACTGATAAATATTTAGGGATGATTCTCTCAAAAATTCAAGAACAGTACCTATGATTGTTAATTTTATGTGTCAATTTGACTAGGCCCTGAGGTGCCCAGATACTTGGTTAAACATTATTCCTCAGTGTGTCTCTCAGGGTGTTTCTGGATGAGATTAATATTTGAATCAGTAGATTGGGTAAAGTAGATTGCCCCCCCCCCCAAATATGGGTGGGTCTCATCTAAACTGTTGAGGGCCTGAATAAAACAAAAAGGAGGAAGGGAGAATTTGTTCTCTTTCTGCCTGAGAGTTTCTGAGCTGGGACATAGGTCATCTGCACTTGGACTAGAGCTTCTACCATTGGCTTTCCTGGTGCTCGGGCCTTTGACCTTGGACTGGAACTATGCCATCAGCCTTCCTGGATCTCCAACTTACTGCCAGCAGATTGGGGTACTTTTCAGCCTCCATAATCATGTAAGACACTTCCTTATAATCAATTTATATATAGGAATAAATAACAATAATATATATATATAAAATCCCCTATTGGTTCTCTGGAGAAGCCTAATACAGCATTGTCTTAGCCTCCTTTCTAAGTAAATCATACTAAAGATTCCTCCAGGCTGGGCCATGTGGACTGTCTTAATTTTAATGGGACTGTATACTCAGCATCCTTTTCTGGCTCAGTGTGGAAAGTGCAGCATCACTTCCTGTTGAACATGACTCAGCCAGACTCTGTAAGAAGTGTTGAATCAAGAACCTACAGCCAAGGGACTCATCTGCAGAAGTGGAAGGGTCCCTAGATAATGCTCTGCTGCTCTACCTTGTTCCTCTTTGACAATTCTATATAATGCAGTTCAATTCAACTTCATAAGTATGAACAGAGCATCTATTTTGTTTTAGGTTATGTTGCATAGAGGAGTCAAAGAAATATAAATCCTGATCACTTACTACTTGGAGAGCATGATACTTTAGAAACAACCCAGGAATAATATGATAGAGCGCTTAAAAATCAAGCAAAGATGCCGGGGAGCGGCTGGGCCCATGAACCATGGCCGCTGGGCCTGCGCATCCGAAGCCTGTGCTCCGCAACGGGAGAGGCCACAACAGTGAGAGGCCTGCGTACCACAAAAAAGAGAAAAAAAACAAATCAAGCAAAGAAATGTTTTGTTTAGCATCAGGCAGGCATGTGTTTAGTACTTACAAAATATTACAAATCCTCCAGATACAGTCATAAGCTAGACGAAGTTGAGTGAAATATATCTTTCAATCTCTTTCTTTCTCAAACTCAAACTCCCTGGAGGCAAGAAGAGCTTTTGGCAGACTCAGATTAGTTTTGAAGATGTTGCATTAGTATGTGGGAGGAGTATAGGTTTCATTGTGTCCTCAAAAAAGATAATGTTGAAGTCCTAACCCCTAGTACCTCACAATTGTGACTTACTTGGACATAACGTCATCGCAGATAGAATTAATTAAGTTGAGGTCATCTTGGAGTAAAGTGAACCCTTAATCCAATATGACCGGTGTCCTTGTAAGAAGAGACACAAGGGAAGGACACAGAGATTTGAGTGATGTATCTGTAAGCCAAGGAAGTGTAAGGATTGCTGATAAAAACCAAAAGCTAGAGGATGCAAGGAAGGATTCTCCCCTCCAGGTTTTACCAGCCAATACCTTGATTCCAGATTTTAGCTTCCAGAATTGTAAGACAATATTTTTGGTGTCATTGTTTTAAGATACACGGTTTTTAGTACTTTGTCAAGCAGCCCTAGGAAACTAATACAGGTACATTAAGGTATAGGAGTAATAGGCTTTATTTTAGAACCCCATAAATCTGGATTAAAATCTCAACTCCATCGTGTCCTCTCATAATGTGTATTTCCCCATCTGCATAATGAGAATTCCTCCCAAATGGAATCTTCCTCGGACATCCACCAGAGGATGGTACCAACACACAGCCAATGCTACCATGCTCACTACATGCCCTGGTGTCTTGACTAGACCTAGATTGGCAGCCAAAGCTACAGCGGGGTTTTAACAGAGTTCCAGCCTCTTTTAAGGTGTGTCCACGGGTATCCAAAAAACAGTAGCCAAAGTGAAGGTGGAGATGCTTGTGCTTTTCCATTTGCTTGTGGTTTTCCAAGACAGTGAGATATGATATATTTCTGCCTAGGAATCTCATTCTTTAAAGATGGTGAGTTTGGAGTCACTTACCTTGTTACTATATTATCTTTCAACTCCAAACCAAAATACCTGTTTGTGAAGTATAAGTGAACCTTTGGAGACATTGGGGCTGAATCAGGACTGCTACGTAATTTTGAAGTGCATAGCACTACATCCATAGATGGACATGTGACCTGGACATCTGCAGACCACCCAGAAGCTCAAGAAAGACATCTCTTCTCTATATAGACTTTAAATGTTGAAATGCCAAAGAGTCCACTTTATGTAGGCTAGGCGGGCTTTTATTCCAGGATATCAATGAGATTATGTTCCCATAGGTTGGCTGCAGACAGGGGAGAATAACTATAACTATATTCACATTTTCTTTTGTCAATGAGTTTTGTGTCTTCTTGAGGCACAGACCTACAATAGGTCTGTAAGGAGAATTAAACACTTTATTTAATAGACTTTGAAAAGAAGATATTTTAGGAACACAGAATACTGTTTTATATAGACAAAGCCAAACTGTAAGGGAAATAGCAGAAATAAGGTCAGGAGGGTTCTACGCAAAGTAAGACCCTGACCTCTGTACCAAAACTCAGAAAAACCACCTGCTTCCATAAAATAATCTATTATTAGTGCAAAGCAGAGAGGAGAAAAATATCTACTCCCCCTAGAGGCCAAAAAGAGGACAGAAAACAAAGTTACATTTAAAGGATCTGCAGAAGACAAAATTGGATTCAGATTTTACTTCAGGAACGGGCACTGATAGATACTTTCACGGTCTATAATTATTTTATAATTAAAAGTATTGCTGAATGTGAGATAACTATGCAATGCACAGTTTGCAAAGGAAATGGAAGAACTGAGCTGAGTTACTAAGCTGACAAGTGAAGGTTAATAAATTATTATTCAGGATCTTAGATAATTGGCATCATTTGGGAGGAGGAAAAAAGAGAATGAAGCTGAAGAGAGATGAACTAGTGTAGGAGAACACTTTAACAAATGATCCATTTAACACCAATTTGATGCTATTTTACCATCACGCCTAGCTTTTATTAAGTGTCTTGATATCCTTTGGGAAAATGTGTCATACAAATGACAAAATGAGATTAATTATAATAAATTCAAAACAAAACATTTTTGAAACCAAACCTCCATTTCCAGAGCTTATTTTAAATGGACCTAGAGATTTATGGTTACTGGTTAGACAAACTTTGGCAAAGCATGACATTTCTGTAAAAGCCCTGCTTCCTCTTTGCTCTTTTAATGTATACTTAACCAACAATTAGACATTTACTTATTTTTAACATGCAACCCTCCTTGTTCCAAAAAAGATTTGATTTGGCTTCGTTAGAATGCTACTGGCGGTGATCCCTTTAACCATGAATACTGATAACATAAATTTTGTTCCAATATTTTGCTCATAGCTACATACACATTTAAATACATAGTGAAAATCCTAGCTCTTGAGTTATTCCCTTCACCAAAAGACTGCAGAATTTAAAATATACGGCACCATTATTGAATCTTTCCTTTTTTTTTTAACATCTTTATTGGAGTATAATTGTTTTACAATGGTATGTTAGTTTCTGCTGTATAACAAAGTGAATCAGCTATACGTATACATATATCCCCATATACACTCCATCTTGCGTCTCCCTCCCACCCTCCCTATCCCACCCCTCTAGGTGGTCACAAAGCACCGAGCTGATCTCTCTGTGCTATGCAGCTGCTTCCCACTAGCTATCTGTTTTACGTTTTGTAGTATGTATATGTCCATGCCAATCTCTCACTTCGTCCCAGCTTACCCTTCCCCCTCCCCGTGTCCTCAAGTCCATTCTCTACATCTGCTTCTTTATTCCTGTCCTGCCCCTAGGTTCTTCAGAACCTTTTTTTTTTTTAGATTCCATATCTATGTGTTAGCATACGGTATTTGTTTTTCTCTTTCTGACTCACTTCACTCTGTATGACAGACTCTAGGTCCATCCACCTCACTACAAATAACTCAATTTCATTTCTTTTTATGGCTGAGTAATATTCCATTGTATATATGTGCCACATCTTCTTTATCCATTCCTCTGTCGATGGACACTTAGGTTGCTTCCTTGTCCTGGCTATTGTAAATAGAGCTGCAGTGAACATTGTGGTACATGACTCTTTTAATGGTACACAACTCTTTTTGAATTATGGTTTTCTCAGGGTATATACCCAGTAGTGGGATTGCCGGGTCATATGGTAGTTCTATTTGTAGTTTTGTAAGGAATCTCCATACTGTTCTCCACAGTGGCTGTATCAATTTACATTCCCACCAGCAGTGCAAGAGGGTTCCCTTTTCTCCACACCCTCTCCAGCACTTATTGTTTGTAGATTTTTTTGATGATGGCCATTCTGACCGGTGTGAGGTGATATCTCATTGTAGTTTTGATTTGCATTTCTCTAATGATTAGTGATGTTGAGCATCCTTTCATGTGTTTGTTGGCAGTCTGTATATCTTCTTTGGAGAAATGTCTATTTAGGTCTTCTGCCCATTTTTGGATTGGGTTGTTTGTTTTTTGGACATTGAGCTGCATGAGCTGCTTGTATATTTTGGAGATTAATAATCCTTTGTCAGTTGCTTTGTTTGCAAATATTTTCTCGCATCCTGAGGGTTGTCTTTTCATCTTGTTTATGGTTTCCTTTGCTGTGCAAAAGCTTTTAGATTTCATTAGGTCACATTTGTTTATTGTTTTTATTTCCCTTTCTCTAGGAGGTGGGTCAAAAAGGATCTTGCTGTGATTTATGTCACAGAGTGTACTGCCTGTGTTTTCCTCCAAGAACTTTATAGTGTCTGGCCTTACATTTAGGTCTTTAATCCATTTTGAGTTTATTTTTGTCTATGGTGTAAGGAAGTGTTCTGATTTCATTCTTTTACAAGTAGCTGTCCAGTTTTCCCAGCACCACTTAATGAAGAGGCTGTCTTTTCTCCATTGTATATTCTTGCCTCCTTTACTGAAGATAAGGTGACCATATGTGCATGGGTTTATCTCTGGGCGTTCTATCCTGTTCCATTGATTGAATCTTTCCTTTTACTATCAACTAAATTAAGCTAAATTTTCCTCTTACTTCCAACTGAATTAACCGACATTTTTTGGGTGAATTGGAACTCTGCTTTCCATCCTGGTAGAGAAGAACAACTGGAAAGTTTGTGACACAATCTTATCAGCAGGCACAAGGCCACAGGGTTTGGGCACAGGCCAACTATCTGTTTCTCCACATCAAGTAACAGTTGAGCCAGCAAATCAACATTATTGTTTTTCAGCAACAACAAAAGTTCTAAATTGTCAGTTTATCCCTTGAACACACAACTCCTGCTTTTAAGACTTGAAGAGACATCAGGAAAGGAAATTGGAAATCCTGTCAACAGAAGAGGTTTGTAAAAATTGCATTCTATCCCTGCCCTCACTAAATTCAAGGCTTACAGGATGGGAGTATCTCCTGAAATTAAGGAGGAAGTTATTATTTGAGGTAAACTGCTCTTGGAGCTTTGGAATTCATGGACAATGAGAGTCCTTGACAGCCCCTATTGGCCACTTCTCCTCCCCACTCATTGTATAAATATCACCTGGAGTGGCCTCTTCATTACAGAGTGTGAATTATGTTAATTTTCACTTCATTAGATGAATTCAGCCTGCCCAAGGCTCTGAGTGACTCCATACCCAAGAGAGTGTTGGTCAGAGGTGGGAAGGGCTAGAACTCTGCACAGTCTGGCATATAATAGATATCAAATCAGTATATATGAATTATGAAGAGAATGAAAGACCCAAGAAGAAAAATCTTCAAAGTCCATTACAATGAGCTGCTAGAGAAGGTTCCCTGTTCCATAAAGATGTTTTCTGTTTGAATATTCATTAGGCAGCTTTGGTTGTTGTTGGTATTGATTTGTTTGATCTGATTCCTTCCTTTAAACTAGAATTAGGAATTCATTAAGGACAGAGATTATTGTATACACGTCTATATGATCCCCTGTACTTATAACAATACTCCATAAATATCAGTATCTAAATAAAACTTAGAGGATGATTGCTATGGCTGAATGTTTATGTCCCCCAGAATTCATACATTGATATCCTACTGTCCCATGTGATGTTATTAGGAAGTGGGATTTTGGGGAGGTCGTAGGTCATGAGGATGGAGCCCTCATGAATGGGATTAGTGGTCTGATGGAAGAGACCTCACAGAGCTCCCTCGTCCCTTCTGCCAAGTGAAGTACAAGAGAAGACCGTGACCCAGAAGAGGGCCCTCCCCTGACCAAGCAGCACCTTGATCTTGGATTTTCAGCCTCTACATCTGTGAGAAACAGACTTCTGTTGTTTGTAAGCTAGCCGGTCTGTGGTATTTTGTAAGAGTAGACCAAACAGGCTAAGGCAGCGATCACAAGAGCTAAGGTCTGCCTGCTTTATGTTTACCCCAGGCTGATGCTGATGGGGATGGTGATGACCAAGATGATAAAGACTGGGACAAACTGCATAAATAACTGTGATAACAATTCATTATTTCACCATAGATATATTAACCCTTCAAGCTATGAGAAGTGTTTAAGATGAGAATAATTGGGATGGAAAAATGGATCTCCTCCACCTGACCCAGTGCAATATGAACTAACTACCAATTAAATGACTGTGGGCTTCTTTTTGTTTTTAGGAAGATATAGGTACATCCAGAAAGTCTCAATATTTTCTTCAAACGTCCAGATTCCCCCCCTTTCAAGCTATATTGCCGTAATGTTTCAGCAGCTTCCCAGGGGTAACAGAGCACCATGTATTCTGTCTCTGTAGATCTTCTTTCTCTCTAGAAATTTTATTTAGAGAAAAAAACAAAACAAAAACATGATTGACTTAAGAGTTTTGAGAAGGAATAAAAACTAATTAGATGAACAAAGAGAGAAGCTAATTAAAATGATGTATGTATGTAGCCAAGGGTAATGTCCCTTTAAAAGAATGCCTCTCAATTAAGTTTATCCAAACTAGCTTCTCCACTTTGACATGAAGGTTTGGGTATAACACATGTCACTGGAGTCTGGCCACTCCGTTACAGGAATGACTTTCAAATGTGCAGCAGATGGTAATCAAAATTGACTGGAGGCTCTTCAAGATATATGTTATGATTAACCAGACGTGGACTGCACAACTCAGAAATGAAAGAATGTTGGGAACTCTTGAAGAGGAATCTGATGATAAGTTGGAATGTTAAGATCAGGTGGCAACATAAGTAACTCCCAGAACAGGATAGAAAGTGACAAGACGTGTGGTTGGGATGATAGAAGTTGTTACCAAAGTCAGGAATGAATGACACTTGCTGAATTCTTACGTTAACCCTGTGACATATTAACATAAATCTAAAATACTGTAGCATCTGAGTGTGTACTTATGACAACTCCCAAACATTCACATACACAAAGGGCCTTTGCAGCTTTGAGTGTGTGTGTGGGGAAAGGATACATTGAACTCCACCCACGTTCCATATGGCTGCCAAGACGTCCTCACAGGGATCAGAATGTGAACTCATGACAGGCATCAATCACTCAGTTCTTACAGAGCTTGGTAACAATGGTTCCTTGGTAGTTTTCTATGTAATTATTCTCCCTACAGTGAATGTCCTGCAGTATTCAGAGGAGTAAACAGGGTGGACACTGGAGAAAGGAAAATAAGGGAAACATCTTCACTAGCATTAGTCATGCCTCCAACTCCTGAAATTTCTACTAGAAACTTATGAAACAAAAATATATTTGGTGGTATTATTATTTATTTTTAATTATACACACTCTCCGTGAAAATCAAGGAGAAAATGTTTGGCAATTTGCTTCCATGCTGTTATTAGAGATGTCAGAACTTTCTCAATTCTAATCCCTCCATCAGTTCATTCATTTCTTTTCTCCCAGAAAACGTGGCTGGGGTCCAACCTTAGGCCTCACGAATAAACTTTAGACTAGTAATCAATGACATTTACAGGTGTACTAAGTATTATGCGCTCTTCTAAATGCTTTGCAGTTTTTATCTCATTTAGTCCTCACGCCAGTCCTACGAGTTCAGTATGGATGTTTTTATCCCCGTTTCACAGATTATTAAACCAAAGCACAAAGAGGCTTGAGAACATGTAGGACTAAGCTGCAGAGCTGGATTTAACCAGGTCAAAATGTCTCCTAGACTGAAGTCGTTCAACTACTATGCTTTCCTGCAGCTCCTGTATCAGCCTGATCTTGCCCCAAGAGAAGCACTACAAAGTCCCTGAAATCAATGTCCTTTACTGTTGTGGCTGGATTTATTGACCTCACAAGTGGGTGACAAAGGCTTTTGCAGAATTGTGTTTGAGAACAAAGGGAAACAGGGCACAGTGGTGCAAAGGCACATACTGAACTAGGCCAGGTCCCAAGTCATTCCCAACTACTGAGGAAATTATTTGAGCACATAAATATAAATTTAATTGAGCAAATTATTTCTCCTGTCGAGGTACCAAATGCTTTTCATCTATAAATTGTTGATTAGATCATTTCTATAAACATCTATAATTCTAATATTCAAATGAACATAGTATTTTAAAGTGGAATTAATTATAATATTCTTAATCCTATCTAAGCCTTGGCTACCATGTGACTACCCCAGAGATGGCATCTGGAATACTACATATAAAGCAGGTATCATCCGCTTCCTTTCGTTTTCGACACCAAAACCACATTGTTTTCATCATACCATTCTTCACGGATGTAGATATGTGTTTCTTTCTTGAATTTATCATCTGTCTCACCCACTAGACTCTATGCTTCATGAGGATGGAGGCTTGGAATGGTATATTAACCATTTTAGACTTGACATCAAGCACAGAATATCGCATATGCTAGACACACACAAAATATTCCTCACTTATTTAGTATTGCCATGGACGGAATTGTGCCACTTTACTGGAGTTTTTTAGATGATAATAATACCAGCTTATTGTCAGTGAATACTGTATCACTTAGTAAGAATTGTTATAGGGCTTCCCTGGTGGCGCAGTGGTTGGGAGTCCGCCTGCTGATGCAGGGGACGCGGGTTCATGCCCCGGTCCGGGAGGATCCCACATGCTGCGGAGCGGCTGGGCCCGTGAGCCATGGCCACTGAGCCTGCGCGTCCGGAGCCTGTGCTCCGCAACGGGAGAGGCCACAACAGTGAGAGGCCCGCGTACCGCAAAAAAAAAAAAAAAAAAAAAAAGAATTGTTATACACATCAGCTTCATAAGAGCCATAGTAATAACTAAGCTATCCTTTAAGCTTCAAAATTATCTGCTATTATACATGTTTTAAAATTTTGTACATAGCTTAATAAACGACATTTTTTCCCCTTTTCCTTTTGATTCTGGATACCATTTCAGGCATCTGTGGTTTTACTCTTCTCTGGGTGGTAGATTGCAAAGAAATGGCTTTCACAGCACTTTATAGCTCTTCCAAAAAGAGGCAGAATCTGCTTCCTCACCCCTTGAATCTAGGGGAGCCTTAAGATTTGTTTTAAAAAACAGAAACTGGCAATAGTGAGATTGTGCTGGTTCTAAACTCAGACCGTAAGAGGCTTTGCAGCTTCCTTTCCTTGCTGCTCTCAGAAAAAATGCCACCATGTGAATAAGTCCATGTTAGCCGACCACACAATGAAAGACATGTGGCCCGATCACCCTTGCTGCCCCAGGTGATGGCCAGCCATCTACCACACCTGTGCGTGAAGCCTGAGACTCACCAGGTACCTACAGTTGCACAAACTAACCCAGTCAATTTCAGGAAAGTTTGGCCAGACCAGAAGAACCACCCAGTAGAACTGCAAGCTCAATAAGCGATTAGGTGGTTGTTTTAAACGACTGTGTTTTGGGGTGCTTTTTTATTTATTTATTTATTTATTTATTTTGCGGTACGCGGGCCTCTCACTGCTGTGGCCTCTCCCGTTGCGGAGCACAGGCTCCGGACGCGCAGGCTCAGCAGCCATGGCTCACGGGCCCAGCCACTCTGCGGCATGTGGGATCTTCCTGGACCAGGGCACGAACCCGCGTCCCCTGCATCGGCAGGCGGACTCTCTACCACTGCACCACCAGGGAAGCCCTGGGGTGCTTTTTTAATGCAACAAAAGCTAATAGATAAACTTGAATACAATGATATTCTGAAAGCTTATGATGATATTTTAGTCATTTATATCAACTGAAAAGAGGCAAGAACTCTATTTTTCATTCTTGGAACTGTGTTCTGTAAGTTATCTTTTCTTTGTCTTTGTCAGAGCTGATGTGAGGACAGAGGACTTTCTCCAGAAGCTAGATCTTTCCCACACTTCTAAATTATATTTTTAATGTGTATCATAATTCAGCTTTGTGGTAACTATATATTTTATAAAATAAAAATATCTCTTAAGAATCTTCAAAAAACCCCTTAAGTTTCAGTTTACCCGGATAGCTTTTGTGGCATCCCTTTTGTGTGACTGCAGTTGTTTACTTGTTTGCTTGTATTTGCTTTCTTCCAGGCCCTTGTTTTGATTCAGAATACTTGAGGTTACATGAAAATGACACCCAGGTAAATAAGTTATTACCTTAATTGGTGTCAGATTCTCTGAGCCCAGATTTCAGCAGATTGTTTCTTTTATATCATTCACTTCAACCTCCCATGCATAGAAGGGTGGCATAAATTTAATTTTGTTCATCCTCTGGACAGAGAGCCTTACTGAATGATTTTCCTCCAGCTTGGGAGAAATACTTTACAAAGCATTAACTCTAAGACTTGTAGATAAAAGAAAAAGATTAGAAGACCTAGAGCAACAATAACCAAAATAAATAAGTTAAAAATGAATGAGTAAATGAATGAATGAATGAATAGTTCTTCAAGAATAAATACTCTTAACTCTGAAGCCTTTCTCTTCTAGTCCCTGGTACTTCTCCTGAAGTGGGCATTTTGTCCACATTAGAGCCTGACTCGGGTGCTAAGGTGCACCTGCACCCATAATGTCATCTGCATTACATAACATTTTAAATGCAGGTCTCAGCAGGCTCACAGCTTTTCACATTCTCTGACAGATACTCAGGTTGACACTAGACTGCCTGATAAACCCAGGAAAGTGACAGGAATTCTATTAATACCTGGATACAGAATTCATAAGGGTACACAGTAGGTCGGGAAGAGATTCCTAAAGTAAGAAACTTTGCCTAAGAATAGACTCAATCAGTTTGATTTGGCCAAAACAGAGGGAAGAGTTTGAAAGAAGAAGCAAAAAGGTTGGGTAAGAAAGACTAGCACAGGCATTTTTGGGAAGTTGGCTGAAGAAGGAATAAACTAAAATGAAGAAGTAAATAGTGGTTCTATTTGGAAGTCTTAAGAGAGGAACATCATTAAAGAAGGAGAAAGGGGGAGATAGATGAAGCCCAGAGACAGTGAGAGAAGGGGGGAGCAGCAGTTGAGAGAGAAGTAAATAACTGTTGGCTGAATATGATTTGGCCAGAACTGTGTTTAGAACCTGAAAGTTTTTCACTTCCTGCTAATGATATACAACATTTATTTATTTTTCTCTCAATTTGGACGTGTTTGTTCGCAGTCAATGTAGTGGATAGCTCCCTTATATCATAAGGCTGTCATGGCATAAGGTAATAAATGTAACTGAATATGGAAAATATAAACTGCTAAAGGAATATTGTGATAAACACGGCGAAAACACGTGGGTATATGGATACTTCGACTCTAAAAACCAAGAGCCAGAGCAGATAGCTTTCGTATAAATGAAAGGGAAAACAAACAAACAACTAATGCAGCAAGACACCGTCACAGTGACCACCCTGTCCAAGTGACCCGTGGCCAAATTTTTGAGCAATATTCTCTGCTCTCACTGAGGAAGGCCCTGCTAAGGCAATGTGCTTGTGTACTGAATGTCACATCATTATACTGTTGGATTTTGTGAGGTCTTTTCTTAAACCATCCATCACAGACACTGGAGAGATGGATGCTAGTTTAAGAATTAAAATCTGCTTATTGCTCTAGCCATCTTTTACTTTGCTGTTTTGCCTCTCTCATTTTGGTGGTTCATATTTAGTGGTTTCTCAGTTAAGGCTATGACTAAAAATAATGAGGAACCTGGAAAAAGGAAAAACTATACTGCTATGACTGTAGTTTATGTTTTTGATGCTATACTTGATAACAACTTATTTTTCTTACTGTAAACTCCTGGGAGTGCAGAAACATATCATGGAGCTTGGTGATAACTGTAGCATTCCTTAGTGTCTTTGACATTGCTTTGAAGTTTGTTGTAAGTGTCATTCTGATTTTAAAGAAAAACATATTAGACATAGGCAAACTTCAGGAAGGCCACACGATAGGTGAGTTGAGATGCATGACCTACTCTAATTTCAACACTGTGTCTGGTCCAGGTTGTGAGATGGGAAATTTACACCCTCTTAAGAGTTCTTTAGTATGAAGTCATTAAGTGGTAACAAGGCCAGATTTTAGGTTGTGGTACCCTTACTTTCTTAAGGATTGCTCCCTGAGTCCAGAAATTTTCCACAGTGTAAGATAATTCATTGTTGACCTTGAAGTTTACTGGTGAGCTTTATGGAAGAACCAGTAATGATCTAAAAATTGAATACAGATGCCATTATATCTAGATGCATAAGCAGTTCAAATATACATATATTTGATATCATTTATATAAAATTTAAAAACTCTCATTGTGTTCTTCGTCTTCATATGGTACAGAACCAGGTACACTACTTTAGGTAACCTTTATTCCTTTGAGCATTACTGTGTCTGTTTTTCTTCATGTTGTACATATGCTTCAAATCACTATCCTTCCCAACATTCTCCGCCACTCCCATAGCACATGCTTCCAATCAACCTATGCCATTATAGGTATTTTTTCCCTTCAAAATAGATACAGACTTTTTTGGATTCTACATATAAGTGAGACCATACACTATTTGTTTTTTTGTGCATGACTTCATAGAACTAGAGAATAGGACGGTGGTTGCCAGGGGCTAGGGGCTGGGGGAAGGGGTGATATTGGTCAGAGCCTACAAACTGTCAGTTATAAGATGATTCTTGTAAGTTCTGGGGCTCTACAGTACAGCACGGTGATTATAGTTACTAATACTGTATGGGTACTTGAAATTTGCTAAGGGAATAAATCTTAAGTGTTCTTACCACAGGGAAAACAAATGGTAACTACTGAGGTGATGGATGTGTTAATTAGCTTGACTGTGGTAATCATTTCACAAGGTATACATGTATTAAATCACCATGTACTTCTTAAAACTCCAGATTGTACAACATAAATATGTCTAATTTGTGTCAATCATGCCTCAGTAAAGCTGGAAACAATTTAAAAAACCAAGTCCCCCCAAATAGATACAGAATTTCATTTCTTAAAAGAAAACTTCCATATGTTCCACCTATCTTTAGTCTTCTTACATATCCCCTTAGTGCTCTGTGCATATACGATTTCTACACACATTGTTCTTATTTCATACATGGTAGACCAGCAAGTTTGTATAGTAAGAAAACTGTGCCTTCTAAGCACTTACTACCCCTTTTCTCTGCCCCTTTCCAATACCTCCCTTCCTTTCCTATGTCCCCCTCATTCCTTCTAGGTTTCTTAAAATAGTAGGAAAATTATTCAATTCAGCAAATATTATTTAAAGCCCATCATATTTTCAAATAAATCGCAAACACTTCAAGGTCAGTTAATCTAATTCATTGCTTCCAGTAGGATGTAAACTTTAAAGAGGGTGAAATGACTCTATAATCCAGAATTTCACATTAAAACAAACAAAAACCCACTTTTATTCAGTCTTCTTAACCTCACAAGACTAGTTATCATTCTTAAACATCTCATGTGCCATTCTCAAATCTTCTAGTGTTTTCTCATGTTATTTTCTCTTCCTAGAATAACCTTACCTTTCATTCTTACTTGTTGAAAGCCCAATAAAACTTTACAAAAATAGTTGGTCAGCCCATGGACCATAGTTTGCCAACTTGATTTTTAAAATTATTTTGTTAAAGCATTATTTGTCTTGATTACTGAATTATTTGGCATCACCTTAAATTTTGTGTTCAAGGAAAATGCCTCAATCATTTCACCCTAGTTCTGGCCTTCCTATTTATCTTTCAGAATCTCCTATATTAAATTTTTTCCTCCTAAAATCACAAACTGTTGGCCATACTTTTATAAAATGTTTATCACATTACAGAATGATTATTTGATGGTTTATCTACATTCCCTGCTATACAGAAAGAAAAAATAATTTTTGGATATTTCTGTGTTCCCAAATATATTGCATCCTTTAGACCATAGTTTGAACTTAATATATTTGCTGAATGAATGAATGATTACATCAAAATGGGAGAAACTCTGTAAGGTGAGGCATTTTTCCTGGCGCCCATAACACACAGTTGTAGTAACTCCTTAATTTACTTTTCAGTAAGGCTTTTCTCATAGGCTTTCATCCACAAATTAAAGATATTTTAAGCAATTTTAGGGCAGGAATCATGTCTTTTATTACTTGTTTTGTTTTTACACAATATATACCAAAGAACTTCGGGGTTTGGATTAGACGTAAAGCTGTGAAACAGTGACACCTAATGGGACAGAGATCAACCATTTTGAATCCCAATTATTTCAGGAAATTTGGTGATGAGAGTAAGAGTCCTTACATATTCACCTTCATCTCTCTTGTACCAAAAATATGGTATACGGGCAACCAAGTTTTGATAAATAAATAAATGTATGATGGATACGTGAATGAACTACAAACAAGAAGTTAAACCTTCTGAATAATAGGAGTTTCTTATAAATATCGCTCATCCAGGAAGTTACTTTTTCTTGTTTTTATGTTTGTTTCACATACCAATGTAGAGATAGTCTAAAATCCCTTGCCGCCATATTTGTAAAACACACATTTTAATAAAGATAATTTTTTTCTTTTAAGTCTAAGGAGACTTAAATCCTCCTGTTGCTAAATTTTAAAAATAGTCAAAGGATAATATGCAGGTATATTACTGAGTATTTTTACAGGCACTTTCACATTTGAAAGGAAAGCATAGAATACCATAATTCCAGTATTTCACCTCCCCATCTGATGTGTGCAGGCTCCACAGGAGGCAGCAGAGCTGGTGCAAGGCATGAATCCATATCACAAAGATGTTCAGAGGTTGCCATCCAGCCTTTTCTTACAAGGGTGTTATCGAGACCTTACGAAACATGAGACTCCAAAGATTGCTCGTATAACCCAGTACCTTACTGTGATCGTCGATACCTTTCTGAATAGGCTCAAACATATTTTAAGAATCCTTTTATATATACTAATGCTTAATATCAGATGCCTTGCATAAAAATATCACTAAATGTGAATATTATCATCGTTTGCAACTGAAAATTCAACAAATGCATTAAAGTCCTGAATTAAAAGACTGCCTTTTAAGTGTTAGTAAGAAGTTTTTGAAACTAGGGAACCCAGCCATTATTTTAGTTTATATTGTCATTGCCAAATTGAGTAGACCAGTCTAACTGTAGCCCTCACAGACGGTACCCGGCTTACTCCTAAGTGTTCACCATTTAATTTGCATAGACTCTCAATGTATGCGGAATGAGCTGATGGGTGGTACAGATCCACTATGAAATGATCCTGTAGATGTAAGTTTATATTTATTTATGTAGTTCTGAAGATGTAGGAGTGAGATAGTGAGGTTAGCGAACCAGTTAGGGATGGAAAGTGACAGAAAATAGAGACATGATAGAGTATGGTGACAGGAAGGGCATTACACATGAACTTTATCTAATTCACAATGTTTCCTAGGTCCAATAGTATCATTAATCTGCTGTTTTGAAGTGAAAGCAAGGTATAGAGTGGTTTAAACAGATGGTGTTTTTTTCTTTTACCATCTTCGTACCATCTCAAGAACAAGCCTGCTTAGTATTTTCTGAAGACCGTTCTCTGCTATGTCATCTTTGCTGATAAAAATCAGATATAAATGAAATGGAGAAAAAACTCCGTTGGCTTACTTAAATCATTTTTAAAGAGGGAAATATAAATACACAAAAGAAGAAAAATTGCAAGTTATAGTTAACTTCTAATGATGATACCTACTTTATGCCAAATACATTATTTTTTCCTTACACACACACGTTAGGTACTATTTGCTTGCTTTTCAACTTTTTTTAATATATGTGCTGCAGAAGTGAGTACAATTCTTTCTTTTCAAATAAAGAAACTGAGGTCAAAGAGGTGAATACAGTATCATAAGTTACTACAGAATTTCCCAGGAACCCAAATTCAACTCCAATTCTAAAGTCTTTACATTCCAACATCTTCATCCATAATAATTATATACTCTTATTTCCGTTCTGCACAAGAGGAAACTTAGAGATAAAGAAAGTAACTGATTTTCTGAAAATCGTTTTGCAAGAAAGAAGCAGAGTCTGGATTTGAGACCAGGAAGTCTCACTCTGTTGTCCACACAGAGAACCACAATCCATTTTGCCCCAGTTGTGCCTCAGCTCATTACCTGTTTATATTTTTAAATCTGTTTCCACCTTACACATATTAGCTCTCTTAATCTCCCGTTGAATTGTGTGATGAACGGAGTACTGGGAGGCAGACCTTGGCTTCATTCATGTGTTTTTATAAAAACCTGCTCCACCTGTAGCTGTCCAAGCCAAAAACACTGGGCTCTCCTTGACGCCAAGACCTCTCACGTTCCACATTCAATCTGACAGTAAATCCTGTTGACGCTATCTTCAAAATATATATTAGAATTCAACTACTCCTACTCTGGCCTGAATCAAAATCGTGTCTCACCCAGATTATTTTAGTAGGCTTCTAACTGGTCTCTCAGTTTCCACCCTTATCCTCCTGCAGGCTAGTCTCAATGCAGCAGCTGAAGGAATCTTTTTTTTTTTAAGAAGATGTTGGGGGTAGGAGTTTATTAATTAATTAATTAATTTTTGCTGTGTTGCGTCTTCGTTTCTGTGCGAGGGCTTTCTCTAGTTGTGGCAAGCGGGGGCCACTCTTCATCGCGGTGCGCGGGCCTCTCACCGTTGCGGCCTCTCTGGTTGCGGAGCACAGGCTCCAGACGCGCATGCTCAGTAGTTGTGGCTCACGGGCCTAGTTGCTCCGCGGCACGTGGGATCTTCCCAGACCAGGGCTCGAACCCGTGTCCCCTGCATCGGCAGGCAGACTCTCAACCACTGCGCCACCAGGGAAGCCCAGAAATCTTTTTAAAAGACAAATCAGATTATGTTACTCCTTTGCTCAGAACTCTCTCACGGCGCCCCGTTTTAGTCGGTAATTCCTCACAATGATCCATCAGATTTTTCATCATCTGTCTCCCTTTTCCCCTGTGATTTAATCTCCTTCCGCTCCTCCTCCCCTGGCTCACATCCCTTCTTCACACCCGCTTCCTTGCTGTTGCACAGACACTCCAGCAGGTATCCTGCTTCCTTAGGGCCCTTGCACTGGCTGCTCCGTCCACCTGCGTGGTTCTTCCTTAGATTCTGCTGGACTAACAATTTCATCTGCTTTATTTGTTGCAATTTCCCCTTCTCAGTGAGAACTATCCTGACCATCCGATTTTAAGTTCTACCTCTGCCCCCACCCTCCTGCATCCCTGATCCTCCTTCCTCTAATCTACTCTCTTTTTTTCCAGATGGTTCATTGGAATGTAACATCCTGTTTGTTTTACTTATGTATTATCTCTGCTGTGCATGTTCTGTCTTCCCTAAATAGAATGAAAGTTCAATGATACGAGGCATTGTTCTCTGTTTTGTCTACTGACATACCCTAAGTGCCTCTAATCGTGTCTGACACACAGAATGTGCTTATAATAGGTGGTCTGACTCTGGTTTTGGATGTTGGACTCCTAGCTTGCAAACCTCACCCTCCTCCCTTTACCATGTGCCCCATATATGGGCAAACTAAGAAAACGCCAGGGTGTTCCCTCTTGGATACTGGTTAAGGATTCAGGTACAAAGTGTGGGTTTATGAACAGTGTCTTGAATTTCCCAGCCAAACAGAGATGTAAGAACAATCAGTATGTTCTTAAGTTTGTGGAAATTATTTTTTATATTTAAGTACCTAACAAAATTCACATATGTTGACCAAAAATGACATACACAATTTTCATAGCAGCCCTACACTGGAAATAAGTCAATGTTTTTAACAATAAAATGGATAAATAAAGTGGTCTAGTCATACATATAAGAGGGGAATGAATGACCTATTACTATTCACACCAACATGGTTGAATCTCACACACAGGATGAAAGATACTGGACTCCAAAAGTTATAGATGGATTTTTCTGATATAAAATACAAAACCACAAAGAGAATCTATGGAAATTGAAGTCAACTAGTGGTTACCTTTTTTTTTTAGGGGATGGAAGGGAATGGCTGGGTTGCTGGCGATCTTCTGTTTTTGATCTGGGTATTAGTTATATGGGTGCATTTATCATGGTGTACACTTAGGATTTTTGAAGTCATTCTATATTTAATACTTAAGAAGGATTAACAACAACAACAACAACAAAACCTGGAAATTCAATTCTGATAAATTAACTGTGAAATAAAATAGCGCTTTCAAATACCTCCCACATACATACCTTCCTTTGACCCCTCTACCTTTTATATATTTTGTTGTATTTAGATAGGCACAAGCTCACATTATATTTCTCAAAGGAGACAATCGTGTCTCACAGCAAATCTGTGCTACTATTATAAATAGATGGGTCTGAATGGCTAACCACCAATAATTCTATCTCCCTCCACTCTCTCTCTTACAAAGAAATGCACAAACTGAATATAACATTGTAACATTCTTAGATATTTGAATTTAGAAGAAGAAAATTTTCTTAATCCCCCTTACCATTTTTAGCCATTACATTTATTCTGTACATCAGCATGAACTACTCGATACATCATTTCTGAATAATTAAAATTTGTAACCAATTTCAGAATAATATTTTTTGCTGATGCTATGAAGTGATCATAATGTCAATCCAATATATCCTTTCTTAACTCCCAGGTAAAGCCAGAAAGGGGCAAAGGCAAGTACTATGTTAAAAATGTGGTAGCAGGAGGGGAAGCAGGGAAAGGGTGGAAGGAGGGTCTAGTATTGACAGAACATTTTGTGCCTCCAAAATTATTCTAATGCCATTCAATTTTAATTCAGGGTGAAGATTTGGGTCAGTTGCTCATTAATCCAATCTGGCTTTTGCTTCTAGGCTACTATTATTAACTCCCTTATTCAGATGTTATTCAAATGAGTCTCTCTACGAGAGACTGCGAACTGATGCAGGCAAAACATAGTGTTAGTAAATCTTCCCCAGTTTGGCAACACATTAATGATGGATCTGGCATTCTCAGTGTCAAAAACTCTATCGGCATCTGTTACAACAAAATCAAGATAAAATGAACGAGAAGAAAACAAATGGAGACAGGGAGGGGGAAAGTGCTATCAGATATTTGAAATGCTTTACAGATTCTTTGTCCCCAAAGACTCTCTCACTTTTCAACCATTGGATCAAGAATTTGGTACCACATCATGCATATAACTTTCCTGTGGAAATATGCAAATGGATAAACACATAATTATGTGGAAAACTGGGGGTAGACAGGTGCTTTCAATATAAAGTATCTGAATGCGTCTTTGATGGTTTCCTCCTTCTTTGTGACTCTCCTGTCCCTATTTATACCCCTTCCACTAGGCATGTCCTCCTCTACACCCAAATGTCCAGGAGGTCGAGCACCGTGCCTGGCCCAGCATTCAACAAGACAGCATCTTTACTTCTCCCCACTAAAGTTCATCAGCCCTGAATCTCATTCTGCCAAAACCTTATTCTATAAGTTAATCACACTTACCAGGCATTCTGACCTGACCAACGTAATTCTTCATTAACAATTTATCCTACTAAAGAAATTAACAGTAGTATAGATTAGTCATCAAGAGCACAGATTCTGGAGCTAGACTGTGTGGGTTCAGATCCTACCACCAGCTGTGAGACCTGGGGCAAGTTTCTTGACTTTTCTTTCCCCAGTTTTTTCATCTGAAAAATGGGTAATAAAAATAGTACCTACTGGGGATTCCCTGGTGGCGCAGTGGTTGAGAGTCTGCCTGCCGATGCAGGGAACACGGGTGCGTGCCCCGGTCCGGGAAGATCCCACGTGCCGTGGAGCAGCTGGGCCCCTGAGCCATGGCCGCTGAGCCTGCGCGTCTGGAGCCTGTGCTCCACAACAGGAGAGGCCACAACAGTGAGAGGCCCGCGTACTGCAAAATAAATAAATAAATAAATAAAAAGATGTTAAAAGCCATTGTCATTTCCTATAAAAAAATTACTAATATTAATATAAGGTCATATTTTTAAAAAAAAATAGTACCTACCTACAGGGCTTTTAAGAGATTGGATGACTTAAAGTATGCACGTTATTTAGGGCTGTGTCTGGCACACAATAAACATAATTTAATAGCTGTTATCCTTATTTATTAATTACATGTCAAGGAAATTTTATTTTAAATAGGAATTCTTGGAGATGCCAAAAATCTAGATCCAAAGAAAGACTTTCTAACTGGGAAAATACTAGAACAGCTTATGAGGCAGTTAGGAAAAAAAAATATAGACAAATATTTTAAGAACTCTCAAAATATGTCCTCCCCCTAATGTATGATAACTGCTAGGTTACAGATTATTGAGGCCCAGTGAAATGAAATAGCCTGACTAAGGACATAGAGTTAGTAAAGGATGGTGATAGAGTTTGCCGTGGTAGAGATAAGAGGTGCAGCGCCAGGGATCTGGGTCACAGGACTTCTAATGAGAGTATACGGCCCAAAGAGCTTCAACTAGCCAAACATCTCTCTCCCCAGATTCTCAAATCTATATCTCTTTCTAGGTCTGTCTTCAGCTTCTGGGTAATATATTCAGGTGCCTCCAAGATACTTCTGTTTCTGTATCCCACTGGAAAAGCATGCAACCTATGACCAAAATGACCCTTTCTCCTGAACCCCCTGCTCCAGCCCTCTCCTTAGCTCTGTGACTGGCACTGCCACCCACTCCGTTACCCAAGCCAAAATCCTAGCAGTACCAGGACACCCCTCTTTGCACTTGTGTTTTTCTCTAGTGGTGGACCTACGACCTTAATTCAGAGCATCATTTTCTCTCACTGAAATGACAGCAGTCACATAACTGATCTTCCACTCAGTGTCACCCCCATGACCTTTTCTCACAATGTAGTCATAATTATCTCTAGAAAGTACAAACGATCATGCTAATCCACACTTGGGATTCGATGGCTCCCAGTTACCTATCAGTTCAAGTTCAAATTTCAAAACTTAGCTCCCAGGCTTCTTCCTGATTTTGCAAAGGGCCTAACTCTTCAGTATCCACTCCCCGTAATCTCTCAGCGGCAATCTCTGAGCTCCTTAAATTCACATATGCTGTTCCTTCTGTCCAGGCTACGTCTTTCCTCTGGTGGTGTTCCTGTATATTTGAGGCCCGGGTCAGGTAATTCAGGAAAATATTTCACATTTTATACATAATTTCATATATATGCATATATATATATATATATATATATATATACACACACGTATATATGCATATAAATATGTATAAAACACCTTAGAGTTTGCACCGTTTTACTGTTTTCAATCTTAAATTCAAATTAAAACTTCAAATGGTCTCGCAGAATTACAGTAACTCAAGTTCTGTTTCTTCGTCTTTACAATTACTGTGCTAACATTGCTTTTTCAAATCTGCTGTTTATGCACAGGAATATTTTGCACCACTGGGGTTGGAGACAATGACTGGGTTTGAAATCAGAGGGGTTTTGCTTGGGGTGGCAAATGAATGAAGAAGTAACAACGTTTGTTTATACAGCTTTGTAAGGATGCCTTCGCATAGGAGTTTTTTTCCTGATTTCAGGGGAACAAAAGTGGGTCAGAGTGTTCTTGTACAGACTGTTTCTCAAGTAACTTTAATTCAAAATAATCAACATGGTACCTTGGCACATTTGGGGGCTGCCTGCCCCGAGCCCTGTCACTACTATAGCTAACTCCTACCAATTCTGCTATCACTACCACTTCTTCTAGAATTTCTCACTAGACTAGAGTCCTTGAATTATTCTGAATTAGATGCCTGATGTTACAAACTCCTGGAATTTCTGGGCATGTGTTACGTTTACGTTACAGATGACCCTGCCCCTTTTTAATGGTCAGTTTGCTAGTGTATCTTTTTCATTACACTGTAAACTCTACAGAAGCAGGGGCTACACACTGTTTCAGGAGTAGTCAATCACTACAAACAAATATCCTCTTTACTGCTCTGTCAAAACGTAGCCCAAATCCTAACAAGTGTGGACTGACTTGATAGTCTCACTCTGACACAGTATCAGGATCTACCTTTTAAACTGTGTTCCACAAAGTCTAGTGAGGTCACCTTATGCTCACCTTTTGTGACCCGGCCGTTCAACATGGGGGTGGACCATGGTGAGTAAATACTAATCACATCCACGTGTCTGTGCCTGAGACCCAGCGCAGCACACTGCAGAGAGAGAAGCTTGAGGGGACAAAGTGGGGCTGGAGTGTGGGTGTGGCGGCGGGAACGAGGGGGTGGAGGGCCCGGAAGCAGGCTAACAAAAAACATTTGCTCGTGTTCGTTTTCCCTACTTGGTCGGTAGGTAACATGTTGCCTCCTTTCTTCAACTGATGAAAAATTGTTCTCACTAGACCTTCAGGTAAACTGTCTCCTTCAGAAAATATTTTCAGACTTCCTGTCAACACTCCCTTCCCTCTTAGGTATTCTCAAAGTATTATTCGCCCACATTCTGTGAAAGTACTTACCAGATTTTATTAAAATCTTCAGATTTTTTTTGTCAGTTTCTTCCACCAAACTGTAATCTTTTTGAGAACATGGATCTATTTTTAATTTATGTTTGAATTCCAATCACCTAATTTAGCAACTGTCCATAACATATATTGAATGTATGTTCGTTGAATTTTATAAAGCAGAACTGAAGACCTTCCACCTATAATGTTAATTGAGGTGAACCACAGAGGTGAACACTGGACTATTAAGTAGGTGGTCCTCAAACCATCCCTTTCTCTCTCTCTCTCTCTCTCACCTTTCTCAATAACTCTTCTTTCGTTTGTATAACCTTCTTTTTCCATGCATCCCTATTCCATAACAGGTAACTATGTGGAACTTGGTCTTTGAGAACTTGAGTCCTTCCAAGTGAGAGACAGACAACATCCCAGAATGGATAAGCCATTTTCTAGATAATATTCCCATTTATTATGCCCCTTCCCTGAATCTAGGATTGATGTTCTTGACTCAGGGAAGACAATGTATTTTCTAATTCTCTAACTTCTGTCTTGTAGAATGGCATCTTTCCTAAATTATAGCATCTCTTGTTTTCTTTCTAACAAAACTGTCTCACATAGAGAATTCACTCAAGTTTTGACCTCAGAACTTACCCCTTAAATAAACAGATCACTAGGAAAAAGTCCACCTTTCTTCAGATTGTATAAAAAATAATCCTCCTTCCTCTCGAACCATAAAATACTTCTTCTCAGCAAATTTAACATACCTGAGAGTTCAACTGTGTATGTGATCCTTTCTGTTCTGAGTGTGAGAAGACCCGGAAAGTTGAGATTATCATTGAGAAGTGGAAAAATTGGGGGTCTCCTGTACATTTTGGAGGTTATAAGTTATTTGAGTCTAGATTTTCCCACCCCCAGCAAGTGAAAATCATAATTCCTTACTCGCTGACTATCATGGATAGGATTCTTTGTCTGCCATGGAAACATTCTAATGAGGTGGGCTTCTTAGACGTTTCATTACCCAGTTTGCAAACACTAAAAAAGTGTGGGTAGGCAACATTTATCTATTTTAGGTGAGCATTAGAATCCAAGATAGTGTGAAAAACAATGGTTAAAACAGCATTGTTTAACATCTGAGCATTTGGAATGTTCCAGTTACTATACCACATACTTTATGGACGTTCCTCTGCATGATGTAGATAAGGAAGTTGAGGCACAGAAACGTTCAGAAACTTTCCAAAGTTTACACAGCAAGTGAATTGAAATCCAGTTCCTGCCAGAGCTCACCTTCTATGCCTCCAACTCTAAAGTGCCCGCACGGTATGTCATATTTCTCCCAGGTGAGTGTAAATTTCTGAATAGTAAAGACCACGTCTTTACTCTGTTCAGTGCTAAGCCCAGGGCCTTAATGATTCTTAATTACATCTCTATATCATAAGTGAAAGAATTATAAGTGTGTTGAAGGTAAGAGCTGACATATATTCTGTTCCTTACATAGTAAAAGAAACATTCGCCTGTTTTTCAATTTTAGATTTCTTTAAGCTTGTTTAAATAAAATATTCAAAGAAAAACACATGAAAGAGGATACTCTTCATGAATGACAATTTTGGAAAGAATATTATGCTCAGAATGGAATAGCAGAAAGAACAACATAATGAAAGAACATTTTTCTTATACTTAATAGAAGCCAAGGTTTTCACGGATTATCCCCTATAATCATTATGATAACCTTCAGATGTAATTGCTACCATTAGCCTCAATTTTATAGATGGGAAATTGGGTCTCAGAGTTACTAGGTATCTTGCCAATGTATTAAGCTAGCAAGCAGTAGAGTCAGGATTGACCCTAAGGAGTCTGTCATCAGAGCCTGTGTTCTTCATCACTTGCGTTAATACAGCACAGAGAAATACCTTCCCTCTTTCGTATCGAGTATTTTAGATTTTTAAGGACTTATGATTTGTTTTATATGCTCTATAAATTATAAAAAGTAAATTCCCATGGACCTGTCTCATAAAAACAAATTCTGGCCTTTCCATGGTGCATCGTGTGCACATTCTCTGTTGATCACTAGAGGGCAGTCGTCACGTTTTTAGGGTGGATTAATTCTGACTAGAAACACTGACTCCTTGCAAAATAAAGTCAGGCAACCACTGTCAGTTGTGAAAGGAGAGTGTAAAACCAATTTAATTCTCCATGAATTCAACAAATAACTTTATGTGACACATTGGAGACAAAAACAGAGATTCGCTACTCCGTGAGTTTGCAATATATTTGGGGGAGAGCTATACACATGTAATAAATCTAAACAAGCAGTATGGACAATGACACCTGGCAGTTCAGAAGAAGGAACGATTCTCAGCCAAAGAAGTAATATTGCATACTTATAAACTGCTTTTACAATTTTAAAGTCTTTGTTTCTACTGGATTCTCACACCTTTATACAAGTGTAATTCTCTCTGCCTCACAGATAAGGGATCTGATCCTTGGAGATAAAGTGACTTGCCCCAATCGTTGGTTTGCTATTAGCATTGGTGAGGTTTTCATTTGCATCTTCAAACCTCCTTTCAAACCATTGTTCTTCTTAACCTCACAGGAACTTAACATGTAATTGATAGAAATTGACCATTTCTACACCTTGGTGTTTTAGGTAATTGTTCTTTTCTCTAATTCTGTCTAGATATAGTTGGTGTATTTTTGTTGTTACTTTCAGACTTAATGCCTAAAATGGCTGAATAGATCAAATGTGTATTCTTTTTTTTTTTTAATTTCATTTAGAAAACTGAGTTCTGTGTCTCAGACCTTGTTTGCCAAGTTTCAAGAGAGAATTTTTATGGTCAAATTATAAAACCCTGAAAATAGGACTTTATAATGGAAATGCTGATACAACCATAACTATAGCATTGCAACTGCATCACTATAAGATAATTGGTTTAGATAATATACCCTTCTGGAATGAATGCCATTCTAAATGATTGTGCGTGTCCATAAATCTAAGCTAACTCAGTAATTCAAAATTACAAAGATTTAAGTTTAGTACCAATAAGCAATAAACTTACGGCTACTGCTATAATAACTGTTGGTCGCTACACCCTTATTTCACAGCAGGTGGTCTGCTCCATGCTGGTTGCAGACTGAATGAAAGCAGGCAACACTTGGAAACTAATTTCTGAAGTTGATGGAAAACTCCAGAGCCATTTCAACTGGTGAAATAGTGTTGTGTTTTGTGCACTTTTTTTTTCTTTTTAAATTAAATGCTCTGAGACACTTGACCTTTCTGACAAACAAAGGGCAAACACAGCTTTGCTTTCATTTCACGTCACAAATACGTCTCTAGATATTTAAAACTGTCTTCAGCAGATTGATTTTTGTTCAAGTCATTATTAACACAATACCCCTGGTTAAAAAGGGAGAATAACTTACTTGTCATTGAGTGGATTTCAAAAAACTGAAAGAGGGCTTTGTTTAGTCCATCCATGTTTGACTCTAGACAAGCAGTCCAAGAAATCTTGCTCCCTTATTCCTAATCTCTTCGTTGAGAGCATCACATACTTTGTTTAAAATGTATGTTCAGGTTTCACAACTTAAAATGTTCATTTTTAAATGATGAGGTAGACATTTGGAAAAGCCTTCCTTCCCAGGAAGAAATAGTTTCACGCAGCTATTGATGGGATTCAGTCCTCCTGGTTTTAGAATCTGACGCTTTTCTTGAATATTGATGAAGTGTTTTTCTGAATTATTATAAAGTATATTAAAAATCTTTATTAATATCAGCGGTTTAGGTTACTTAAGAGTTTGGTCTAGGTTTGTATGAATGCTACCTTTTTTTTTCTTTCTTTTTTTTTAATACTTCCTTATCTAGAACCGAACCTTACACAGAATAGTCACCAAATCAATTCTTTTCTCTTTTTCTTACTTTGAAGAAAATGGGGTACATTTAAAGGGAAAGTGGTATTCAAGATAAAAGAAATAGAGAGATGATTGTTGAAGACAAAATCTGATGACAATGATTGAAAATAGTAAAGAACATAGGTAAAAACACTAAATGAACAATAATATTGAATTTGACATAAAAATAAATGATTTAAGCATCATGGATTCCTATGAAACAATACGTATAGTGTGAAATGGTTTCACAGAAACTTCAGTTGAAAAAGGTTTTTTCTTTAGCTAGGGTTTTTCACTTCAAAAATAAACTTATGTATTTTAATCAATTTGAATATAAAAAAGTATCAAATTATATAATACCTATATTCTTGGATAGGGAAGCATATTTTATTTCATTTTTTAATTTATTGAAGTATAGTTGACTTATTTTTTCTTTTTTATTCACTGAAATATGGTTGACATGGCATTTTTTTAAAATTTGTTACCAGTGCTTTGAATACAATAAGCATAGTAAAATCTAACAAATGGAACCTTACAGACTTTTGTGCAACATATGTTTAAAAAACACTCTTCAGGAGGTTTCCAAACTGCTGAGCTTTGACAGTTCATTGATTTTCTTGTTGTTGTCTTACGAAGTCACACATTTACTCACATTACACTGAGATGTACAAAAAGAATATATTTTCTTTCTATTTCACATAATAAATCTCATGATAGCCATTCCCCTGGATAATGCGGAACTCCATTCCCTGTCAATCCCTTGGGGCACTGGGCCTCAGACAGTAATTTAGAATGCCCCTCTAAGTAAACGTGTAGTGTTTCAGAGTGGCACTCATTTCCCCACCTCAACTCCAAGATCACATCTGAATGTATGGAGGGAGGGGCCTCATGTGACCATAGTTTGCATTTTAATTTTACTACTGGTGAACTTGCGGTTTATTCTTTCTCAGCTCATTTGGGGGCCAAGTCCTCCCACTTATGAGGACCACCCTCAAGTCTCACTGGCATTGCAGACCCTCTGAGATATAACTGCAACTTCCATTTAATTAGGCTCTGGCAAGTCACTGAATTCAAAACCAATTTGCTCCTACGAGTACCATCTTTCCTGCACCATCAGTCAAGACGCTCAGCTAACTTGTGTGTGTCCCTTCCCACATTTCCAAGTGCAAATGGAAAGTTCTGAGTCTCATGCCAGCTGAGATTAACAATGGAAGCTGAGATGCTTGGGGAGGTCTATGTCAAGTTTCTCCTTTGCCTAGTTAAGTGTATATGCCATTATTTTTCTCTGATTATGGTTGACCCCAGGTTAGTACAAGACTAGCCTTAGTGGACTCTCTTTGTTAAGTGTATAAGTGGGGCTAAAGCTTCTATGCTACTGATCATCTCATCAGTCCATCTTTCCCATGTTCTCTCTGCTCATGTTGGGAGCTCTGAAGAGAAGCCTGTGCTACAGGCACTTCTCCCCTAACTTCCCTTCTCTTGTCCAACTTCTTTCCACATTTTTCTGAGGCTGGAGGGAATTGGCTTGTCTCTTTCTCCTTTTTCCTGGAAGTGATACTTTTGTATATTACATTCTTCTCCTTCCTTATGTGGAAGACACTGTACCCATTCCCAGGGGCTATAATGGTAAATTGATTGCATAGGGCTTACTGTTAAGGAAAGAGAATAAAAGTTTGTTTGTTTTTAACTTCTTTACTTTCAGCCTCTCACCTGTAATTTCTTGTAATATCAGAGCACCTAGTGCTTATTCACTAGTACACTTGGGTATGATCATAATAATTATTCAAATATTGAAATGCTTTTTTACTTGTTGGTTAATAGCCACAGAAGGTGTCTAGTATAATACTCAGCATAGTGATGCACAACATTTTTTTTTAATTTTTAGAGGTTTTTGACCATGGAAGAGGCATTAGACTTCTTTCTAGCTAATTCCTTCACTTTCAAGGGGAACACTGAGATGTATAGAGGACTAATATTTTTTTTAACATTTTGTGTTCTGGGGATCCCGTATTTCAGTAGGACTGTGAACATAAAATTATGCTATAACTAAAAAGAAAATATAATTTTCACCAAGGCTTTTCGTTCTTCCCCTGAAAGCACTAAAGATTAAGTGAAAAAATAAAAGGTTTTGATGAGCATCCTCCTTGTACAAACATGGAGAAGCGATTTCCTTAACCCCAAGTGACATAGTTAAGGGAAAGAAAAACGAAGGTGATCATGTCCTGGTTCTTCTTCTACCCTGAACGTTCTGGGACCTTACATTGGTGAACAGCTCCACTCCACATGCTTTTGTGACCATGACCAAGAGGAGTTACATCAGTGACTGAAGGAACGGGAGGATTCTCAGATAAGCATTAGCTGCACACAGAAATGTTCCAACACTGCCGTATTCTACAGCCAACTTTTTCACTCCTGGCATAAATATTAATGGATTTTGTAAGTCAGGAAATGTTTAATGACCAAGAGTTTCAAGCCAAGTCATATTTTCTATCTTCCTCCATGTTTTTGTGACCTCATTGCTTTGATTTTCTTTCCCCCCCTTTTGTCTCACACACAGACATAACTTTCATTATTCTCACTATGTAATAGAATTTTATCACTAATCTAATGACTGTCACTACTTAGAATATCAGTGGAGCATAGATCTGGATCAAAGGGCATGTGGCATTCTAGTGAACAATTTATTCTGAAATAGCCTTGCGGTTGGGTTGAAATGTTAAGTTGTTCAGTAAGAACTATGCCTCTTTAATTAGTTTTGTTATCTGTGCTTAATATTACAGAGTGTTCTTGTGGGTAGAGCCTTGGAGATTTCACTTTATACTTGGCATGAGCATAGTTTCCAATTTGGAGATCACAGAAAAGCATTGTCACTTCAAAGTCACCTAAATTACACTTCTTTCTGCTGTATCAATTCTATGCAATTTCTTTCACCTTGAGTTTATTTCTCATTTGGTTACTTTCCTCTGACTTATCTTACTATTGCAAAATCTCCCTTTCTTTTCTCCAGATGACACTATTATCTGTTCAAGCATTTATCCAAATAGAGTTCTTTCTTCCCCATTTGCACATTCCATGAAGTTTTATAGAAGTCATGAGTATCTTCTCATCATTTGAAATTTGTTCTCGCCATCACTTAACACACACATTGTATTCTTTATTGTCTGTTTCCTTGAAAACACTCTCATCTCCATCCAAATCTCAAAATCTGGGTCATACTTATTTTTCTACTTTTTTTTCTGCCATCAACCTAAGAGGCTAGCAAAACTTGGCTATCATCTATTCCTTGAGAAGGTCCTTGAGAAAGACATTCTTGGATTTTAAAACTAGGAAGAGACTGAGAGAATATTTACATCTCAAAAACAAACCCAATTTATATTGCAAGTTTTCTCAAGCAAATGCTTTAAGAAAAAGGAGGTCAAGGGCCTGCTGACAGGGAATAAAACCTATCCACAGTTTAGCCAAGGTGAGAAGAACAGTAAGATTATCTTGATCAAGAGTCTTTGTGCAGGAATAACATGACCTCTTTGTTTGCTATGCCAAAAGTAAATCTGGTATCATATGCTTTTTGTCTCTTGGGGGAGGAGGTGTCTAAATAATGTCCTCAGATAAGGAGTGTTTACAGTGTCTGAACAGTATGGTGAGTTACTGGAAGGGAAAGGACCCTTACCCCATCGTTTTCTCTCAGCAGCCTAATAGTGTTCATATATGAAATCGTTCACTATGAAATCCTTTACTAAATTCATCAATATCTTTGGTAAAAATAGGAATGCAAGAGATTTCTGTGTATTAATTTTGTATCCTGCAACGTTACCAAATTCATTGATGAGTAGTTTTCTGGTAACATATTTAGGATTTTCTACCTGTAGTGTCATGTCATCTGCAAACAGTGACAGTTTTACTTCTTCTTTTCCAATTTGGATTCCTTTTATTTCCTTTTCTTCTCTGTTTGCCATGGCCAGGACTTCCAAAACTATGTTGAATAAAAGTGGCGAGAGTGGACATCCTTGTCTTGTTCCTGATCTTAGAGGAAGTGCTTTCAGTTTTTCACCATTGAGAATGTGTTTCCTGTGGGCTTGTTGTATATGGCCTTTATTGTGTTGAGGTAGGTTCCTCTATGCCCACTTTCTGGAGAGTTTTTATCATAAATGAGTGTTGAATTTTGTCAAAACCTTTTTCTGCATCTATTGAGATGATTATATGGTTTTTATTCTTCAGTTTGTTCATGTGATTTGTGGAAGGAATTTGGATGGTCCCCCAAAGTCCTGTAGTCTAGTAATTTTCAAAATAGGTCTTCTATAGGAGCCAAGATTACTGCAAAACTGTTTCCAGACAACCACAGGGAAAGGAAGATTTAGAGACCTATTTTTTCTTCTCCTCCTGAAGCTTGATTTTTATAAATCAAGGTTATATACACAATTTCATTTCAAAGAAATTCAATTTCATTTCAAAAAAATTTACAAAGTTTGAAAATTGCCCCAAATTTTTCAACTCCATACCTTATAGCTGAGAAAAGAGAAATCCAAAAAAATGATATGACTTGACCAAAGTCTAGTGGTTATGACTATATATTTGGGGTTAAACATACCAGGGTAAAAATTCTAGTCCTTTGACTTACTATTTGATTTTGGGCAGTTATTTACCCTCTCTTAATCTATAAAATGTAAAAAATAATATCTACCTTATAAGGTTGTTGTAGATACCAAATTGTAACTCTCAAAGCACAGTCCCTGATTCACAGTAAGCTTTCAAGAAATGGTAGTGATTATGAGGATTTGGACAATAATTACCTTTTATGTCACAGAACCTAAATTATGGATTGTGCTTGCCATCTTGAGCAGGGAAAAAAGACTGAGTGTTACAGCGTTTAAAATAATAAGCTCAAATTTACTTCTGGGGTCAACCTTAAATGCACAATCAGGTTAAAAGGAAATTTCCATGTTTTTCATGGAGTAAGACCTAGGTCATAAAGCCTTCTACTGAATCAGAACTAACATTTCCTTTTTGCCATTGTTCCCTTTCCAATTTGGAAAATGTGGGCTCAAAAACAGTCATTCTAATTGGCTTCAGTCCTTGAATAAAGGAATAATCTCATATTTGTTATTTCTTTGTAATGGAACAGGAGGATAAAAATCAATGAAATGTTCTCTGTTCTTAGTATCAGGAGTTCTGGTAACAAAAGGATGTTTTAACTGATTTGCTTATGGGTTTGGTGACCCACATTAATAATCATTGCCATTCATAGCAAAATTAAATTATTTATATTGTTTACTGTATGATTTGAGCAAGACCAGATACATGACTTTTACTTAGCGACAGGCTGAAATATTACCCTCATGTCAACTGATAGGGAAATTCTTGATTCTTTCTTGCCCAGCAAGAGCATGAGTGAGTCCCTGGGACAGGCCTCCAAGGGAGGGTTTTTGGCAGGAAATTTTTTCATAGATGGTATCTCGGTTTTGGACAAAAGTAGTGGAATAGTTTGGGCCCCACAGTTCAATAAGAAGCAATTTGTTAAAATTTGAGATTTTCCATGTCTCTTTTTATTGGTATCCTTTTACAGTTGATTTCTTAGTTTGGATTTACTATTCTCCTCTTACTTCTTTCCCATAAACTTTTTGGAAAATTTGAAAATTCATTTTTATGGTGATTAAAAATAATAAAGTAATTTAGGAATAAGGGCAAACTTAATTGGGGAAATTTTGCTCCTGAAGAGGATATTCTCAGGATCCAAAGGCAAGTAATTCCCCATGTTTCTCAACTAGTAGAGAGCAAATACATTTTGTGCATTTTTATATCCAAGGTGGTATGGTTTTCGATAAACGGAAATATTGTGGATCCCAAATCACTAACTGTAATAATTTACTTCTCTATAATTTAATAAGGAGAATTAGAAAGTTTAGAGAAAATGAAGCATAATAAAATAACCTTATTAATGTACTCAATATACTAGTTTTTGCCTTAATTTCCACCATCTGGGCTTTTCTTATTAGAGCCACAAAATCCCTAGTCCAGAAATGTTGTGTTATAAAATCTTCAATGTTGAACTTTGTGCTACAGGGAAAATATATTCAGAAGACATATAAGAACTATTTTCATATAACTGTAATGGCATTTATCCTACTGATTGTCATATATTTCTTTTCATGTATTTTAAAAAATAATTTTTCTCAAGGCAGTAATAAGGTCTTCTTATCTATTTTCCTAAATATCTGGAATTTCTACAAGATGATCATAGATTTGGGGTCAATGGATCCAAACATTCCTAAATTATCCACTTGTCTATGATTTAAAATCCTTTATATTTGTAAAACAAAAACAATTTATGTATTATCATGTACAAACAATAAGTGTTGAAAGGAATCATCTATTTCTGCTTTGTGACATAGATTCTGTAGAATGTGTTTAACATGCTGGACTTTCAGAGTGAAAGATTGAAATGATGCTTTATGGAGTCTTGGTTGATGTCAACTGGAGATAGTGACTGAGTTGCCAAGAGAGAGGTTTGTGATGGTCCCAGGAGTAAATCATAAAGAAAGGACCTGTGATCTTACTAAAAATAAGTTTCCTGGTGAGTTATATCATTACGGGAGACAGTTTAAGGACTTGGTAAAATTCTTTGTTCTCAGTCTAGGCTGGCTATCCAGAAAGACAAGGTAGATAGGATAGTAAAGTATAATCATCTGGATCCTTGAGAAACAATGAGGTGCTGTGTGTGTTGTGCAGTAACAGTGGATTTTCCACTAACTTACACTGAATGATAGATTTGGCTATAATATGTTTCATGATTTACTTTGAGAATTCTCATTTTAAAAATAAATTGACGTTTTCAACTGATTTAGAGCCTAGAAGCATTTTAACAGTTCTATTACTGCAGGCCCAATTACATAGCAATTATTAATCAGATAATGAAATGAATATGGCCTTTGGAGTTACTGATACCTGGGTTCAGATTTGGTTTCTGCCACCTATTGGCTATATAAATGGCTCAGGTTACTTACGTTCCTTCAGCATCAATTTCTGCATCTGTGAATTAAGTGTAGTAAGTCTATTTCATAATATTATGAGGATTACCGATATGTAAATATGCAAAATGCCTAATATAGACTACAATATATATTATGCCCTTCTTAAATATTGTCATTACTTTTACATTGTACTGGAACATCTTAAAAAGAAAGTAACTTCTGGTGTCTCATTTTGGAGGAAGAAACTCTTCTTTGACAACTACTGTAGGAGACAATGGATGCAATATTTACCCTGTTGGATTTCATGTGCTGGGGTTGTGTACCCTCCTTTGTAACCCATTGTACTTATCACTCTTAGGTTGGATTAGCAGCCAAGGGATGTGTCTTGATGGAGATCATTCGATGTGCTCTTTTGACATACTTCAGGCTACTTGAGATAGAAAAAGTATTTTCCTTGAATATGCAAGAACACTGTAGAAACACACACCCAAGAAAATAATTCCAATCACCTTAGAAACAAATAAGACAAACAAGCAAACAAATAAAACTCTAGGGACTTTTGATTTAGCAGTAGTTTAGAACTTCAATAGTTTACTAATTGAACTCAAACTCCATTCCTTAATAGCATAGGTGAAACCAAGTGCTCTAACAGTTAAGTCTGTCTTTGAGTAAAACAACCACATTTGCGAATATACTATTACCTTCATATTATCATGTTATCATGATTTATATGTGTCCCTCATGTCACCTGCTTTTGAAAAACATATGTGAAAACCTTCATAATATTTTCAGTATCTTCAGAAACCTAACAGACTTGTATATGTTCATGGTTTCATCTAAAAGTTGAAAAATTTGCAATTCCTTCTTGCACATAAATATGAATTTTTATATGATGCAATAGCTGTTATCTAGAGAAAATGTTGTTTTTGTTACTAGTGGAAATATGCTAATTTAGAATTGACACTTCAATAATGCTATTCTTTTCCTCATACTGGTGTTTGACAGCTGTCATCTTCTGTTATTTGTAAATTCCAATTAAGTCGACATACTTGCTTCACACCCCTCATGTAGGACGATGTAATTTGAGGGTGCATTTTTAAGTTGGTGAGATAATGTCTTTTCCCTCCGGCATCAAAAGCAATAAATAACATCTCTCTAAATATTACAAATAAAGAGACATCATTAATTTATACAGTGGAACAGTGATATCACATGGCCTAAAATACATGGCAAAAAAATCAATGTAACATGGGTTTGACTTTTTTCCTATAAGGCCTAGTTATCCAGAGTAACAGAGATTTTATGCTAACATAAGTTTACTGAAATCAGAGGGCATCAGTATATACTGGGTTACAAGTACCATCAACTCCATCCCAGTTGGGTCCTATATAGTAAGATTCTAGGGGAAGAGGGAAGAACACTGTTCACATACCATCTTTTTTTTTTTTTTTAACATCTTTATTGGTGTATAATTGCTTTACAATGGTGTGTTACTTTCTGCTTTATAACAAAGTGAATCAGTCATACATAAACATATGTTCCCATATGTCTTCCCTCTTGCGTCTCCCTCCCTCCCACCCTCCCTATCCCACCCCTCCAGGCTGTCACAAAAAACCGACCCAATATCCCTGTGCCATGCGGCTGCTTCCCACTAGCTATCTACCCTACTACGTTTGTTAGTGTGTATATGTCCATGACTCTCCCTCGCCCTGGCACACCTCACCCTTCCCCCTCCCCATAACCTCAAGTCCCTTCTCTAGGAGGTCTGCGTCTTTATTCCTGCCTTACCTCTAGGTTCTTCATGACATTTTTTTTTCTTAAATTCCATATATATGTGTTAGCATACAGTATTTGTCTTTTTCTTTCTGACTTACTTCACTCTGTATGACAGACTCTAGGTCTATCTACCTCATTACAAATAGCTCAATTCCGTTTCTTTTTATGGCTGAGTAATATTCCATTGTATATATGTGCCACATCTTCTTTATCCATTCATCCGAGGATGGACACTTAGGTTGTTTCCATCTCTGGGCTATTGTAAATAGAGCTGCAATGAACATTTTGGTACATGACTCTTTTTGAATTTTGGTTTTCTCAGGGTATATGCCCAGTAGTGGGATTGCTGGGTCATATGGTAGTTCTATTTGTAGTTTTTTAAGGAACCTCCATACTGTTCTCCATAGTGGCTGAACCAATTCACATTCCCACCAGCAGTGCAAGAGTGTTCCCTTTTCTCCACAGCCTCTCCAGCATTTATTGTTTCTAGATTTTTTGATGATGGCCATTCTGACTGGTGTGAGATGATATCTCATTGTAGTTTTGATTTGCATTTCTCTAATGATTAATGATGTTGAGCATTCTTTCATGTGTTTGTTGGCTGTCTGTATATCTTCTTTGGAGAAATGTCTATTTAGGTCTTCTGCCCATTTTTGGATTGGGTTGTTTTTTTTTTTTGTTATTGAGCTGCATGAGCTGCTTGTAAATTTTGGAGATTAATCCTTTGTCAGTTGCTTCATTTGCAAATATTTTCTCCCATTCTGAGGGTTGTCTTTTGGTCTTCTTTATGGTTTCCTTTGCTGTGCAAAAGCTTTGAAGTTTCATTAGGTCCCATTTGTTTATTTTTGTTTTTATTTCCATTACTCTAGGAGGTGGGTCAGAAAGGATCTTGCTGTGATTTATGTCATAGAGTGTTCTGCCTATGTTTTCCTCTAAGAGTTTGATAGTTCCTGGCCTTACATTTAGGTCTTTAATCCATTTTGAGCTTATTTTTGTGTATGGTGTTAGGGAGTGATCTAATCTCATACTTTTACAGGTAGCTGTCCAGTTTTCCCAGCACCACTTATTGAAGAGGCTGTCTTTTCTCCACCGTATATTCTTGCCTCTTTTATCAAAGATAAGGTGACCATATGTGTGTGGGTTTATCTCTGGGCTTTCTATCCTGTTCCATTGATCTATCTTTCTGTTTTTGTGCCAGTACCATACCGTCTTGATAACTGTAGCTTTGTAGTATAGTCTGAATCAGGGAGCCTGATTCCTCCAGTTCCTTTTTTCGTTCTCAAGATTGCTTTGGCTATTCGGGGTCTTTTGTGTTTCCATACAAATTGCAAAATTTTTTGTTCTAGTTCTGTGAAAAATGCCAGTGGTAGTTTCATAGGGATTGCATTGAATCTATAGATTGCTTTGGGTAGTAGAGTCATTTTCACAATGTTGATTCTTCCAATCCAAGAACATGGTATATCTCTCCATCTATTTGTATCATCTTTAATTTCTTTCATCAGTGTCTTATAATTTTCTGCATACAGGTCTTTTGTCTCCTTAGGTAGGTTTATTCCTAGATATTTTATTCTTTTTGTTGCAATGGTAAATGGGAGTGTTTTCTTGATTTCACTTTCAGATTTTTCATCATTAGTATATAGGAATGCCAGAGATTTCTGTGCATTAATTTTGTATCCTGCCACTTTACCAAATTCATTGATTAGCTCTAGTAGTTTTCTGGTAGCATCTTTAGGATTTTCTATGTATAGGATCATGTCATCTGCAAACAGTGACAGCTTTACTTCTTTTCCGATTTGGATTCCTTTTATTTCCTTTTCTTCTCTGATTGCTGTGGCTAAAACTTCCAAAACTATGTTGAATAAGAGTGGTGAGAGTGGGCAACCTTGTCTTGTTCCTGATCTTAGTAGAAATGCTTTCAGTTTTTCACCATTGAGGATGATGTTTGCTGTGGGCTTGTCCTATATGGCCTTTATTATGTTGAGGAAAGTTCCCTCTATGCCTACTTTCTGCAGGGTTTTTATCATAAATGGGTGTTGAATTTTGTCAAAAGCTTTCTCTGCATCTATTGAGATGATCATATGGTTTTTCTCCTTCAATTTGTTAATATGGTTTATCACATTGATAGATTTGCGTATATTGAAGAATCCTTGCATTCCTGGAATAAACCCCACTTGATCATGGTGTATGATCCTTTTAATGTGCTGTTGGATTCTGTTTGCTAGTATTTTGTTGAGGATTTTTGCATCTATGTTCATCAGTGATATTGGCCTGTAGTTTTCTTTCTTTGTGACATCCTTGTCTGGTGTTTATATCAAGGTGCTGGTGGCCTCGTAGAAGGAGTTTGGGAGTGTTCCTCCCTCTGCTATATTTTGGAAGAGTTTGAGAAGGATAGGTGTTAGCTCTTCTCTAAATGTTTGATAGAGTTCGCCTGTGAAGCCATCTGGTCCTGGGCTTTTGTTTGTTGGAAGATTTTTAATCACAGTTTCAATTTCAGTGCTTGTGATTGGTCTGTTCATATTTTCTATTTCTTCCTGATTCAGTCTTGGCAGGTTGTGCATTTCTAAGAATTTGTCCATTTCTTCCAGATTGTCCATTTTATTGGCATAGAGTTGCTTGTAGTAATCTCTCATGATCTTTTTTATTTCTGCAGTGTCAGTTGTTACCTCTCCTTTTTCATTTCTAATTCTATTGATTTGAGTCTTCTCCCTTTTTTTCTTGATGAGTCTGGCTAGTGGTTTATCTATTTTGTTTATCTTCTCAAAGAACCAGCTTTTAGTTTTATTGATCTTTGCTATTGTTTCCTTCATTTCTTTTTCATTTATTTCTGATCTGATTTTTATGATTTCTTTCCTTCTGCTAGCTTTGGGGTTTTTTTGTTCTTCTTTCTCTAATTGCTTGAGGTGCAAGGTTAGGTTGTTTATTCAGATGTTTCCTGCTTCTTAAGGTGGGCTTGTATTGCTATAAACTTCCCCCTTAGAACTGCTTTTGCTGCATCCCATAGGTTTTGGGTCGTTGTGTCTCCATTGTCATTTGTTTCTAGGTATTTTTTGATTTCCTCTTTGATTTCTTCAGTGATCACTTCATTATTAAGTAGTGTATTGTTTAGCCTCCATGTGTTTGTATTTTTTACAGATCTTTTCCTGTAATTGATATCTAGTCTCATGGCGTTGTGGTCAGAAAAGATACTTGATACAATTTCAATTTTCTTAAATTTACCAAGGCTTCATTTGTGACCCAAGATATGATCTATCCTGGAGAATGTTCCATGAGCACTTGAGAAAAATGTGTATTCTGTTGTTTTTGGATGGAATGTCCTATAAATATCAATTAAGTCCATCTTGTTTAATGTATCATTTAAAGCTTGTGTTTCCTTATTTATTTTCATTTTGGATGATCTGTCCAGTGGTGAAAGTGGGGTGTTTAAGTCCCCTACTATGAATGTATTACTGTCAATTTCCCCTTTTATGGCTGTTAGTATTTGCCTTATGTATTGAGGTGCTCCTATGTTGGGTGCATAAATATTTACAATCGTTATATCTTCTTCTTGGATCGATCCCTTGATCATTATGTAGTGTCCTTCTTTGTCTCTTTTAATAGTCCTTATTTTAAAGTCTGTTTTGTCTGATATGAGAATTGCTACTCCAGCTTTCTTTTGGTTTCCATTTGCATGGAATATCTTTTTCCATCCCCTTACTTTCAGTCTGTATGTGTCTCTAGGTCTGAAGTGGGTCTCTTGTAGACAGCATATATAAGGGTCTTGTTTTTGTATCCATTCAGCTAATCTGTGTCTTTTGGTGGGAGCATTTAGTCCATTTACATTTAAGGTAATTATCGATATGTATGTTTCTATTCCCATTTTCTAAATTGTTTTGGGTTTGTTATTATAGGTCTTTTCCTTCTCTTGTGTTTCTTGCCTAGAGAAGTTCCTTTAGCAGTTGTTGTAAGGCTGGTTTGGTGGTGCTGAACTCGCTGAGCTTTTGCTTGTCTGTAAAGGTTTTAATTTCTCCATCAAATCTGAATGAGATCCTTGCTGGGTAGAGTAGTCTTGGCTGCAGGTTTTTCTCCTTCATCACTTTCAATATGTCCTGCCAGTCCCTTCTGGCTTGTAGGGTTTCTGCTGAGAGATCAGCTGTTAACCTTATGGGGATTCCCTTATGTGTTATTTGTTGTTTTTCCCTTGCTGCTTTTAATATGCTTTCTTTGTATTTAATTTTTGACAGTTTGATTAATATGTGTCTTGGCGTATTTCTCCTTGTATTTATCCTGTATGGGACTCTCTGTGCTTCCTGGACTTGATTAACTATTTCCTTTCCCATATTAGGGAAGTTTTCAACTATAATCTCTTCAAATATTTTCTCAGTCCCTTTCTTTCTCTCTTCTTCTTCTGGAACCCCTATAATTCGAATGTTGGTGCGTTTAATGTTGTCCCAGAGGTCTCTGAGACTGTCCTCAGTTCTTTTCATTCTTTTTTCTTTATTCTGCTCTGCAGTACTTATTTCCACTATTTTATCTTCCAGGTCACTTATCCGTTCTGCCTCAGTTATTCTGCTATTGATCCCATCTAGAGTACTTTTAATTTCATTTATTGTGTTGTTCATCATTGCTTGTTTCATCTTTATTTCTTCTAGGTCCTTGTTAACTGTTTCTTGCATTTTGTCCATTCTATTTCCAAGATTTCGGATCATCCTTACTATCATTATTCTGAATTCTTTTTCAGGTAGACTGCCTATTTCCTCTTCATTTGTTAGGTCTGGTGGGTTTTTATCTTGCTCCTTTATCTGCTGTGTGTTTTTCTGTCTTCTCATTTTGCTTATCTTACTGTGTTTGGGGTCTCCTTTTTGCAGACTGCAGGTTCGTAGTTCCCGCTGTTTTTGATGTCTGTTTCCAGTGGCTAAAGTTGGTTCAGTGGGTTGTGTAGGCTTCCTGGTGGAGGGGACTAGTGCCTGTGTTGTGGTGGATGAGGCTGGATCTTGTCTCTCTAGTGGGCAGGTTCACGTCTGGTGGTGTGTTTTGGGGTGTCTGTGGCCTTATTATAATTTTAGGCAGCCTCTCTGCTAATGGGTGGGGTTGCGTTCCTGTTTTGCTAGTTGTTTGGCATAGGTTGTCCAGCACTGTGGCTTGCTGGTCGTTGAGTGAAGCTGGGTGCTGGTGTTAAGATGGAGGTCTCTGGGGGATTTTCGCCGTTTGATATTATGTGGAGCTGGGAGGTCTCTTGTTGACCAGTGTCCTGAAGTTGGCTGTCCTACCTCAGAGGCAGAGCCCTGACTCCTGGCTGGAGCACCAAGAGCTTTTCATCCACACGGCTCAGAATAAAAGGGAGAAAAAGTAGAGGGAATTAGTAGAAGTATGAGGAAAGAAAGAAGGAAAGGAGGGAGGGAAGGAAGAAAGAAAGAAAGAAGCAAAGAAGGAAAGAAGGCAAGAAGGAAAGCAAGGAGGGAGAGAGGAAGGAAGGAAGGAGGGAAAGAAGGAAAAAAGAAAGAAAAGATACAGTACAAATAAAATAAAGTATAATAAAGTTATTGAATTAAAAAGTTCTTTAGAAAAAAAAAAGGGACGGATAGAACCTTAGGACAAATGTTGGAAGCAAAGCTATACAGACAAAATCTTCCACAGAAACATACACATACACTGTCACTAAAAGAGGTAAAGGGGGAAAAATCATAAATCTTGCTGTCAGAGACCACCTCCTCAATTTGGGATGATTCGTTGTCTAAAGGAGGGAAGGAAGAAAGGAAAGAAAGAAGGTAAAGTATAATAACGTTATTAAAATTAAAATTGATTATTAAGAAAAAAATTTAAAAAAAAAACCATGGACGGATAGAACCCTAGGACAAATGGTGGAAGCAAGACTATACAGACAAGATCTCACACAAAAGCATACACATACACATTCAGAAAAAGAGGAAAAGGGAAAAAAATCATAGATCTTACTCCTAAAGTCCACTTCCTTAATTTGGGATGATTGGTTGTCTATTCAGGTATTCCACAGATGCAGGTATATCAAGTTGATTGTGGAGCTTTAATCCGCTGCTTCTGAGGCTGCTGGGAGAGATTTCCCTTTCTCTTCTTTGTTCTCACAGCTCACGGGGGCTCAGCTTTGGATTTGGCCCTGCCTCTGCGTGTAGGTCGCTGGAGGGCGTCTGTTTTTTGCTCAGACAGGACGGGGTTAAAGGAGCCGCTGATTCGGGGGCTCTGGCGCACTCAGGCCGGCGCGGAGGGAGGGGCACGGAGTGCGGGGCGGGCCTGCGGAGGCAAAGTCCAGCGTGACTTTGCACCAGCCTGAGGCCCGCCGTGCGTTCTCCCGGGGAAGTTGTCCCTGGATCCCGGGAACCTGGCAGTGGCGGGCTGCACACGTTCCGTGGAAGAAGGGTGTGGAGACTGACCTGTGCTCGCACACAGGCCCCTTGGTGGCGGCAGCAGCAGCCTTAGCGTCTCCCGCCCGTCTCTGGGGTCCGCGCTTTTAGCCGCAGCTCGCGCCCGTCTCTGAAGTTCCTTTAAGCAGCGCTCTTAAACCCCTCTCCTCGCGCACCAGGAAACAAAGAGGGAAGAAAAAGTCTCTTGCCTCTTCGGCAGGTGCAGACTTTTCCCCGGACTCCCTCCCGGCTAGTCGTGGTGCACCAACCCCTTCAGGCTATGTTCAAGCCGCCAACCCCAGTCCTCTCCCTGCGCTCCGTCCGAAACCGAAACCCGAGCCTCAGCTCGCAGCCCCGCCCGCCCCGGCGGGGGAGCAGACAAGCCTCTGGGGCTGGTGAGTGCCAGTCGGCACCGATCCTCTGTGCGGGAATCTCCCCGCTTTGCCCTCCGCCCCCGTTGCTGTGCTCTCCTCCGCGGCTTCGAAGCTCCCCCCCCCCCCCGCGCCTCCCGCAGTCTCCGCCCGCGAAGGGGCTTCCTAGTGTGTGGAAACTTTTCCTCCTTCACAGCTCCCTCCCACTGGTGCAGGTGCCGTCCCTATTCTTTTGTCTCTGTTTTTTCTTTTTTTTTTTTTTTTCTTTTGCCCTACCCAAGTACGTGGGGAGTTTCTTGCCTTTTGGGAGGTCCGAGGTCTTTTGCCAGCCTTCAGTAGGTGTTCTGTAGGAGTTGTTCCACGTGTAGACGTATTTCTGGTGTATCTGTGGGGAGGAAGGTGATCTCCGCGTCTTACTCTTCCGCCATCTTCCCGTCCCTCCACATACCTTCTTTGTGAATGCTTGGCAATTCACCATTGCTTTTACTTTGTGAGTCTCCCTCCTTCAGTGACCCATTTAAAAATGCAGTCATTTCTTGAAGAGGTGAAACAGCAAGTCTTCTATACATGATATGGATGATTTTGTTTGTTAGTTGGTACATGTGATAATGGAGACTTGAGTGCTTTGTAAAGGAGGGGACTCTAAGAAAACACAAAGAAATGCTAAGCAATCTCACCCTTCTTCAAAGTGTGTCTAAGGCTGGTCAGGCATAGCATCACTAGTAGAGCAACCTCTTCTTCCCTGAGAGCCTCATATCTGTGTGTGTTCAAAGAATCCCTCTTAACCCAGTGCCTGCTAGGGTTCTCTTCATTCTTCCCATCAAAGAGAGTCCTAAAGATAAAAGCAAGAGAGTAATTTAAACAACATGAACTGATTTTCCCATTTTTGAATCCTAAGGTCAAAAAATTTAACTGTTTAGGGCTTCCCTGGTGGCGCAGTGGTTGAGAGTCCGCCTGCTGATGCAAGGGACACGGGTTCGTGCCCCGGTCTGGGAAGATCCCATGTGCCACGGAGCGGCTGGGCCCGTGAGCCACGGCCACTGAGCCTGCGCGTCCGGAGCCTGTGCTCCACACGGGAGAGGCCACAACAGTGAGAGGCCTGCGTACTGCAAAAAAAATAAAATAAAATAAAAATACTCTCCTGAGTAAACATATTTTACAAGCACTATTCCAATCACACGAAATGAATCCCAACTCTCTAATCTTCACTTATTTCTTCAGCTCAAGATGCAACTATGCCTTTTGGATATCTCTTATGAAAATTCCCTAGATTCCTTAAACTCAACACCATCAGCATAATTCCTCCTTCTCTCGTTCTCACCCCCATAAACTGACTTCTCCTATATTGTTTATGATCATTGTTAGCATCACCTAAAGGACAGGACTACTTCCTTATCATCTCCATCTGTAAGTACATTTATTCCAGTTCATAAATACTTGGGATTGACGTGTACACACTGCTATATTTAAAAATGAATAACCGACAAGGACCTGCTGTATAACATAGGGAACTCTGCTCAATATTTTGTAACAACCTAATTGGGAAAAGAATTTGAAAAAGAATAGTGACATGTATATGTATAGCTAAAACAACACTTTGCTGTACACCTGAAACTAACACAACATTGTTAATCAACTATACTCCAATATAAAATAAAAAGTTCAAAAAAAAATACTACTTGAAACTGTTAATTTCAATTCTTGCCAACACAGACTTGCTCAAGCCCTCATGGTTAGCCCTTGCCTGTCCCATTTCCATGGCACGTACCCACAGTGATGTTTGCCTTTCAGGCTAGTCCCTACTCAAGTCACAGAAAGGCTCAGCGGGAGTCAAGTCAGTCACTATGGGCTAAGCACTAGGGGTGTGATGCTGAATGGAGGGAAATATAGTTTCTATAAATGTTGTAACTATTAAATACATATTTATTAGTATGACATGTGCTAAAATAGAAGAAATCTAGCTTCTAAATTTACCTTGAAGTAAGGGATTCCAGAAAGACTGCATTAAGAAAATGGCATTTAAACTAGGATCAGAGGAATGAGGAAAAGATAAGTAGGATGTTACCGTATAGTTGAAAAGGCGGGCAGGTTGAGAAGGAAAATTATTATGGATGTTTCTGGTAAATGTAGTAGGTAAATGTGTAAAGTCCTGAGGTGGAAAAGAGCAAAGACACAGTACAAGAAACAGAAAAAATTCAATGTGGTTGCCGAGGAAAGGAAGAGTAGTATAGAAACAATATGAAGGTGGAAGCCTGGGTGAGCCAAGGCCATGAATGGTTAAGGGAAATGTATGAGAATTTACTTTAAGAGAAAAAAGTACAGGAATCTAAGCAAAAGGGATCTTTGTGACTACTGTGTGGGGAATGGAAGATCAAGGGTATGTACTTCTAGATAAATCCAGAGGCTGTTGGAGAATTACAAATGAGAGATGACGTTACTTAGAGCAGATTCCTGCAATGGATATGAGAGGAACTGGATGGATGTTAGCTGCACATGGGTGGCAGAATCTACGGGAGTTGGGGTTGATGTTATGTGAAAATTAAGAGAAAATAGCACAGAAGTACCAATGGATAGTGCAATAGTCCCTCCTTCTCTCCACCAGGTAAAAGCCTAGCTTGCTCACACTAGGTTTCTAATGTTCCTCGGTGATCTATTTAAGATTTTAGAAAGCTATTCAAGTATCATTATTGGAGGTTGACTGTCAAACTCAACTTTGTGCGGAAAGTTCATTTAAAGTGACTTAAGAAAACTCCACCAACTTCCCCCGGGGAAGGGAAGACAACTGTGTCCCAGCTTCCCGAGCTTAGACAGCCTCACCCCGTAGGGGGTGGGGCAGTGGGAGGCTGCCACCTTCACCCCCGGCCCGAGTCACGGAGACAGTTGGGGTGAGGGTGAAGTCGACGAGGAGGAGGTATGCAACCGAGTGGCCCGTGACCTGCGGGCGGAGTTCTCGGCCGGGGCGTCATTGGAACCTAGAAAGGACTCGCTACTCCGGCCAGATGGGGACGGGTCTCCCGCCCTGCCCGATAAACGCAATGGCATTTTCTCGGCGGATGCGGGCGGCAGAGCCCAAGCCCGGCGCTGGCCGGTCCAGGTCCTCTCAGTTCTCTGTTCGCTGCTGTTTCCCATCCTCCTCGCCTTCCTTCTCGCCATCACCTACCTGATCGTAAAAGAGTTACATGCTGAAAATTTGAAGAACGAAGATGATGTACACACTGGACTGTTAGGATTCTGGACTCTACTTATAATATCCCTAACTGCTGGAATCTCCTGCTGCAGCTTTTCTTGGACAGTGACTTATTTTGATTCTTTTGAACGGTAAGGCCAGCAGGTCCGGGGAGGGGCCCAGGGAGCCAGACAGAACCCCCGCCAAAGTGGCTGATGCAACCAACACCTGACATTGCCACACCACTCGGCCCCGGTCTTCCCGCTTTCCGAGGGGCGGAACCAACGGCTCTGAGGCTGATGCAACCGACACCTGACATTGCCACAACACCCGAGAGATTAGCAAAAAAGGGCTGCTTCACACAGCAAGCACCTCCCCTGCGTCCGCCCCTATAAATTTTGTTCGTGCCTGCACCCGGTCGCGACTTCTCTGGCCCCTTTCTCTCGGACCAGTGAACCTCGTCCGGGAGCGTTCCCAAATAAAGCTTGTTTAAGCTCTCCTCCGTTTTTGGTGCCATTCCTTACATTTGGTGCCGAAACCCAGGAGGGGTACCCAGCCCCACAAATTACCGCGGGGCCACCCCTCCCGACCGGGGACCTCCGCTCACCCACCCGATCCGGCAGAAGCGGGGTAAGTCCCTCCTTCGTTCCCCTCGACCCCCAGGGTTCCTACCCACCGGACTCCCTGTCCTTAACCGTGGCCGCGTCAGGGACTCCTCCGTCTTCCCTCCGAGCCTCGGGCGATTGTGGAGACGTCCCAACAGCCTGACTGCTCTCCGATCCGCCGTGACCAGAGATTGAGACCAGAGACGTCTCTCTCTTTCTCTGTTCACCCGGGGACAGACGGAGGTCATGGGGACTTCAGAATCCAAACCAGATCCTAAGACACTCCTGGGGCGTCTCCTGGCCAACTTTACAAAACTCGGCTTTTCTCAAGACCTCCGCCGCAGGCGGCTCATATTCTATTCCACCGAGCCCTGGCCACAGTACCCTCTAGACAATTAATCTAAATGGCCTCCTGAATGGACTTTCGATTTCAACATTCTCCGCGATTTAGATAACTACTGCCGCAGGACGGGTAAATGGTCCGAGGTTCCCTACGTCCAGGCCTTCTGGTATTTACGCTCCCGCCCTTCCCTCTGCGTCGATTGTTCCACTTCCCAGATCCTTCTTGCCTAACAGACATCTCCTACATCCAAGCCCCTAATTTCCTTTGACGATGACCCCTCTCCACTCACCGACCCACCCGAATCTCTCGCCTCTCCCCCCTCCAGAGCTCCTCTCCAACCCCCACCCGACCCTGGACCGGCCCCTCTCCCTCCTGAGCCCACCTCAGCGCCCCCCACCACTCCCCCGCTTCCCCCGGCAACCTCCCCCTTGGCCCCCCCTTCCCCCGCTTCTTCTCCCTCCGTCTCTCTCTCATCACCCCTCTCCTCGCCAGTCAGCTCACACACCCGCTCTCACCGCCACGACTCCCAGGACCCAAACCTTCTCTGTCCCATAAGAGAGGTGGCCAGAGCGGAAGGATTAGTTAGAGTTCATGTTCCCTTTTCCCTCCAAGATCTCTCTCAAATAGAAAAGCTATTAGGCTCCTTTTCTGCCAGCTCCTCCCGCTACATCAAAGAATTTCGCTACCTCTCTCAAGCTTACGATCTAACCTGGCACGACATCTTTGTGATCCTATCTTCTACTCTGACCCCCGACGCGAGGGAAAGAATTCAAACTGCTGCCCGAAACCACGCAGATCAGGTCCACCTCACTGATAACTCTGTGCCCGTCGGAGCCACTGCCGTTCCTGGCACCGATCCGGGCTGGAGTTATCAGGACGGCCAAGACGGTCGCCGCAAAAGCGATCTAATGATCCAAAGCCTCTTGGCTGGTATGCAGGCTGCCTCCCGCAAGATTGTCAACTTCGAAAAGCTAAAAGAGATAACCCAAGAGCCCAGCTCCCGCAAGATTGTCAACTTCGAAAAGCTAAAAGAGATAACCCAAGAGCCCAGTGAAAATCCAGCCGTTTTTCTCAACCGCCTTACAGAGGCCCTTACTCTATACACGCGCTTGGACCCTGACACCCCGGCAGGCGCAACGGTCTTGGCCACCCACTTTATCACCCAGTCAGCCCCTGATATCAGGAAAAAACTTAAGCGGGCAGAGGACGCCCCCCAGACTCCCATCCGAGACCTGGTAAAAATGGCCTTTAAAGTCTACAATGCCCGTGAGGATTTGGCAGAATCCAGCCGACAGGCTCGGATGCACCAAAAGGTGGCCCTCCAGACCCAAGCCCTCGTAGCCGCCCTGCGGCCGCCATCTCCCATGGGCAACATCCATGGGACCTGCCGCAGGCAACCCCACCAGGGGCCTGCTTCAAGTGCGGAAAAGAGGGCACTGGGCTCGCCAATGTCCCAATCCCCGGCCTCCTTCCAAGCCCTGCCCTGGCTGCGGGCTAACAGGCCATTGGAAAAGTGACTGCCCTATGGCCGGCCCTCCCTCAGCGCCTCCACGTGGAGGGCGGACCGACCCGACGGCTCCACCACTCGAACTCCTGGGACTGGCTGACGACTGACAACACCCGGACTCGAAGACCCCCATCACCCTCGCCGAGCCCAGGGTGACGCTACAGGTAGCGGGTAAGTCCATCTCATTCCTGGTGGACACGGGGGCTACCTATTCGGTCTTGCCTACATATTCCGGGCCAGTTTTTCCTTCCCAGATCTCGGTTATGGGCATCGACGGTAAGCCGTCCTTCCCGCTCCAGACCAGCCCCCTCTCATGTTACATCGAGAGGCTCCCTTTTACTCATTCTTTCTTGGTCATACCGTCCTGCCCAGTTCCTCTGCTAGGTCGTGATGATCTCTTCCAATTAGGGGCCTCTCTCCAACTGGCCAGACTTGATCCCAAGGCCCCCTCCTCTCAACTCCTGCTCCCCCTCCTCGGTCTGGCAGCGGAGCCCTCTCCCTCCTCTCTTCCTCCTCCCATTTCCCCCAACCGGATAGACCCCCAGGTCTGGGATACATGGAGACCCATAATAGTGACACACCACCCCCCTGTCCTAATCCGTCTTAAAGACCCCTCCAAGTTTCCATCCAGGCCCCAATTCCCCATCTCTGAAACTCATCTAAGGGGCTTACAACCTATTATCACCAGACTCTTAGACCAGGGGCTCCTCGTCCCCACGGACTCTCCCTGCAACACCCCATCCTGCCTGTCCGCAAGGCCTCAGGAGATTACCGCCTGGTCCAGGACCTCCGACTGATCAATGAGGCGATAATTCCCCTCCACCCAGTCGTGCCAAACCCGTACACTTTGCTCTCCCATATCCCCCGTCCACCACACATTGTACGGTCCTCCATCTCAAAGACGCCTTCTTTTCTATCCCCCTACACCCTGATTCCTACTTCCTTTTTGCTTTCACCTGGACAGATCCGGATACCCAGGCTTCCCGCCAGCTTACCTGGACGGTTCTTCCCCAGGGCTTCCACGATAGCCCCACCTCTTTGGCCAGGCTCTGGCACGGGACCTCGCTTCCTGCCCTCTCACCTCCAGTATAGTCCTCCAGTACGTGGATGACCTCCTCCTCTGTAGCCCATCTCTCAGCCTCTCAAAACAGCACACTGCTGACCTCCTCAATTATCTCGGCTCTCGCAGCTATCGGGTCTCTCCAGCCAAGGCCCAACTGTCTACACCCTCGGTAACCTACCTGGGAATCCACCTTACCCCCACAGCAAACAGCCTGACAGCCGACCGCACCCAGGCCATCCACGACCTCCAACCTCCAGAGACAGCTGACCAGATTCTCTCCTTTCTGGGCCTGATAGGACTTGTCCGACACTGGATACCTAACTTTGCTCTTCTTGCTAAACACCTATATTTGGTTGCTAAAGAAACCCCCCAAGGACCCCTTACTTCTCCCTCCACTGTTTGACGGGCCTTTCTCACCCTCAGAGATTTAGAAAAAAAGAACCTCACAATTTGCTATGGCAGCCGCCCAAACTTAACGATGCACTCCCTTGCAACTCATCTCTCCCCGTAACTACGCCAATGCGGGCCCCACCAGGCTTGTTCTTTTGGTGTAATGGCTCCCTTACAAAAGAGGTCAATTCTTCCTCCCCCTTCCCATGTATCCCCGTCACCCTTGTTCCACAACTCATGTGGCCAAGCCGAATTTCTCTCACTTACCACACAACTTTTTGGCCGAGAAAAAAGGGCCATCTTTCTCCCTATGGTCGCAGGCATTTCCCTCGCCTCCTCTCTCGTCGCTGCGGGCATCGGGGGAGGAGCCCTAACACAGTGTCTCAACATCCCGCGACCTAGAACAGAAACTCCAGCTAGCCATCGAGGCCTCTGCCACCTCCATCACCTCCCTCCAGCACCCGAGTTGGCCTCCAAAATCGACGCGCCCTGGACCTTCTGACAGCCGACAAAGGAGGTACCTGCCTCTTCCTACAGGAAGAGTGCTGCTACTACATCGAGACAGGGGTCGTTGAAGACAACATGGATGCTCTCCGGCGCTTAAAAGAACTCCAACGCAGGCAGCGACAATCCACCTCCCCCATCCCCGATTGGTGGCGGTCCACCCTCTATACCTGGCTAACACCAACCCTAGGCCCCTTAATCCTTATCTGCATCCTATTCATGCTTGCCCCCTGTTTCCTCAGGTTTCTCCGCAGCTGCATACAAGAAGTCTCTCGGGTGGCGGTAAATCAGATGCTCCTCCACCCATATACCTTACTACCCACAGAACCCCCCGCGGCCGTCCTCCCCTAACCTGCGGACCGCTGGCCGCCCGACTCCCTTCCGGCGCCCCCGTACAGCAGGAGGTAGCCAGAGACCAAACGTCGCCCCATTAACACCAAAGAAGTCAGGATGTAAGGCCAGCAGGTCCGGGGAAGGGCCCAGGGAGCCAGACGGAATCCCTGCCAAAGTGGCTGATGCAACCAACACCTGACATTGCCACACCACTCGGCCCCGGTCTTCCCGCTTCCCGAGGGGCGGAACCAACGGCTCTGAGGCTGATGCAACCGACACCCGACATTGCCACAACACCCGAGAGATTAGCAAAAAAGGGCTGCTTCACACAGCAAGCACCTCCCCTGCGTCCGCCCCTATAAATTTTGTTCGTGCCTGCACCCGGTCGCGACTTCTCTGGCCCCTTTCTCTCGGACCAGTGAACCTTGCCCGGGAGCGTTCCCAAATAAAGCCTGTTTAAGCTCTCCTCCGTTTTTGGTGCCGTTTCTTACATGAACCAGGAATGTTTCCTCCTACTCCTCTTTCACCTGCCAGGTTCAAGAAACTGACTGGACATTCTTTCCACGTGAGCTATAGTGGGGCAATTTTGAACGGCATTGTAACTGCTCTTACTGTAGCTCGGTGCCTCCTGTAAACCCACACAGAAGCAATATTCTTGACAAAACTTAATCATGATGGCTTTGTAATTACAGGGAAGAACACCATTGCCTACTCAGAAGACCAAGAAACCTGCTGCTCATTATGTGGTTCAGATACGTGTCATATCATCATCACTATGGAGGACCTCCTAAGCATCGTTCTAGAGCCTAGGCATTGGGAATATCTAAGTATTAAGTTTGAAGTAATGCTTAAAATTGTAAGATGTTTACCTCATCTTTTTACTTTTGTGTGCACTGTCCTTATAAGTTGTAGAAAACATTTTAATGGAACTCAAACTCTTAAACTTGGATGCAGAACATCCTGTATCAATGCCTGCCTTTCCATGTATATGTATATACTACAGGTTTTGCTAAGAAATACTGATAGTACTGTTTGCGATAGAAATAGTTCTTATTTATTCATTATATTAGGAAAGCAAACAATGCCTACTACTTAGACATTTTACAGAAGCTACTTTTAAATCAGAATATTTAGTTTTCGATATATAGAAGGTGCATTTATATTTTTTAATGGGCTATGGTTCTTTATGTGTTGTTTTACATATTTTCCTACTATATCTTGAATTTGTATGTTTTTAAGTTGTTACATCTAGGCAAATGTAAATATTTTTTTAGCTCGTGCAAACCTTAATACTTACCATTTTTAATAAGTATTTTGTCTTTTAAGAAAAGCACACTGGCCTGAGTTTAAAACTAAGTAAACTCATTTTTAAAAAAAAAACTGAAAAAAGTTTAAGCCATGAAAATATTCAGGAAATTTAAAGCTATTCACTATTTCCATTTTCACAATTCCAGATATTTATCATGGTGTATATATGATTACTTCAACAAAACTGATATTATCTTGTTTTTAATAAATATAAACCTGAAGTTTTTATGTTTAGAAATGCTTGAACTAGTTTGTTTTTAATCTCCAAAATTTGGTTACCAAAATAGAAAAGGTATTTTGATACAGTGTGTACATGTATAATTTTTTAATGTATAGTTTCCTTATTTTCCTATTTAAATGTTCTTTTGTAATTGTGCTGTTTTGTTTTTTCATAGTAATTAAGCCTTAACTGTTCCCACTTCCTTTCTAAATACCTGTTTAGAACAGTCACTTCAATTTTAGAAAGATGGACTATTTTAAATACTGTTTTCCCTGGCCACGGAAAAACCTACATTAGGATAGCACTGTGTAGCAAAAACACAATGCTTATTCAGGCCAAATGGGAAATGAGTATCTGCAGCGTGTTCCTGTTATCTGCTGATTGTTGTTACTAAGTAAATGATTTAATAATAATGTTTCAATAAATAAATAAAGTGACTTCATAACGAAGTCATGAATACTAATCTTAACCCAAACCCAAAAGATGATCCCAACTCACAACTTCAGCCTACTTCCCTCACAGTTCCTACCAGAGCTGTAGTTCAGGTTTGGGCTTTCTTTTTTTGCTATTTCTAAAATCACCTTGCGTGAGTTTTGGTAATTAACAATCAACACTTACCCGTTTTCTAAAATTACTACTGAACTGTAGTTTTCATGTCCTAGAACTTTAGAACAATTTTTCTCCCCTTACTGACAATTTTGGTTTCTGATTTCAGAATCCAGACAGACTCTGGATTTATCATACTCCTTTGTTTTCAAGTTTGAACCATGGATATTCACATGTTCTAAATGCCAAGGTGAATTTTCTGGAGCCCCTTTTCTCTTTGTTTCGTTTGGCCAGCAGTACAGAATTTGTGGCATTTGTTATCCCTGATTTGCTATATTGTAATTGTTGTTTGCTTCTTCTTGCCTTAATATCAATAGTTTCCTACAAAAGTGTCACTGCACAACTTCACCAGGCTTATCTTTAGAAAAGAAAATTTCTAAAGTCACTCTCATTCTTATGCATGCTGATTTCTCATTTGTAGAGAATACTTATCCTGTCCAGTTTCACAGTGGTCTAGTCTTCCTAATATTAACATCAACACCTCACATCTGGTGACATTCATAGATCCAAAACTGTGCTTGCTGAGTTATATTTTTAAAAATATTCTTTGTTATTTTTAGTCCATAAAATTCCTCATTCTTCAGACCACATGATGATTGTTATTTCTTTTATGAGGGCTTTTCTACTTCCCCATCTTTGGATTTGTTTATTCCACAATATACAATAAAACACTGTTAAGCCAGTTTTCACAGCTTTCTAGATGAAATAATGCGTGGATTATAGTCTCTATCGTTATAGCATGGAAAAATACTTCTGATTATGTCCTGCATCCTAAAATGGAAATTTTCTCATTGTAGCATCAAAAATAGTACACCCACATGAGAAATCTTTAAAAAAAATACTTGATGATTAAAAATTCATTACATTTATGGGACCCTCAGAAAATCTTGAGTAACTAAAACTCCAGTATACAAAACCTTAGTAAATTTCTATAGCATATGTATTTATTTTGAAGCATAGCTATACACTGCCACCTATGTGCTACCCTACCAACATGTCCGTACATCATTTTGGACTAGAAAAATAATTACTTTCAGAGTTATTTCCTTATGTGTTATTCTCTGACACAAAACTGCACACTTCTTTGGGATAGAAATCATGTCTAAATCATTTTACTATTCCTCCATATTTGGCTATTAAGTGGTCACTGAATAAATTAATAAACTCCCTGCAATATTCATCATAAAGTTATAATCTTAACCAAAAAAAGCATTGTATAGGCATATATCTTTGCTTTATAAAATGTCTCTAGTTGGGAAACTCCTAATAAGTATGTTAAGCTATACACTTATACCAAATTTTGAAAAATTGGCTCTGCAATGGTCTGGTACAGATATTTGTGAGATATATCACCCTTTCTATATTTGGGTTGGGGAGGAGAATTGTAGAAGGAAGGGTGACATTTCTAGAATATATTTTTCCTTCAACCAACAAATTTCATCCATTTTGATAGAAAAGACATCATTTTTAACCTATCATTTCAGAATCTCTTCTAAAGCAATTCTATGACTCAACCTTAGGTTCCAATACTACCAACATGGGTCAAATAGAAAGAAGTTGTAGTTACCAGCTTTCCCGTACCTCAGTATCACTCGTGGACTGTGGCTAAGTCTACAGAGAGTCATTAGAATTTCCTCTCTAGACAAAAATTGTGAAAAATCATGATGACACAATCAAAACATAATTATTTTATATTATCATGTGCATTCTCATTGAGATTCCAAGAATTGCAATACCTCCTCTTTAAGATTTCCAACGTTTTCATGTACTCACTTTTCATTATAAGTGAAGTATGGATTCAATAGAAATAATTAGAACTTTACCAGATTATGGGTATATCTGTGGACATATCACTAGCTCATAGTCACAACCAAGACTGCATGGAAATATGTAAACCATAATTCAAAAAGAGTCATGTACCAATATGTTCATTGCAGCTCTATTTACAATAGCCAGGACATGGAAGCAACCGAAGTGTCCATCAACAGATGAATGGATAAAGAAGATGTGGCACATGTATACAATGGAATATTACTCAGCCATAAAAAGAAACGAAATTGAGTTATTCGTAGTGAGGTGAATGGACCTAGAGTCTGTCATACAGAGTGAAGTAAGTCAGAAAGAGAAAAACAAATACCATATGCTAACACATATATGTGGAATTTAAGGGGGAAAAAAAAGTCATGAAGAACCTAGGGGTAAGATGGGAATAAAGACACAGACCTAATAGAGAATGGGCTTGAGGATATGGGGAGGGGGAAGGGTAAGCTGTGACAAAGTGAGAGAGTGGCATGGTCATATATACACTACCAAAGGTAAAATAGCTAGCTAGTGGGAAGCAGCCGCATAGCACAGGGAGATCAGCTCGGTGCTTTGTGACCACCTAGAGGGGTGGGATAGGGAGGGTGGGAGGGAGGGAGACGCAAGAGGGAAGACATATGGGAACATATGTATAACTGATTCACTTTGTTATAAAGCAGAAAATAACACACCACTGTAAAGCAATTATACTCCAATAAAGATGTTAAAAAAAAAAAAGGAATCTCAGAAAGATATGAGATTTACCCATGGAACCAGAACTCTCCTATTCTTCTTCCAAGTCAGGCTGTCATTTTCCCTCTTTACATCTGTGCTTCTTGTGCTGTCTCAGAAAGCTGAGTACCAGGTATAGCCACCTCCTGCAAGAGTTTTCCTTGAGCCCTCAGGGGACTGAATCTGCCATCTGTCCTGTAGGGAAGTAATTGGAATCTCTCCCTCTCTCCCTCACTCTTGTGCTTTCTTCCCTATATCCTTTCTTGTGCACTGGTCTGAAGCAGTGCTGATTCAGGCCCCAGGTAACATAGCTGAACATCAGTCTGTAATCAACGTATTTCCACAGCTACGTATTTCTTGCCCTCTCATAAGGTCTTAAAAAGAACTCATCATACTGATTGGCAGTTTAAAATCACCAAGCCATTTCTCCCTAGGGACATGGCTGTATTCATACTTAAACCTAAATACAATGCTCGTAGGTATAATGTCTACATCACTAAATATGTGGGTTAACTAGAATAATATATGCTGTACCATTTATATAAATTTCAAAAGCAGGCAAAGCTGATCTATGTTGTTAGAAATCAGAATGTGGTTACTCCTGGGGTGTTGAGGAATAATGCTTGGCAGAGATATGAGTAGTGTTGATAACGTTGTTTCTGGATCTGGGTAAGTGGCTATATAGGTGTGTTCAGTCTGTGAAAACTGAATTGTATAAATCTATTATATATGTACTTTTTGTGTATACATGTTAATAAAATGTTTTAGAAAGATACAAAAATATACAGAATAAAATAGGAAAGTTCTCTTTTATCAGACATATCTTAAACCCACTCTTCTCTCCAGAGCAAACTGATAAAATAATTTTTTCATATACTTCCAGACCTTCTTTTTCTATGCACACACATAAAAATATGCATGTACCTATATTAAATATCCATATAACCCTGACATATGCAAATGAGAACTTGCAGTGGGCTCATCAAAGACAACGTGCAGGGCTTCCCTGGTGGCGCAGTGGTTGAGAATCTGCCTGCTAATGCAGGGGACACGGGTTCGAGCCCTGGTCTGGGAAGATCCCACATGCCACGGAGCAACTAGGCCCGTGAGCCACAACTACTGAGCCTGCGCGTCTGGAGCTTGTGCTCTGCAACAAGAGAGGCCGTGATAGTGAGAGGCCCGTGCACCGCGATGAAGAGTGGCCCCCACTTGCCACAACTAGAGAAAGCCTTCGCACTGAAACGAAGACCCAACACAGCAGAAATAAATAAATAAATTACGAAAACTCCTATCCCCAACATCTAAAAAAAAAAAAGCGCTGGGTATTTATAAAAAAAAAAGACAACGTGCATGTATCTTTCAACTTTGCAGTCAGCAATTTCATGTTGGTACCTTGAAATTGGCCATGTAGGAATATTTATAATACAGAAATTAGGCAGTGCCACAAACCAGAGGGTTGTGGGTTTTTTTTTTCTGAAAGCAGAGTTATGACTTCTAAATTTTTGCTCTTTGAAAGGATGGTGCTCTAAACTTAATAACATACAGATTGAATATATTGCTTCAATGTTTCCTGTTATCCAAAGTTGCCAGTGAAAATTCTGAGGTTCAAACAATTCTTAGTATTTGTAGAAAAAAATTATTTTGCTCACTCTCTTGCCGTCTCTGACATTAAATTTTTCTTATATCCTTGGGGTTTGGGGAATTTTACTACGTCTCTCTTGGTGAGATCCAACTTCTTGTAGAATAAGCTCGGGTAAGCACCCTGATGAGGGGTTGTTTAAATTAGGTTTCCTACTGCCCAGGAACCACAAGAGGTGACAGTCTACATAGTTAATTTCTATACCCACCTCTTCTCCCAAAGACAAATACACCCTAAGTATCTTGAACATCCCTAGGAGAAGTGGACTTATTTGCCTTAGAGGACTGGGATTATATAATAGCCAAGATTGGGAAGAGTGAGCACTGCCATAAAAGCAGTCAGAGCACAGATTTTACATTCATAGAAACATGGGTTAAAATTGTGGCACTACCATTTATTAGTGTATTTAACTTTGGTCAAATATAATTTCTTTGAACTTCATTGCCTCAATTAAGAAATGAGGAAGTGTGTTTATATGTTTTGGTTTTGTTATTGAGGATCAAATAATGTTCTATATATAAAGAAACTATCTTAGTGCTCAGAACAGAATAGGCACGAAAAATATGTTAGTTTCTTTTAATTTATTCACTTTAGTACCCAAAACATTGTCCTACATGCCACTGAGGGCTAAAGATCAAACTCTGACCTTTCTTTTCTTCTCCATACTCTCAATTCACTCACAACTGTTTGGAACAAGGGATACTCTATAGCAGAGGAGTGCTTTACTCTGCTATTTACTTGCTCCTATTAACTAACTGCTCTGTTATCTGAAAAAGGTCAGACCTGTCTTCGTTATCCCAGGTTCCTTATCTCTAAAATGAGAGGGTCATTTGGATAAACTCTAGTATTTACCAACCTAGAATTCTATGACATTAAGATCTGCCCATCTGCCCATGTAAGGGCAAGAGTTGAGAGTAAAGGTACAGATGTGCAGGGGTTTAAACTGAAGTGGGAAGCCCATCCTTTTCCAAAACAAGGTAGGATAACCACCAAACAGAGTGGGTGGTAACAATGAGGTAGAGAGTAGTGGTTCGCTGGAGGTTCTAATGAACCCAGAATAAGAAGGGTTTAATGAGAGATGCTAAGGGTAGAGGTGACAGTGAGTTTGAACGATACTATAATAGCTAGTAGTGAATGAATGAACACTTACTATATGCTGAGAGATATGCCCATATCTCACTGAGTCCTCACTGTGAAGCTGGTTCTATTATTTTTTATCTTTCACAAATATGGACACTGAAACTTAAAGAGATTAGTAATTTTACCAAGATTATACAGCTAATAAATGACAAATCTTGGACTAAAATCTGTGTGTCATGTGAAGTTAAAAATCAAGATGTTTGAAGTATAAAAATATGTAGAAAGGAAAGGAAAAAAGAAAAGAGAAGTAAGGTAACAGTTTAAGCTAGCAAACAGTATCCATACATCTCTGTATACCCATAATACCCAGTAAGGCATGCTACAGATAAGGCACTCAGAAAATAGTTCATTAGCTGTTTTTAACACACACACATGAGCTCAGAAAGAAGAGCATATAATATTTAAATTTATTCACAACTAATAGCTCTAATACTAACCATAGAATTCATTTTAGAGATCCAAGTGTTCCAGTATGTTTAGTTCAGTGGTTGTACAAAAGGCATCTTTCATGTTCTTTGGGCTTTGGCATATAAATAGACGAATCAGGCACAAACAGTCCTTTGTAGGGAGTAATAGTCCAGGTTTCATGCTCATTCATTTTGCAAACAGTATTTAAGATTAAAAGATATCATTCTCTGTTTTTAGTCCATCCTCCTTTTGATGCTTGAATTCTTTCTAAGATGTTCCCACCAAGGAGTTACCAAACTTGCTCTTGAATAATCTCAGTAACAGTACATTTGCAACTTCCAGGAGTAACTGGTTCCACTTTTAAATAGCTGATCTAAGAGACCTAAAAACCGTCTTCCCCGTGATCAGCCTCAATCACTTTCCCTGAAATATTCACATCTCGGTTCTATACTCTGAGATTTTATTTAACACGTTTAATCACCCTCCCATGTCCAACTTTTAAATATCTAAAGACTCCTCCACAGTCTCTCTTTGTATTTTACGTTTCTTTTGCTAAACCTTCCATTTTCTTTGTCATACAATATGGTTTCACATCCTCATACCATTCAGGCACCCTGCCTAGAAAACTGCTCCAGGATTTCCATTGTATTCCATTTTCTTTTCTAGAATCAAATGCAAGACTCCAGGTAGTGTTTGGCTACTGATGAAACACCTCCCCTGTCTGGATTTATTTTTTATCTACTCATACAGTCTAATGTCTCTATCTAGGGATAACTAACCTTCATTAAGTTAACAAAGCTAATATTTTCTTTCTCACTTTTCTTCCAGACACCATTTGACATACAGAGCAGAGTTAAGGAAAACTGAGAGTACCTTTCTCAAAATTACACCCATGTTAGAAACAAATTTTGCTCATCTGTCTACTGTGAATGATTTCCCTGAAATTACATATATGTATTATGTATAATATATATAGATAGATGTTTTTATATAAATACTGTGTGTATTACTGTATTAGAGTCAGGCGTATTTTGGAACTTTGCATTTTCTCTGATGTCCTGTTGTCCTGTACATTCAGTAAAGCATATTAACTCAGATCCTTGCTGCCTACCACTAACTGGCAGTTGCAGCATTTTAAGAAGTTCAAAGTGTTTCCACTGACCTGAATCCTTTACTGTTAATGACTGCTTTGGCCCAGGTTACATTGTGGGAGTTTCTTTCCTCTACTAGTTTAAGCTTCCTTCCTTTATCATTTCCCACCCTCCCTCTTCCTTCTGGCTTATTGATAGCTATCAATATTGCTCAAGACAGAAAGAAGCGAAGCTGCCACGGAGCAAAGGGGCTTTGTATACATAACTGATTTACTTCAGGGAAGGCTGGAGGGCAACTCACATCCCTTGGGTTGGACTTGGTAAAGAACTAGAATGAATGTGTTGCGGGGAGTCATCCCCAACCTACATCAGAGGCTTGACTGTGCTAATGTATCACATTGTACTACAGTAGACATGAGATTATAAATTGTGGTAATTTAAAAAGTCTTTACATTTAAAAAAATTCTATTTCAGAATAATTTAGGGATGCAACCTCTTTAGAAGTTATCATTATCTTTTTCCTCATGCACTATTCTCCATACCTATTAGTATTATATTTGTTAGCTCTATGAAGAAGCAAACGTATCATAGCTTCAAGATCACACTGACACTTAATCAGATTGAAGTATAATCTCAGAAAAAACAGCACCTGGTGTAAGAAGTCACAGAAAGGACAAAAGGGAGAACTAGAAAAGGTCAAGTGCAGATTATATGGTCTCCCACGTTTGTAAGACAAAAGGTAGCAGAAGCTTTAGGGTTTCTCTAAAGTAATTTTCAGTGATTTCTCAACTTTTCTACAGAGAAGGAAAATGAAGCAGAAAAGAAAGAAAAAATAAACTTGGTTAAATTCAGAATTGGACTTTAAGAAATTCTTCTTTCTCTAAACTGCATGGGTAGCCATTGGCAAGGGGCATGTCATTTAGCTATTCTGGTTCTCAGTCTTCCCATCCATGAAACAAAGAGTTAAACTGAGTGACCTTGGATAGTTCTTACAATTCTAAAGTGTATATAGTTCTAAGAAAGCCATTCCAGAACATAAGTCTGGAATAACTCTGACATACGGCATTTTAATCTCTGGAGATACTGACATATGTGTTTCCATGGACCCTTGGGTTGAGTCAGCTCTAGATACGGGTCCATGTGCTCAGTATGAATTTGCCTCTAGCAAACTGCTGTAAGGGATTTTTTTCCCAGAGAAGAAAAAGTAAAATTATGAAAGGTAAATTGAATTTGCCTTGCCTTTGACTTCTCTCTCATCTCAGCTGCAGCCATGAGAAGTGGACCAGTGAAGGAAGGTGCAGGGAGACCTGGGTTTCAGCAGTGCTTTGGAGCATTCTGGATATGTGTGTGCTCTGTCAAATATTGGCACACATTGCAGGGGCAGTACGTCATTCCTGTAACCTCCTATGTCTTGGGAAAGGGAGAGTATTGCAGATTACTTTGCTGGACACCAAACTACTAATAGTACCCAATTGTACCCTTGGGAAGTCATTATAATAGGCATTTCTTAGAGCTCAAATAAATCTTGTCTAAGCATATTAAGAGCATGAGTACTAGCCCAGTATATCATAGCAATTATTAAGCAACATCAAAGCTATGCAGTGGTATTGCCTTCCATACTATTACCAGTGTATAGCTAATTTTTAGTTCTTTACATTGGTAAATATAGGGCACAAAAACAACTTCAGGATATCTCAGTGAATTACCCACCTTACCTCTATCTAGGTTAATGTAAAATATAGCTAAATTCTATGAAAACTTCAAGCAAATGTTTTATACAAACTTTAGAGAAGTGTAAGAGGGCCAAATATTATAAAGAGGTTCAGATGCTAGGTAGTTAAGAAAACACTATTACCCAGTAAATCTAGAAATGTAAAGATGATGTAACATTAGAAAACCTATTACTGTAATTTATACCAACAAGATAAAGGCGAATAACCATTCTATTCATTGTCTTCCTAAATACACATCTGATCACTGCGACTGCTCCTTTCTTCAATCTTTTCTACATAGTAGGTAGATTGATCTTCTGAAAATTCCCAATATTGTTTAGTTTCCTCTCTCTGAACTGGCATGGCATTGCATGATCCCAATTCCTTACTTTTGCCTTTTTCACTATGTCCCATGGTCCCTTGACCTCTTCCAAGGACGTTAGTGATCTTTAGAATGCCACTCGCCAAACACCCAGTTATTTCTCCTTATTCTGTTCTTAAATTATGGACTCGTAACCATTTTCCTCAAGTTCCAGATCTATTTTCCCTGGGATGTTGTGAAGAAAAATACATCATGACTTGAGATCAGACTAGATAAAAGAGTTGAAAGAAAAGAATGGATCAAAGTTAGCTCCATGTTTCCCAGCACAAGAAACTGAATAAGTGATGAGAAAGTACATCGCTGTAGAAAATCTGAAGGAGAACCTTCTTTGGAGTGAAGAAGATTTTTAGATAAATTATTCAAATTCATAGATTCTCACATTAAAATTGTGAGATAGTCAAGTCCTTGAGCAGTTTTGTAATAGGATATGGTTATCAGGCATGAAGTAACAGATGGAAATAAAACTTGGAAGTCATCTATAAAGAGGTAATGAAGATATGAAAGAAGGCATTAGAAATGAAAACTAAAAATCTAAAATCTTAATGTATTAAATGATATTTTCAAGTTATATGGTTTCTGGAACAATTGAGACTAGAAATCAGAGCTGAAACAAAGTTAAGGGTTCTTCTCACTCTGTTTGGATTTTATTTTTCTGAACAAGAAAATCAGGTCATACAGTGCATTAAAATATTTTTCCTGATCTATTAAATTACTGATAGAAATTTTATACATATGGAAATCAAATTACTTGTTATAATTTCTTTGATACATTAAATGCAAAGCAGAAATTGAAGATAAAATGCATAGAAATTAGAAAAAACTTTTTACTATGAAGTTTGTGAATATTATTTTTACTATTGCTTTTAAAATAAAATCTCATAAAACCTAAGAAGTTTTACTAAAAAGAACCTATAAGTTAGGAGAACAGCAATTGTTTTTTATAATTCTTCATATTTAAACAAACTGATAAATCTCAACCCTATAATTTTCTCCTGCATATTAGTCAAGTGAGTTTTAGAGAAAGAGATGTTTAAAAAATTATTTTCATTATTTCAAAAAGATTAAAACAAGTGTTTTTTCTATAATGCATATAATAAAAGTCATTTATAAGTCCTCTTTTTGATTTTATATATATATATATATATATATAAATGTATTGGATTCAAGCAAATTACCAAAGAAGAAATAATTCCATACTGTTTTCAATGAGAGAACATTGTCTTTTATGTCCAAAACAGCTACTGATTAAACAGCCTACAAAACTGAATAAGCAACCTTCTAGAGTCCAATCCGAAAGATTAGAGCCCAGAGGCATCGGCTGATACTGCAGACAAGATTCCAGCTGTGGAGCATTTAAAATGAGAAACTCCTCTTGCCTCTCAGCCACTATAGGCCAGGCAGAGATGTAACCAGAGCTCCGTCTGGTGTCACAGGGAAGGCTGGCAGCGGCAGCATTGCCTTTCCCAATCCAGCAGGCTAGGAACCTGTGACTCATGCATAAGTCATAACTAGTCTTCAGATCACAATTAATGCTATCTGCACATGGATGTGTATACACACAAGCTTACACACACATACACACACTCTCTCAAAATAGAAGGACTGGAAGGAAAAAATTATTTATCTACATATGTTAAAATAATATGAAAACATATTGGTAATAATAGAAAAAAGTCCTATATGATTCTTACTACATCTTGCTTCAAAATAGGTCATATTTAATAGAAAAGGGCCATGGCCAACACATTTTTTGCTCAATAGTTTTGATTTTCACCATACTGTCTATATACCATGATTACACACAACTTCTAGGCATCATGTCAAACGATATCAATTATGTCTGCATTTATAATAGACCTAGATTGCCTCTTTCAACAAAGGGGAGCTACCTCAAAAAAAAGTCTATCCCAGTTTATTTCCAGTGCAATTACCTTTGGTGATAAGTTTCAACCACTTTCCTACCAGCATTTTCAACTCCTGTGCCCAACCCATCCTGAAAAACTCTAACCTTAGGTTCAATCCCCACTCCTCCATACCCTGTTGCTGCATGCCGCTGGAGAAAATGGATGGTCCCTGATTACCCTCCAGCTGTCTTCAAATCTACGTTCAGCATCTTTCTTCACTATCCAAAAGAAAAAAATAAAATGTCTACCAAGCATGAGCTATTCTAACTGTACTTTATGTCCATCTCTGCCTTCTTAGTACTGCCTTCCTTAGTGTTTCCGACAGTAAGGGGCTTCCCCTGTCTGAGGCTAATCAATTGCCTCTAGGAAAAGTCCATCCCCTAGTTTTCTTCTGACATCTCAACAATCATTTTCCTCTACTTTGATTTCTTCCTTTCATCCTGTGAACCCATTTTAATTACTCTTATTTTCTAAAAACTCTCCCTTGATCCTGTTTTCAACTAGCTCTTCTTTGTCTTTCTCATTATAAGAGTATCGGGCTTCCCTGGTGGTTCAGTGGTTGAGAGTCTGCCTGCCGATGCAGGGGACACAGGTTTGTGCCTCGGTCCGGGAGGATCCCACATGCCGCGGAGCGGCTAGGCCCGTGAGCCATGGCCGCTGAGCCTGCGCGTCTGGAGCCTGTGCTCCGCAACGGGAGAGGCCACAACAGTGAGAGGCCCGCGTACCGCAATAAAAAAAAATAAAAAAAAAAAAAAAGAGTATCTTTAAATTTTATCCAGATGAGGAATTCACTTCCTTAACTTTCACTTACTTCCTTTCTTGGTATGACTGTCACCTGGTTCTCTTCCTGGCACTAACACTGTTGACTCCTTTACTGAGTTTTCTTCCTCTACATATTACTAAAAAATTATCATTTATAAACTTTTGTTCTAGATCCTCAAGAGGCAATGTAAGCATTCATTACTGAGCAGGACACTGCTACACAGACACTGCTCCATCTCGTGGTACCAGCTTTTGAGCAGCCGTACTAACTGTGTCTCAGGACTGTGCTTCACAGAAAAGAAAGAGGGATAAATTTATTTATAAATACTCATTTCTTATTGGTCAAAGTTCTTGCCTACATTGTGTCCATTCTCCCACGTTTCTGAATAACACATTCATGGGCAGTAAGAAGAGCTCTGTGGCATCCTACCTCTTTTGTCAGAGAATTCTCTGGGATAGGAAGCAAAGGGTGCCACACACCCAAAAAAATGTTTATGTGTGGGGTTGTGGCACTTTCTTCTTAGAACATAACACAGCTGTAATTACATGATGCTGTAATAATTCATTTCACTCCTCCATTAGCTAAGTGTGTGTAACTTAGCACCTAGAACACAGTAAGTGTCCAAGTACATATTTATTAAGTGAATGAATGAGACGAATCAAGTAGCATTTTGTACTTGGGATAAATGAGGAAAAGCGACAGGAAAAGTGTTCTCAGAAACCTAGCTTTCAGTCTAGTCAATATTTCTTGATTAATTGGGAATTCTCATACTAAATATCAAAGGCTTACGCTTAGAGTGGAAATAAGATAAGGGAAACCCATAACAGTAAATCTAATGATATATGTGTCAAATTGCTTTATTTGGGGATTTCTTAAAGAAGTTTGCTCCCTGTGTTGTTAAAATTTACGTTACAGCTTGTTTAGGCAAAAGGCCTTCATATCAGCATGGTTTCTTCTACTTGAGGCTTAAAAAACAGGTATGACTTTTTTCCTCTATAGCCCCCAGTGATACACACTGTGACTGACAGCTATTCTTAAAAGATGAGCACATATTTCTTTCTTAAGAATCTCTTTCCAAGGAACTGCCACATAATTTTAATACAATTTAATCAGAAAGGGACTATCTGGGTTGACTTCATTATACATTCACACATTCAATCACACCAGCATCACTTTTCAAATACCATCTCTTACAAGTGGATGCTGTTAACTTTCTCAACAGTAAAGGCACAGGCATGTGATTTCCACCCAGCAGTGGAGAATTAATAAATCACCCAACATATTACAGTTTCACGCCAAGTTAGCACCTTCATCAGGGAATGAAATTAGCAGAGCAAATCCTGGCTAATTGTGAAAGATGCTAATTACCCACTCACCCTGTAAAATAAGGCATGAGTGATGTGTGAGGAGCCCTGCACAGAGTCAAGAGCACTTGGAAATGCAACACTTAAATAAAGCCTAAAACTGCTTATGCAGAGAGAAGTGGAGACCAGACAGAGAGTACAATCTACAGCCGGTAAAATGAAAAAGAATTTGCAGGGATTTTTAAAGATCTCATTTCAGAACTGTAGCAAGACTAGGAGAGACTTGGATGACTCCAGGGGCTCATGATGGAGCCTTTACTTCTACGTCTGTAACGTAAATCCCCACCTGACCCTACTGGGAGCATGTCCTCACTGGTTAATAGCTGTTCACAGCCAGGACATGGAATAGCTGTGAAAGACGCGACCTCCGTTCAGCTACTCCTGGGTGGGGCGTCCCCGTTACAGACCGGCAATAATTCTCTCCCCTGCTGCTGGTCTCTGCAGAGAGGCCAGGAGCTGAACAGGTCACTGGATGTGGATCCTCAGCAGGCATTTCAGAGGCTGCCAGCTCCTGCTTGGCTGAGACCAACTGGTGGAGGTGAGATGGGAGGACTTAGCCCCGTCACTGTCAATCTGGGACCCTTCCCTGGATGGGAGACTTATTTCTCCAAAGTTGTCAATTTTCACTTTTTACCAGCACGAGGCTCACATTAAGAAGGGAAGCATGTTCCTAATACTACTGTTTAGGTGTGTGATTTTTAAAAAAACCACAAAAAACAAAAAACTGTGCTACAACATGTACTAACTTTTTCTACACTTTCTAGCTGCTCTGAAGATCTGAACAAGCACTTAAGACCTCAGTACATCTAAACTCAAATAAACAAAACCAATGTTTCTATTTTTCAGCTTGTTAGGTCCCACACACTGAATTTGCTTATGAAGGGCAATTATCACTTTAAATTTAATTAAAATGTCCCTGACTAATGACGTGTGCAAGCCACTAAAACAATTTCACCATTTACAATTGCAAAGGTTACCCAGGAAATGATGCTGTATTGTGGCTAATTTGTGTAGTGATGCAAAGGTGATAAATTATTAACTCGCCAAAGAGGCAGTATGGAAATTCTTCAAAAGATGAGCTTTGTGACACAATTTAAAACATCAAAATGACAAAAAATACAGGGAAAAGAAAGAAAGAAAGAGAGAGAGAGAGAGAGAGAGAAAGAAAGAAAGAAAGAGAGAGAGAGAGAGAGAGAAAGAAAGAGAGACAGAGAGAAAAAGAAAGAAAGAAAGAAAGAAAGAAAGAAAGAAAGAAAAAGAATGAAAGAAAGAGAAAGAAAGGAAAGAATGAAAGATAGGAAGGAAGGAAAGGAAAAAAGAAAGGAAAAAGAAGTTAAATTCCCCCAAATTTCCAAATCATCTCTTTTAACAAAAAAAAGTGAATAACAAAAATGTGTTTATACTATTATTATTGGAATTCAATATAATCTACTTAACTTTAAAAAAATAAAGTAGAAATCTTCTTTCATTTTTAGATTTTTCTTTTTACTAATCATAAACAACAAATTCATGACAAGAAAAAGGCAACTGCTTGCTTCATTCCATGACTACCACTCCTAGAATGAATTACATGTTGTGATATACTCTACCTCCAGAACACAGTAAGTTTTCAGTACATCATTATTAATATGTGATTAAGCTCATTAGAATGGCAGAGGGTTAAAAATAATTCCATCCAGAAAATCCTTTCATTTTTAGTTCAACAGTTTTAATAGTCCTTACAATTAAAAAAGGAAAACAGGGCTTCCCTGGTGGCGCAGTGGTTGAGAGTCCACCTGCCGATGCAGGGGACACGGGTTCGTGCCCCGGTCCGGGAAGATCCCACATGCCACGGAGCGGCTGGGCCCATGAGCCATGGCCACTGAGCCTGCGCGTCGGGAGCCTGTGCTCCGCAACGGGAGAGGCCACAACAGTGAGAGGCCCGCGTAAAAAAAAAAAAGGAAAACAAACTGTACTGTGGGCATGCCATATTGCCAGTTATTCCTCTCAGTATGCCAAATACTCCCCTTAGTAACCCAGAATTCGTACTTTCACAGAAGGTAGAGCTGCTATTTTATACATACATATATATATATATATATATATATATATATATATATATATATATACACACACACACACACACACAGACACACATATACATATATATTTTATATATCATTATATGTTATTTAAATCTTCCTGGGACATGTTAAGAGGTCATACAGTAATTGCAAAAGCATAGAAATTGCTTTGATGTTAAAAATAAAATTTCAGAACCTTATTAATATCATGATTGGTGTTCCCTGTAATAGATTTTGTTGTTATCATGCAGGTGAAAAACTACTATCTGATTTACAATCTTAGAAAAGGAAGACAGGTAGCAAAATATATCCTCATAATGCTCTACAAGCTGTATCATATTAAAATTAAGAATATCAATTACATTCAGTAATACATTTTGTAATTGACTGATTACTGAAAAATTATTTATAACTTTCTTGTTGCTGAATGCCTGCCTTGACAGGATATTGTCAATTCTCAAATAACAGATTGGGTCAGATTTGAGTGTTGCCTTAATTATTCTTTACTTCTGTGTTGGAATTTTTTTTTTCGTTCATTGGCTATAAACAGTAAAGTCGTGTGTAAATTCTGGTTATCTGACCTTATATTTGCTGCGGAAATAACTTAATGGTAGAACTGGAATTATAATTTGGGGGATTAGGTAGAAGGGGGAATCTCTTCTCAAATTCTCATTAATCTTATTTGCTCTTAGAAAGAAATATACCTAGAGAAGACAGAGCATTGTGTCTACAGTTCTTAGCTGTAGGCTTCAGCCTGCCTCTGATGCCCTAACAATGCTTTGTATTTGGCTCCTAGAAGATACTGACAGACTGTTTCAACTAAACCTACTTGTGATTTCTTGTTCTGACACAAGGACCAGAGCAACAGCAGGGGTGTCCTTATCATCATCAGTATCACTGTCAGGGAAAGAAGAGTGCCAGCACTGAGCAGTCTGTTCAGGCCTCTCTTGGCACCAGCAATCGTGGTGGTGACAGCTTCTTGGCTCTGTGAACGTTGCTAACATACCACACAATCTAGACCCCGAGGGCCTCAATGGGCTGCACCTATGTTTTTCTTCTTATTTAGTATTAAGTAGAGTCATGTATGCCTAAAACGATTTAACAAATGTTCTGTAGCCATTTAAACTATTGCGATAAATACATTTTTTATTGTAAAAATAGTACTTCAATAGCCATCTGACAGATGATGTTTTTTTCCCTAGAAATATTGTCTAAATGGAATAGTAGTGGCCCAGTGAGCATGGAGGACCCTGGAAGTAATAAATGATGATCAGAGCTCTGTAGAAGGCTAAGATTTGTGGCTATTTCAAGTAGATGACTGTAAGATCTTAGGTGTTAGGGAATTTGAGGACATGACCAGTTTACTTACTTTAAATAAATTCTTAAGATATATGCTGCTCGTTTTCCCTCCTAGCTCTGATTTTCACAAGGCAACTCATAAAAATGTAGGCTCTTCAAGGCATTGTTAGGTTAAGGGCTGTTAATGTGGTTTAGGGGGAGGATACTTCACTGACACAGGAAACCTTGACATTAAATCTTAAGGCTTTATTTTTTTTCTACCAGGCAGAGTCAAAGCTTTATTGAGGGTCATCCAACTGGGGGTTGTTTAGTGGATAATAACCCTATGAAATCCCAGATTCTTTCAGGACAAAATCACTTCCATCCATTCAATCTTGAAGAAGCAAAAGACTTCTTCTGCAAGTGAGCGTTAATACATTTGAATGTTCTTGTTTCTGAGATTACAAATGCATTCTTTCTCCATATCCAACAGTTCTTGATCCATATCCAACTGTTTTTGTTTCATAGCCTTCTGTTTATTTTTAGAATGCTAGTCATATTTTTTGAGACGCTTATTCAGTTTATGGTAATTCCTTTTTTTAGATTACTCGTTTATTTATGTTAGTTCAGGAGTGATCTCTCATTGGGATCGTTCCATTAAATTAATTTTTCTCATGGCAGCCATATGGTGGCTGGTTGGATAGTTTCTGTCCATGCTTACTCCTCTGTGTTTGATTTCTCTACACTGACTTTTCCAGGACCCCAGGGTTCCCAGATGAGAACCAACTCTTCTATTTCTGATTCTCTATTATTGTCTTAAGGAAATATAACCAATCCGTTTTGAGAATCAGGGTGTCATTTGACCCAGCTCTTCGTCGGAGGATTGTCACTGACCTTCTTTGACATTCCGGTGATATTGCTCATTATATATGCTATACTGCTCAGATCCTAACCAGAGTCCAAGCTACTTCCAGCCTCCATTTGCAGACCCAGCGCTCTGTTCCCTCACAGAGGGTAGAGCATTGTTAGAGCTAGATCTCATGGGAGTTGAACACAAAGATGCCACGAGTCATTTCCAGTAGTGGAGCCTGTGGGTTTGCCTCTTTGAGGTCTTATTTTCTGTGTTTTCATTCCATTCTGCTCCCCAGATAAAGTTAATCCACTTTTGAGCATGAATATATCTTTTGAAATATGTACTAATAATGTTTCAACTGTCATGTTGTGTTTTTGTGTATGAGGATTCAGTGCCTACTGTCTCTAACGTATTTGCCAGAAGACCTCCCAAAAACATATTTTAAAATATATGTTTTATATTGTCCAAACTAACCTTGGACAGTTTCATAATAGGTTATGTTTTCTACAGAATCCAAAGATCGGAAGGAATACAGAACATGTTAGTTCGCAAATAAAAGCAGGCTATTTATCTGGGCATGAAGCATCTAAACACAAGAATGGAGAAACCTGGAATATAAATTTTAAGATTGGTATACAGGATATTTTACAGTTTTAATATATTTAACCTATGGATACAAAATTTAAAGGTGTCAAAACATACCTATCGGGATCTATCAATCGACTAATCAATTAATCAATAGATAGATATAATAAGCATAGTTTAGAGATTCTGAGACCTGAATATGTGATTGTTGGGTATATAATTCTCCAATAAAAGACATGTTCAGAATGCTATCAAGAATGTGCAATTGAAAAAAAAAAGAATGTGCAACTGACTTTATCTTGTAAAATACCTTACTCTATAAAATATCCTACTCCATAAAATATCTTACTCTATAAAAATATTTTAAAGTGTCATCAATTCATATTTGACACAAAATGTTGATGTTTTTAAAATCTAATATCACATTAAATCACTTTATTGATTCAGTACAAAAAAAGCTTAAATTGGCAATATGAATATTTAAAATAAGTAGCATGAATCAACTTTCTTGCTAGGTTATTAAACTTAAAATTGCAGAAGCCAAATGAGGAAATATACATGTTATTCAGAAATAGGTGGGATAATGTTTTCCTCCATTGGAAAAAATCCATTTATTTCAAGTATTTACATATTGATCTTATCAGTGCTAATAATACTAATACAATTCAAACTTTCAGTTGTGCCGAACTTTCAAAATTTTTCCATGCTAGTTTTCCAATGAGAATGTGGCAATATGTATAAAAGTATATATGAACCATTCATTTTTTTAGCCAACAAGTATTTAGGGACATCTACTCTGTATAGAGCATAACTAAGTTTTAAGTAGAACTCAGATAAGTCACACATTTTGCTATGGTAACCATCTGTTATTTCTGTCTACACAGCATCGTTTTCTTTGGGGAATTTCCTATCCCACAGAGCACCTGAACATGGTATATCAACTTTCAATATGTAGGGTCTCTATCAATATTTATTAAATTAAATAATTAAGATGCTTCCTTATGATTCAAATGCAATAACAAATGAAAAGAACAAAGAATTTAAGAACATAAGAAAAAGAATGCAACTTTAAGCAAATGAGAGCCATGAAAATGACTACATTATATCTAATATTTTTTAAAAATAATTTTCTTACTCATACAGAAACACAAGAAACAAATTGTTTCTGTATATATAAGCCCATGGTAAGAATTTTTCCAGCATTCAATGAATACTTCTTGGATTTTAAGAGACTATCATTCTGAGATATTCCATTCTGGGGGACTCTCCAGCGTTACATTTTATTACTCTCAGCCACCAGGTCCTCAGTTCTCGCTTCTTCTGTCTCCTTAAATTTCTATGTTCTACCCTTAAAGACACCTTTGGAATATGTAGATAAAGATATGCACTTTGTATTTTTTTTTCCATCAGATAGCATTGCCATCCCTCCACATGTGTAAAGCACTGTCCTTCCAAGATTGAATGTGACAGAAAACGTCACAGGGATTTTATGTGTCAATATTTCTCCTAGTTGCTCCCAATTTTATCCTTTCCATTGTCTGTTTATTTTAAAATGAAACACATTTTTATAAAGGGCATTTGTGTTGAAACTTCCAACCATGATCTTTCTTAGAGGACTGTTCTTTTCTTTAAAATACCAGGATTTGCATATCCAAATTCAGTTTTAACCTCCTTGCTTTCATTATGCCAAACTTTCACATATCAGGAAGCTGGTTCCCATTCTAAGTTGAAGGGGAAAGTTGGGATGGTAAGAAGTAAAAGAGACCATTGAGTTGACAATAGCTTTCTCTGGGCTACTGAAGGCTACACTACTTTGAGGAGATGTTTCAAAGGAGAAAAAGGAGCACTTGAAAGTCATACTGAATTTATTTTCAATACATTACAAGATTACAACTTTTTATAGTTATTCACCTTTTTAAAACAGCACTTGCAAAAAAAAAAAACAGCACTTGCAATAAATACCTTGTATTTCTAAAGTCTTACTATTTCGTTATCTTGCCATTTCTTTCCCTTTTAGTTGCCATCCTGAAGGAAGAGTTAAAATTGCATGCAGATGTGTCACTTGTAATAACCAAATTTCAAACACTCTACTGGGAAATAATGTTACTTGAGAAATACACTGATAGCAAAACTCTCAAATCAAAGAATAACAAGACGTTTCTGTAAAATTAGATTCACCAAATGGTGTGAAACGTTGATGCTCACGTAGTCAACCCAGGCACTCTTAATAACCAATGTCACTAAAGACTAAATATTTAAGTATATATTTAAGTATTAAGGTACTTTATAAACTTGCTTTAGAATAAAAGAATAAATCTTATTAGGTGGAAGAAATTCAACATGCTTGAATAGAATTAACTATGCATCTCCAATATTATATATTTTGATTTATATGTCAATCCCTAATTTATTAATTGAAAGCATAGCTCTTTGACTTCTATCAAAATGCTGCTGTCTACACTGAAAAGTCTAATGTTGAGAAAAAGTGTTCATAAGATAAAATCAATGTCATGCACAGGAAAGACTATAAACAGAGAAGTGCAAAAGAATCACAGCTCAAGAATTTCATAGCTATGTGACCTTAGGGAAGAACTTAACCTCTTTGTCTTCTGTAAAGTGAACTCACTGCAAGCTTGTTCCAAGAGTTAAAGTATCTGGCAGTAAACTACAAAATAATAGATTTAGATTATATCATATTCATTATTATTATCATCAAAATTACTTTAACGGTATATGCTATTTCTCTATACCTTCGATCAAAGTTCAGGCACTGAGATATTTTGAACATATACTTTGCTCACAAAATATTTTGCAAAGCTGTTACGTATTCAAGATGGAAGCGTAAAGACTTTACATCATAGGTATACTCATAAAGACAGGTACTTAACACTAAATGTAAAATAATGCGTCTCCATCTTACCATCTATTACAGGTTCAGACATGGTAAACAAATTTTTTGAGTTACCTATAATAAAGAGTAAAAAGCATGCTAGAAAGTTGGTAACTAAGAAGATCCTTCAGAACAGATTTAAGCTTGGTTGATTATAACAAGAACAATAGTCAAGTAATTTTTTTTCTTATAGCTTTCTTAAGAATAAATCAACATTGTCAGTTTGGAACTGTCTACTCATAAATACGAGCTTTTTAGTTTCAATCCTCTTACTTTATTAAAAAGGAAATATCTATAAAGAGCAAATTAATGAATGTTTATAAATGATAAGTTGAATTCATTTTGCATACATAGAAAAATATATTTTAGGAAGATTGTTTTGGAATTATTTCCCCTAAAATGAGTGAGCTTCTTATAACCATGCCAGTATGTCTATAAACAGAAAAATAAGTAGAAACAAGTTCTAGGTTAACTGGTCATGATAATAGAACAAATCCTTTAAGTATAAAGGGACTAGATAAAACAACAAGTTTCGTATCTTTCTGTCTAGAATAAACTTCTCTTCGTCAAGTCAGCTGGCTCCTCTTTGTCTATAAATCCTCAGAAGAGGCAGTTTACACATAACACAGGTGTTAAATATAATCTACCCCTTTGGTTATTTACCTTTAAGATTAGATATATTCATTGGTTTAAGAGGAGAACAGAAGCCTTGACTGCTTATGTGTTAGGGAGGAAAAGAAATTTTAGGGACATATTCTAGCCTAAGTCAAAGTTAACACGTCTTGGCTTTCATTACTCAAAGGAATGCCAAGTCTAGTTGGGAATAGGACCTGCCACTGTGTCATCACCGCCCAACTGTTAGATGCTGACAATAACCCATTTTGGAGGTAATATCCTGACAAACACCACTCTCCCATGATTTAGTTTTGGCATATTTGCAAGTATTCATGAACACTGCCAGAAAAATAAGTTATTCCTACGGGAATTCTTGGAATAAATTTAAAAGTAATCATTTCCTTAGTTATGATTTTTATGTACTGATAAAAAGTAGTGAAGCAGGAAAATTTGTGGGCAAAATGAGCTCTTAATCATGTTGATTACATATTTGTAAAACATTAAACATGATTTCACGATGTGCTCTTGAAATCATAAGAAAAGAGAAGCTCAGAATTACAACCTAAGAGGCAAGGGAAAAAATTCTCATGAATGACTACGTGTTGTGTAAAATGTTTATAATTAAAATAAAAAGTGACTGCTTTGCTATTCTTCACTCAGACCCTGTATTTTTAAAAATGGGATTCCAGTGGCATTTTTCTAACTATGAGTCACGATACACCTAAAACCTAGTTCTTAAAGAGAAAAGGAGGCAGGAATTTCCAGCCTCTAATTTAGCCAGCTCAACTGTTCAGATGTTAAAACCGGGAATATAAAATCTCACTATATTGTGTGAAGAGCCAAGTCATATATAGATAGCTATAAAAATAAGAACACATAAATATCAGAAGTACTTCTTTAAAAAAAATCTGTGATTTGAGGACGACTTAGAAAGTAAGAATTCTTATAAAAACTAAAAGATATTGTAAAGAATGGAATTATACAACTTAAAGTATCTGGATATTCGCTTGAAATTTCCCCCTCAACTTAAATACCCCTATAATTGCATTTATATTTGAGGTAAAATTTAGATTTATATCATAACAATCCTTTCTTGAAATCAAAACATGATTCATTGACTGTCTTTGAGTGACAGTGGTGCTCACCGAATAGGCCCTCTGCTTCCCTATACTTCCTCCTCACCCCCAGGAAGTTAGTGGGACCACGTTAATATCTCCAGCCATTAAACTTTGAGCAAACGTGGTATGAGTTCCTTCTTGGCCTATACAGGTATATGCATGGCTGAGTCGCTTTGCTGTGCACATGAAACTATCACAACATTGTTAATCAGCTATACTCCAATATAAAATAAAAAGTGGAAAAAAAAAAAACTAGTAAACAATACTCTGTTTCTTCCAAAGCCACAGTGATTCAAGAGTTTACATGTTGCAGAGCCTAAATTATTGCCTTGTCACTTTATGTGTGTGTGTTTCATTTAGTACTCTCAGCTGTCCTGTGGAGTAGTGTTATATCTATTTGATAAATTAGGAAACTGAGAATAAAATTGGTCATCACTGACATGATGGACATCGTAAAAATATACGTGTTGAGATCAGACGGAAAAGCGTTCAAGTCCTGTCTTTGCCAACTTGCTTCTTATGTGATCTTGGCCAGGTTATATTTTAAAGCTTCAGATCCTTCACCTGAAAAATGGGAATTATTGCAGTACCTCTTTGTGAGATTATAGTGAGAATTTAGTGACATATGTTAAGCTCTTAACATGTTGTGGAAACTCAATAATGGAGCCCTATTTTTCTTATATTGTCACAAACCCACAGGCTGTTTGACATCTTTTAATCTTTGACTTTTTTCTAACGGTTAGGATAGGACATAGGGAAAAATCAGCTTTAAGATTAAGGGCATTTTCATATTACAGAGAATCAGGTACAGTCAAGTGTGCCACCATGGCACAAAGATATATATTCCTTACATGGAAAAGATTCTTTCTTTGGTTCTTCTTTTTTTTTTTTTTTTAATGTGGGCAATATACTTTCCTACACTTGTCCAAAAATTAAATATTGCAGAATTATAAATTCTGGGTTCCATAGTAAATTCCTTAGAAAACGTTTGTTTTTTTAACCTTTTGTCAATTTTAGGAGAAACACATTTTGAGGTAGGAAGATGGAATTGTAAGAGGAGACCCATTGTTAAGAGTTCTCTGTTATGATTCCAGAGAATCTTTGAAGAATATTTGTACCTAAGAACACAAGGCTGATAAAGGTGATCTTTCTTAATGATTATCTAAAGCTGTCTATTGCGTGATTACATCTTTCCATTTTTTCCCCTCAAGAATAAGGTTTAAATTTTGTAGCATTTGTGTAGACTGATCTGCTTTCTGTTGATGTTTCAGACTCACCACCATCTTTTTCTTATAAGCATTAAATCAAGCTATATTCAGTTTCTCAAGCGATCCATATTCATTTATCCCCCCAGTCATTATACATGCAAACCTATGATAACATTTCCATTGCAGACCTGGGGCTTATTGTTCTCTAGGGTGAGAATATAAACCAATTAAGAACAGAGTCATTTTTAGGGATGAGTAAAGAAGTTGTTTGGAAGATAAACCTTCCTGAAGAGACAAGCACACCTGAGAAATGGAAAAATATCAGGAGAAACAGCATTTGAGCATCTGGATCTAGCCATATACAAAGACAAAACTATACCATCTGACTTCCCAGGTACAGACGACAAACATAATTTCTTTCATTTGCAATTATACTTATTCACAGATTTTCATTTTTATAATTTTCCCCCAAATTTCCTTAAGGGTGTGGACGCTAAATTTAGCGTGCCTAGGAATCTCTGGAGAAGCTTGTTAGTGACAGATTTATGGCTTCACCTTTAGAATTTCTGATTTAACCATTTGGAGAAAGAACCCAGGAATTTGTATTTTTTAGCCAATATCTCATGTGTTTCTTATATATCTGAGGTTTTCATACATTAAGAAAAATTGGCTTTAAGGATTAAGAAATTACATGTTTTGCCAGTACTTGAAAAACATAGCAACATACATCGGCAACTTTGCCTGGTACAAATATTGGGTGTTCTTCTTATCCCTGCAAATATGCATACAATGAATAATATTTGTTTTACTCAATCAGATAACTGAAAATATGAAATCAATGACGGTATTTTTATAGAGTCATCCCTCTGATCGATAACCATTGGCTGCCTTTACCTACCCTCAACACCAGGGCACACTAACAGATAATCACTGAATTTACTGACTTCATATTGCCCTAGGTTCAGGACAGCTCTTCCAGAAACTTCTGATGTGAACTGATACTTCTCACTGCTGATGGCGACCGTGGCCCATGCTATCGTGCCATCTGCTCAGCTGTCACTCGCAGCAGCTGCTGCTCTTGCTTTGGCAGCCTCGGCCTGGCTATCTGTGCCTCGCACCTGCACTACTCCTCTGCGCTGCTAAAATCACAATACGTTTCACCCTCCACTCCTAAACAGAGGAATTCCTTAGTCATTTCTCCTTTTAGATTCAGAGAAGCCCTTTGTGAAACATCTATAGGGCTCACTTTAAAAATCCCTTTCTTCTCAAACTTAGCAATTTCATACTATTAATGATTTCTTAAATTGGAGGCGGGGGGCGGGGGGGGGGCGGGCTTAGTCTTGTTTGCCACAGCAGAAATACAGAGCTTCACAAATGCAATTGTAATGATACTTGTTTAGATGATGCTTGCTCTTAAAACATAATAATAATAAAATAATTTTTAAGAACTCAAAAAATTTACTAAATACAGAAGAGAATAAGCTCTTAGAGATTTTTGCAATTTATTCATATATATTTATATATATAAATATATATATAAACAAATGTGATGTCTATAAGCTTACCATATATTTGATTAACAAACAGAGAGAAAAGTAGTATGCTACTCTCAGTGAGAAATATAAAATTTTAGAAACATGAATTTATAAGCCAGTTTGGGAAATATAAATACATAGAAATGACTGAAATATAAGATATAGAATGATCGATTAAAGTGTTTCTTTAGAAGAGCTCTAAAGTTTCTTTAGAAGAGCTCATCTCCCCAACACTTCTTCAGTGCCCTCCTTTATCTCTAAAGGCAGATGACTCCTCCCCTGCAGAAAATGGAAGGTTTATAAATTAGGGAAATTAAACAAGAAGAGCTTTGGATTCAGGGATGCAAAATGAAGCACAAGGCAAGGATGCAATAGAAGGAAAAATTAAGGGAGAGGCTAGTACATGATAATCTCTATATGCTGCGTCAGAATTCTAAGTTCTAATCTTCCTCCCTGCTCCTAGAATACCAGAAGTCAATTCTATAACTATCCATACTCTTCAAATTAAGAGATTATATTTTCCCTTTGGTGTGGTGTAGTGGGGGGGGGGACCCTCCACATTTTTGTATTTGAGGTGTTTAAAGAATTTTTTTAAGAGAGAAAATCATGGTTCTTGTACAAGTATAACATGATCGTGTCAAACAAAAAACAAATCCGAATTAGTAAAGACAGACCTTGTTCAGAAGAATTATTGCGAGGGAGGGAAAGAGACTATTGCCTGGAAGAGAGACCAGAACTAAGTATGAACTTTATTATGCTGAAGCAGAGAGCAGTCGGATTTCTAAGGGCTGGGTGAGCTAGAAGAAAAGTACTGGAGAAGATTGGGAGGAGGTCAAATGCCATCTGTGCTTGTGAATTGGTTTTATCCAAAGGAAAAATAAACTTCTCCTATCTTTAGGACAGGAGGTAGTTTCATAGCTCAGAATAAGGCACCCCACTACAATCAGGGTCCCATCTCCCACAGAAACAGAGAGAGAGTAGTGCTATCTCTTTTGAAATAATTAAAAATAATTCTGATAAGACTAGGAGTCTTTGTCTAGGCACATTATGAAGGTAAATAATAATCTTTCCTACTGTAGAGGAAGACATGAATCAACAAAACAAAGAAGCAAGACCATGGGAACTCAGTAAACTTTGAAAAACATTTATATATATATATGTCATGGCTTCTTTCCAGACTCAGCTATGATAGAAAAGTTTTGCCTTTCTCTGTGTGTTAATTGCTACTTATGCTTTCATATTCTAGAATAAACTGGTACTTGAAGATAAAATTATACTATTTCTCCTTGGGAAAAAAATAATATACACACATGTATTTCTCTGTCACTGTTGCTCCTCGTATAGACTTCACTAGCAATAGCAATTGTAACTCTTAATCCAAATAACCTAATTTCCTTGTACAGAGAAAAACATGGAAGGTAGAAAAGTAAGAATTGACTGTCATACACAGACATTTTAAGAAATTAACTGAATACATGTAACTGGCAATGTTGAATTGTATCTGAGTTCTATGTTCCTGGAAAGTAGTAACAAATCCAGAAATCCCCAAGCCTTGCGTGTTCCAAGAAAAGGCTAGCCATAAAGGACCTTCCGACTCTCACGTATTTAGAAATAAGACACTTCTCCCTCCTTCCTCATGACTCTCATATACTTGTGTATGATTCTTTTGTTTAGTTGCCTCTATAAAACCCCAGACTCCTACTTTTCTTTGAGACGTTCTTCATCTCTTTTTCCCTATCACAGTAGGCTGAACACAGTTACCTCCTTAATTGTCCTGTGCATTTGTCTGTCACATAGCACAACTTTCTACAGCCATGTACACCCCTTTTATAATAATTTATTAATAATTCTGGAGGTTGGAAAACATTTCATACACAATGAAGGTCAAGGCTTTTCTTAATTACAGACACACCGACTCCCAGACATAAAACAAACACATGAGAGCTTATAGTTTCAGCTCTACAATCTCAGCCACAGGTCACAAGTAAAAATGCACAAAAACTCGCACATTCCTTCCTAGCAGGCACGAATTTATTTACTTATTTGAGGTGGCAAACAGACAAATCAATGAAAATAACAAACTGGATTCTCCACCATCTCTTACCTAGTAGAGAACAGGTTAATACCATTGATCAACCAAGAACACCAAACGGTCAGACATTAACACCAAATTATCAATTACTGCTGCCACCCACCAATGCGGAATCATTTAGTGGTTGCACAGGAACCAGAGACAAAAAGGAAAATACAGAATCAGAAGAGAGGAGGGAAAAAAGCAAGAGTAAAAGAGAGTCACAAGTTTTAAAATTTCATTATCATTTGGAATTCACTCTGGGAGCAAAGAAAAGCCATGCCTGGGGTTAAGCATCCCAGTAAGCACTCTTCTCCATCAGTACAGTTTACCAAACTCTGGCAGGTAAATCCACGAGTATCTTGGGGTTATCTCTAAAATGAAAGCCACATTGTTGTTTGATTCCTCTATGGTCAAGTGTACCAGTTGCTAATTCTGCCCTCACAGATTGAGCTTCCTTGTCAGCGTCTGTAGTGTTTCATTCTCAAATATAAGCTGACAGCCATAGATCAGCAAATATTTTGAGCATAAGAATAAAAGATATCAAAGCCAACAAACAAGGAAAGTCATTATAAAGTAAAAAGAGCCCATTCAGTTTACAGGTTTTTAAAACGGGAGAAAAAATGATTTTGCATATGACACAAATATGCTCATTGTGTTATCTTATCCACCCCTACCAGAAGCAGCTATCAAATGATTTACTCAACAAACGAAAACGCAGAGATTTGCAAATGAAGTTTAAGTGGTTAAGAAGGGAAAGGAGAACAAAGAGGTAGGCAGGATCACTTTTTGAGGGAAGTGATTTGTTCATTAATACTATGAAATATATCATAAAAGCTATAAAGAACCACTGGGAAATTCTGTGTAGGATATGATAGTGTACACAGTACTTTCACAAATATTAACATTTTTTGAAATATAGCACATTATAAATTCACTTCAGGATTTTCTAATGTCCATCCTAACAGAGAAACCAAAAGCTTAAAATAAGTCACAAACAATTTGCTTCTAGGTAACTCTCTTCTAGAAGTTAGAGCCCGTATTTTCATTCCTATTCTAGATTTAAGATATAGAAGTACTGATACTATGCTATATAGCCCATATAGGATAGTCTCTCCATTTCCCAGGGTTACTGGAAACTGTATTCAAGACTATTGCAGGGACTTCCCTGGTGGCACAGTGGTTAAGAATCCTCCTGCCAATGCAGGGGACACGGGTTTGAGCCCTGGTCTGGGAAGATCCCACATGCCATGGAGCAACTAAGCCTGTGCGCCACAACTACTGAGCCTGTGCACCACAACTACTGAAGCCCACATCCCTAGAGCCTGTGCTCTGCAACAAGAGAAGCCATCGCAACGAGAAGCCCGTGCACCGCAACAAAGAGTAGCCCCCCACTCGCAGCAACTAGAGAAAGCACGTGCACAGCAACAAAGACCCAACGCAGCCAAAAATTAACTAATTTGAAAAAAAAGACAGAGGGTTTTAAATGCTGGAGTGAGCTAATGGAAAATTACTAGAGGGCATTAAGGGGTAGTTCGGTCCATTTGATTAGGCCTCTGTGTTTACTAATTGTTGCTTATTGAAATTAGGCTCCTAGCCTCCCACAGACACTGGGAGCAGTGGCTCTGCTTTTCTTGATGGTTACATTTCAAAGGATGGTTGCAAGGTCCTTGAGAAAGATATTCCTGGGTTGTAGAAGTTTCACATTTCAAAGAAGAGAAAAGGATTTTACAATTGCAAGTTTTCTAAAGTAAATGCTCTAATAAAAGGGAGTTCAAGGGCCCATAGTCAGGAAGAGGCCTCACATTTTGTCCAGCTGTTAAGGCTGTCTTGATCAGTAGCATAGAAGGTATTCTAGGCAATACATGTATTTAAATTTAATTTATCAAAAATCTGGAATATGTATGTGTAACATAATCAAATTAAATTAAAATCCTGTGCCTATTTGTCTTATAATAGTGAAAGAAGTGATATCAATTTTTCCCTTACTTTTCATTTTGTTGTTCCTTTCTTTAACAAATAATTACTGAACGAGTCTTCTTTGTTAAGTTCTTTGTTTGAGAAACACAAAGCACACACACACACATACGAGAGAGGCAAACTTTTCAACAGCAGTGGGAATTAAGTCCTTGAAATTAAGGCTTTTACTCAGAATCATCAGATTCCAGGAGAAGTTGTTACTAACAATGTTTAGTCGAAAAATTGAGCCAGGATGATGGATCCATGGGCTGGAATTCAGGTAGGATAGAAACTAGAAATGGAATAATTGCTCCTACAGCATTGTATTCCTTTCACCAAAAAATCACAGGGAAGTTAAAGAAGATGGGTCAGGTGCTAATCCTTATGCACAGGAGCTTCTTTCCAGGCTGACAGAGTCATTACCTGCCCCCCCAACCCCGCCCCCGTTAATACTCATTTCTTACACTGATTCTAGAAGCTCTACTACATTTTAACTGGGAGTCCCTACATCATGACTTTAGCACTAGAAGAACCAAAACAAAACAAAACAAAAAAAAATCCAAGCTCTAGCAGCTATTAGTTTTGTCTTTTTAAAAATTTAGTTATTGAAAATTAACGCATCAGCCTATTGAATATTCTTAAATATCTGGTCAGGAACAGTAGAGTCTTCTCAGATGATCAATATTTTAATTAATAAAAATGTATCAAACACATATGCTTATTAGAATAACAATTTTGGGGTTGTTTTTTAATTGAAGTATAGTTGATTTACAGTATTGTGTTAGTTTTAGGTGTGCAGCAAAGTGATTCAGTTATATGTATATTTTTTTCAGATTCTTTTCCATTATAAGTTATTACAAGATATTGAATATTTGTTTGTGCAAGTTCGTGTGCCCGACAAACAGTGAGGCCCAACAAACCGAAACATCTGAGTTTGGAGAAAGGTTTATTTCAGGGCCATGCAAAGAGACGGGTGGCTCATGCCCCCCAAAACCCAGAACTCCCCAAAAATTTTCAGCAAAGCATTTTTAAAAGCCCAGTGAGGGAGGGGTGTCGCAGGGTATGTGATCAGCTCATGCACAATTCTCTGACTGGCCAATGGTGAGGTAACAGGGTGGTGGCACAGGGGTTACAACTATCAGTCCTTAGGCTCCAGGAGGCCTGGAGCTATGTGCTCACTGTCATCAAGTTGTTAATGTCTTCCAGTTGGTGGGCGTGGTTCACTTTTGTAAAACAGCTCAGGAAATGTGCATCAGAAACTGTTATCTAGGTACTTCAGAGAGGAGCTAAAGCAGAGGATATCTATAGTCATATTTTAGAAAGATCCGTGTGATTACGGCACTTGGCGTTGCTACGGAACTCTTTTGTGTATGGGTGCATTTTATTTATCTGTCCTTCCTTTTCTTTTTAAGTTTTAGGCATGATGTTTCAGCACTCTTATTTCTGAGAAAGGAGGAACATACTATTTTTATACTTCCTGCTTCCTACAGATGTCTTCCTGAAAATTGGAGAGAAATTACAAGCCTGTCTTTAAGTTGAAAATAGGAAAAACTGGACATAGAGTTAAAAAGGGGACGGGGCTAGGGAGTTTATGACTGTACCTGCCAAGATGACTCCAATAATTCTTGCCTCCTGTTATTTATGCCCTTGTGTGATATCCTTCTTAACGGAATTAGGGCTACTCTGTGTGACCAATGAAATACTACAGTGTGTGACTTCCCAATCTACATGGTAAAACTATCACAGCTTCTCTTTGTGCCCTTGGATCACTTACTGGGGAACAATAAACCGCCCTACTGTGAGGACATTTAAGCATCCCTGTGGAAAGGCCAATCAGGAGAGCTACGAAAGGTCCCACCAACAAACAGAACCAGTTTTCAAGAGGTATGAATGAGTGAACTTGGAAACAGTTAAGCCGTCAGGAGGGATAGATGCCTGAGCCTGCAGACGATTGCATCTGATTGCAATCAATGAGAAACTCTTAAGACAAAACTGCTCGGTCAAGTCGGTCCCAAATTCCTGATCCCCAGAAACTGAGAGGTCATATTTATTGTTTGAAGCCACTAAGCTTTGAAATGAGCTGTATTACAAGAAGTAAAGAATTAAAAAAGGAAAACTGAGTAAGAGAATGTGTACTGACTTTCATTCCAGATTATGGAAGGTGGTGAAGGGGAGCAGAATACGTCACCCCAAATGTGCCACTTTGGCACGTTGATTGTTTTGAGCTGAAGACAGATAGGACCCAGCAGACTCAGGAAGAGCTTTTTGCCTCTCCTTTAACTGTCTAAACTAATTTAGACTGGGAAAAGAGCTATTACCAGAGAGAACTTTTTATATCAGAAAGACTTATCTGTATGGCAGGGCAAACATCTGTTTACCAAACTCTTCTCATCCTCCTGGGAATTAATTGTCTCACTCCCCTTTGAAGCCTCAGACCCCTACCCACTTCTCCGTAGCTCAGGATGGTGTATAAGCCTCAATTGTCTGACTGCCTATGAGTCTATTATGTTTTATGGGGACGCCCATACGTACAAATTTTTTTTCTCCTTTTAATCTATCTTACATCAATTTAATTATTAGGCCAGCCAAAGAACCTAAAAAAGATAAAGGGAAAAGTTTTCCACCCCTACAGAAGCTATAAATCATAGGACAAGAGTGGGAAATAACTTTAAAGGGCTGTAATATCCAGGAGGTTTCTTAGAATTTATATTCCAAAAATTCCTTTGACTTTATTCTGTGTGTGACAGATGTTTGAATTTCATAGGGTCTAGAGAATTTCAGGTGTAGGGCCCAAGTTTCTGGGCAAGTCTAGAGTTGTTGAGGCATTGCGACACAGAGGACTTTGAAGCAAACGTACAGTTTTACTGACTGATGTGAAGAAGCAATCAGGGCTTCCCTGGTGGCGCAGTGGTTGAGAGTCCGCCTGCCGATGCAGGGAACACGGGTTCGTGCCCAGGTCCGGGAAGATCCCACATGCCGCGGAGCGGCTGCGCCCGTGAGCCATGGCCGCTGAGCCTGTGCGTCCGGAGCCTATGCTCCGCAACGGGAGAGGCCACAACAGTGAGAGGCCCGTGTACCGCCAAAAAAAAAAAAATATATATATATATATACATATATATATATATATATACATATATATATATATATATATATGTACATCTCAGCAGGAAGTTCTTACAGGAGATGTTATTAGGTTAACTCTTACCCTAAGGATATTATAGCCATAATGTATGTAACTTTTCTTGTACAAATATCTTTTTCAAATAGCGTTTAACGCACAGACACTGGTTTCTTCTTTCTCTGTATTTATATTTGTGTTTTCTGAAATTTTTGGTAGCCAACCTTCAAGTAAATGATTGATTTTTTTTAAGTTTTTTTAATTCATATATTTTAACAAACATGATGTGCTTATAAACATATTAGTCTTCCTCTATCTCCAGAAGATTTTGGGGGATAATTCCAATTCTATTCTATTCTATCATGTTATCATATCATATGTTAGACCAATGTGTCCTGATTTTCTGTTTTAGAAAAAAAAGTCATGGCAGATCATTTCTTACTATGCTAAGAAGCTTAAACAGAAAAAGAACAATGTATGAAAATAAGAGAGATGTGAGTGAAGCAGCCAACTGGCATCCATGCTTCAGACTCGTATGCAAATCAAGTTATTCTGTGCTTTCCAACACTTCCCAAATTCTTTTAAAACCATATTTGAAGCTGGAGAGCAACTCTCTATGAAGACATCAGTGATAAAAATGCAGACAGCATTGTGTTGGGTAGAGCAATGCCAGGAGTTGACAGGACCAACAGATAAAACCAAAGCAATTAAGTTTCCATAAACACTTGACTTGGTGTTGAATCAACACTCTTCTTTCTAAACAGCAGTGTAGCAAGGCATAAATGACAAATCATACATTTCCAATCTATAAACCATGCTGGTTTGATGAAGTAACAGAATTCTTTTCCAGCTTTTCTTTTTACCATGTGGAAGAAAAAAAAAGTTACTCAGTAATTCGTGAGTTTTAACTTGAGACGTGAATTTCTCTGTGCACAAAATATTAAAAGATTTATAGATGAGATTTGGCATGCTTCCAGCTTACTACCATTCCTCTCCAGCAACAACGACAAATTCTTATGGCTAGAGGTAAGCAATTTTTGAATGACATTTAGTCATCCTTTCTCACAAACTGTTTTCCAGGCATTTATTACCACCTCTTTGGAAAGCTAGAAAATGCTGTCTCAAGAGCCTTCAATCTTTCTGTTATTTTTTATTTCCTATCCCCCATCTCAACACATAACACAAAATAACTCATGACTACACACTCTTTGCCTTATTTCATTCCCTTGTAGATAGGTATTCAATTGACCTTTCTCAGGAAAGATCCAAGGAACACATTTTTTTTTTTTTGCGGTATGCGGGCCTCTCACTGTTGCGGCCTCTCCCGTTGCAGAGCACAGGCTCCGGACGCGCAGGCTCAGCGGCCATGGCTCACGGGCCCACCCGCTCCGCGCATGTGGGATCCTCCCGGACCGGGGCACGAACCCGTGTTCCCTGCATCGGCAGGCGGACTCTCAACCACTGCGCCACCAGGGAAGCCCAGTTCAGAAACTTTTTTATTCTATTTTTTCTTCAATAACTCAGGTAAAAAATTATTGGCTTTATTGGATTTTTGAGGACTAAGTAAGAGAATAGGTTGCATATTTCATCATCTGTGTTACTATATTACTGTCTATCTTAGGGTTTGAGGGTTTGTAACATTTTGGAGGAAGGAAGAGAGGAAGTGAAAGAAAAAGATGAAAAAAAGTGCAATAAGGGACAGATTGTATGTGTATGTTCTCTGAAAAAATTGATTTACAGAATTCTTTTCATACAGATATGTTTGGCAGTGTGTGGGAGGAGCTTGAGAGCAATGGCAAATTGCATTGCGTGTATTATTCTGCACAAATCACTTAACCTGCTTTTTGAAAGTCTTCTTTAAAATACGAACCAAACTGTTAGCCTCTTCTGCTTCCCACTCAGCAGGACTGATTCAGAAATAAATTTGTCAGATCGTAAAAAGAATGTACCAAACAAATTTAATAACCTATGCTTATTAATATCCTAGCATCAGCAACTTATATCAAATAGAAGTAGAAGAGAGGGTATATTAGCTCTGATTTGCTCCACTCACAATGACAGTCATTTTTAGCAGAGTGATCAGACTTTACAGAATGTCTCTAAATCATGTACATACATCACTTGTACTAACGTCACACCGCCTCGCTATAGGCAATAGAGAATTCAAATCGAACCTTGTTGTTTTATGTTAGTTTCCTGTTGCTACTGTAACAAATTCCTATAAACTCAGAATCTTCAAACAACACAAATTTACTATTTTATAGTCTGGAGGTCAGAAGTCCTAATGGGGCTCACTGAGCTAAAATCAAGATTCAGCAGGAAGACCCCAGGGGACAATCCTTTTCCTTGTCTTTGCCTACTTCCAGAGGTTGCCCATATTCTCTAGCTCATGGTCCCTTCCTCTATCTCCAGAGTGAGTCGTGGCTAGTTAAGTCTTCCTCATAATCCATCACTGACACTGGCCCTCTCTTCCACATCCAAGTACCCTTGTGATGACATTGAGTTCATGTGTATAATCCAGGACAATATCCCTACTTTAAAGTCAGCTGGCTAGCAATTTGAATTTTACCTGCTACCTTAATTCTCTTTTGTCACACAATGTAACACATTCAAAGGTTACAGGGATTAAGACATTAAGTCTATTATTCTTCCAGTCACAGTTCTCTCTTCTTCTCTTGGTCCTAATGACTAACATATTCAACCTTGCTCTGATCCTGCAGGTCTCTTTTTACAGAAGCTGCAGGTATATGTAAAAGTGTTTCCAAAAAAGGCTTTATTACAAAACATTATCCCACAAGTTTGCAATAGTCTAAATTTATGTAACTTTTCTTTCCAGGGATGACAATGAAATACTTCTGATTATTGGCTGCTGCTGCCGTCTTCCTGCACGTTTTGATTACAAGAGTATGTGAGGATTGTATGTTTTATGATTACTTTTGAGACGAGGATAAGAGCTACCCCTCTGTTAGAACTCAGTTTGTTACAGGCACTGTTGTGAGGACGCTATGCCCATTACTCATCTAGTTCTCACTATAGCCCTATTAGGCAAGTACTATTCATAATCCCAGATTACAGAGAAAGAAACCAAAACATAAGAAGGTTAAGTCATATGTCCAAGGTCAGATAACTGGGAAGTGACAGAGCCTGAAGGTAAATTCAAGCAGTTCGGCTCCATGGGCCTGTGCCTATGTCATTATAGCCTCTCTGGATAATTCAAAAAAGCTAAAAATGTAGGGCGGGAATTACTTTCTTTACAACCAATCCATGCATTTTCCAAGACAAAATGGGAAAAAGGTATTATTTTTTAGTTTTTACCCAGAAAAGGTAAGTATTTCATCAATATCCCAATTGCGCTCTCTGACTTATGACTATAACACATCCAAATCAAATATAAAATGAAAGGTGCAGCACAAGGAGAGAAGTGTGAGGAACTGTTAGCAATGGGGTTAATATATGAGGCCTGAAACTCACTGCTTATTAAAAACAAGAGTTTCAACATTCACACAGCAGAAACCAAACATTCAATGGTATCTAATAAGATATAAATTCCTAATATTTTATGATCATCAACTAACATGTACCTCTAAATAATCTCAATGATATAAAGAAAATATTACATTTTTTAATGTACCCAAAATATTTTTATGATGAGCTGAAGCTAATAGTTTTGGTAAAGAACATGAGTGCCTTTTTTATTTTCATATGCTAAATAGGAGAAGTCGAAGGCGCTTACTTCAATCAATGAAAGAAAATCCACATATATTAGATTACTGGGGTGCTGTTTTGGATCTTTTCACTCACACTTTTTTCCCAAAGAGAAACCAGGTGGAGCTCTTGCCCAGTACACAATCCTCCAGTAAGCTGGAGGTGCGGCATTTTGGAGTCATCATCAGGTATAGGCTGTGACCATCACGGTGGGGAACTAAAAAGCCTTGGAGGAGAGGTTTAAGAGAGGAAGAGTTCAAGTTCTGAGATATCAGATGGTTGAGTCATCCAGGTGGATGCTGGATGCTGAATTTGGGGTGGACAAGATGAATGGTTTTAGGAGACCCCGTTTCTATAAATGAGAGAAATTGACAGGAAAACCATTGCAGGAGAGTAAATGTTCAGGAATGATGTAGGTAGAGCTAATTGCCATGAGTTTCACTGGAGCAGGGTTGTTTTGTTTTGTTGCAGTATGCGGGCCTCTCACTGTTGTGGCCTCTCCCGTGGCGGAGCACAGGCTCCGGACGTGCAGGCTCAGCGGCCATGGCTCACGGGCCCAGCCGCTCCGCAGCATGTGGGATCCTCCCGGACCGGGACACGAACCCGCGTCCCCTGCATCGGCAGGCGGACTCTCAACCACTGCCACCAGGGAAGCCCGGAGCAGGGTTTTTTTAGAGGAGCAAGGAGAATTATAATCTGAAACTTGTAAGGGGATCATGGGTTCCCAACCTTCCCTCAAATCTAGCCCAGGCTACCTGCTGTATGACAGGAAAATAACACCTCGTGAGTGTGCTTTTGAGGAAATCATGTCCACAGGGGACAGTCTCTAGAGGAGTCTACTGATTTTTTAGTTTTCTCCCGATATCCTTAAACTGTTGATATAAAATAAATGACAATAACTACTTCTATATTTGAGCAAGGTATGGCTGAATCCCATCCATTCAGAAACTGTACTGATAGTCTTGTGGTAGTTGAGGAATAGATAGATACCACTCAAATTATACTACATAAGCATTGTCACTTAAAAAAAATAGTATGAAACGCATGTGATATATCACACACACACACACACACACACACACACAGACACACAAAAGAAGATGTTCTTTATAAAAACTAATGCTAACCTAAAATATTAAGGCCATGCATTGTTCTTAGTGAGTTACAGGATAAAAGGTAAACAAATGAAAAGAACGGTCACAAATTCTAGACTGTAGTTGATTTGAATTCTATTTTTTTTTTAACAAATAATAAAATAAACAAAACTGTTATTGTCAATTCCATATTACAAATTGTTTTTGAATTCTATTTTGTATGTATACATACTGATACAAATACCAATGGTTTCTCATATGAATAAGACAGAGATGCCGAACCTGGGTTGAAGATATTAGAGGTTTTGTACTCAATAATGAACCTTTTAGATTCTCCTAGACACATACCTTTAAATAATATTCAAGTGCAAGTGTTTATCTGGGAAGCAGAGAGAAGGCTTCTAGGTGGGGTGAAGAATGTGCCAAGGAAGGGAAGTCGGTCAGTAAAAGGTGTAATATTATCAAAACATCTTCCACTGTGGTGCACATTGCCCAATAAAATGCTTCAACATGGTCCAAAATACCAATCCTAAATCTGAAGAAAACCAGTCACAACCAGAACAGTCACTGTTCTCTAGACTTGTATAATGTCAGGCTGACGTTTAGAAGTCCTCAAAACCAGCACTGGAGAAATGGAGACTAATATACTGAGATGTTGTAGATTACAAAATGCTGTAGATCACTATTCATTCAACATCAATTATAAATTCATGTCACAAAGTCTACAAGTAATATACTATGCATTGCAAATTCCACTTAAAAGAAGTAAGACTAATTAATAATTTTCTGGTAACAGGCAAAACCACCTAAAGTTCCATATGATACACTCCTCATGGAACCGGCAACTGTCCAAGAAGAAATAGTGACTGTACATAACACCCTCAGGAGAGGAGTATTTCCACCAGCCAGCAACATGCTAAACATGGTAAGATTAATTAAACAGCAACCACAGCAATGCCAATAATAGTAACGGTGTTTACTGAGATTTTATTAAGTTCTATTTGCTTTCCATATACTAAAAGTTTGGTCTTCACAAACAAACCGATCATGCAGCAGCAGAAGAAACAGAGGCACAGAGAAGGTAAGTAGTTTTCCCAAACTCATAGAGTTAGTAAATGACAGAGCCACAATTCCAACGCAGAAAGTCTAATTTCACTCTTAATGGACCCTAAGACAGTGCTTGTCAAACTTAAGCGTGCTTAAGAATCAGCTGAAGAACTTGGTAAGGCACAGGTCCCTGGGACCCACTCTCTGAGGTCCGATTAAGGAGGTCTGGGGTGGGGACCACTCCAAGCTCCTAGATGATGCTGACGCTGCCGGTCAGTATCGTCCGTGTAGCAGACTTTGTTTAATAAATTGCAGAGGCATTTCACAGCTGTCTTCATTGAGCAGCAGCCCAGAGGCTAAGACACTCTCTGAGAATCAAGATGTCCAGGTTCTAAGCCAGGTGGTGCTGCCAGATGAACAAATATTAGCAAATCTATTTCCCAGTTTCCTGGCATCCCATAAGAGAAAAGAGGAATTGTTTTTGCACTATAAACCTGCTGCATGAGCAGACTAGGTGCTGTCAGACAAACAGATTTAGGGACTACTCAGGTGTATTAGGTGATTAGCCTCACCTATGTTATATCCCGGAAGTATCACTCAGGTTTTTGGTATCGTAAACCTGGCTCTTTAGCCCTGGACTGGCTTAGAGTAACAAGGGTCAGAAATAATGCAGGCTATGGGAAGTGATTCTAAGAGACAGCTTCCTCATGCAAATGACAAAGAGGAAGGAAGCTAGTGATGAGAAAAAATGATTTTGAAATTTATCTCTTGGTCATCTTAGAATCCAGAACAATAAAAGCCAGTAGTAGCACAGGCACTCTTGCGTTGTGAGTACTGTAGCTAAATGCATATTGTGCTTACTACTGATTGGCAGGCAGTCTTCTAGAAGCGTATTGCATTATTTCATTTAATCCTCTCAGTCACCTTGTGATGTAGATGATACTATCATCTCTATTTCACAGATAGTGAATCTGAACCTCAGAGAAATTCGGTAGCGCATCCAAAGTCCTAAGTACTGGATCAGTACAGATTCAAATACAAATGGCCACAGCTCCAGGCACCTGCTCTTAACTCTTTACCTTCCTTAGGACAAACAGGGTTCAAAATCCTTGGTTTCCAGATGAGCAAATAAGTGTAGCTGGGATGTAGTAAAGAAGTTACGGAGTGAACAGAAAATATAGTCTCTGATTTCAGAGACTTCGTGGATTCAAGGTGAATACAGAGGAAACGTTAGAACATATTGTTTGAATATATAGAATGAATACATTCAAGTGCTGAGGTGCAAAGGTATGAGGGATCAACAAGATGATAAAGTAAGTGCACCAGTAAAACTGAGTAACATTTTAAAGGGAATATGGGAGTTGAGTTTTTCCATAAATAATGCATAGGGCACAGATAGAAAGGAACTGATAGAATTACAGTAGAGCTGAAGAGCCAATCACAACTGCCAGGCAGAGATTTTCCAAAAATGAAACAAGTTTCTGCACATGGGATTAGAACTTTATGTGAATAGAACCATTGATTAAAGCCAGAATTCATAACTTTGCTGCAATAACCATGAATACTTACTTTTGATTTTAATCACGGATGTATCACAAAAAAAGTTAGCATCTTAGCAACATTAATCAGAGGAAATATCCTAAAGAGCTTCCTCAAAGAGGTCTGAACTACAGACTGTTTGCAATTAATGGTGCAGGTAGTTTACACAATAAGATAACAGACTGAGATGGAGATTAGCATGCATGATGCTTATTGGGGAATATCTCCAGATTTACACCGACCATGGATACAGAGAGAGAAGCAACATAGGGCATACAAAGAAGTTTGGTTGTGATGTAGGCATAACAGGGGCCTCAGCTAATCCTACGGGAAGCTGTACAACTAGGACAACTCAGTACAACCTTGTGCTGCGTTGGAGGGAGGTTACATGGCACTTATAGTTACTACAGCTACTTGCTGTTAGATGTGGGCTGCCACAGGGAAGTGAGTATTCTCGCCAATGAGGATAATTTTTAGAGAAGACAGTAGGGCAGGACTCTCAGCTTAAGAGGAAATAAGTGCTTCAGTTCAGAAAGTGATCTGGGTATGGGTAGTGCATCACGCATGCACAACTAGCAATCAGCAGTAAATTAACCAGATAAGTTCCAGACCTACTTATTTGGTAACCTGGTCATAATAGGCAAGATTTTATGCTCGTGAGTCCAATGATGGTATTCCCGCTGCCAGGAGGTGCTATGCCCTAATGGGATGTGTTATGTCATCTCTACTTTTTCAATTAGATGTATGCATCACTGAAATACATCTTTTCTTGCATGAAACAGTCAAACCCTAAAAAACCACATTTTTACTTTGACCCTAGGCTAATGAGTTACTTAATTAACCTCACAGTTTAACCAATTCATCAACCTGAGGGGTAATTCTGTAAAACTCACACAGATGGCAGCCTATGCATATAAGAGAGAAACTTCTTCCATGTCAGAAAAAATATTGAAAACCTAAGTTAGGGCATCATCCAAAAATTATTCTCAAGCGTAGCTGAATGATTTATGTGAAAGCCTGTAGTAAACAAGAAAGGCCACAACTTTTGTTGGTAATAATGTGTTGCATGCAGGTATCGGGACAGTCTTTTAAGGGGATGTGCATAATGTGAGAATGAAAGAATGGCTGGGAGAACATCCATCACATAGTCCCATAACTGGTGTGGACACAGTCCCATGTCCTTTGATTTGTGACTCATTCAAATCACAAAAATGTGTTATCCTTTTCTACACAAAAGACCTCATATTTGTAGATACAAACTTTGTCTCTTTTTAGTAGATTTTCTGCCTTTCATCAACTTTGGAGAAAAACCCAACAAAATGCTTCAGCTTAGCACAATTGACACACATCACAAGTTAGGAGCACACATGCCAGAGCCAGAAGAACCTGGATTCCAATTCTCTTTTTGCCATTATTGGTTGTATTATCCTGAAAAATTATGCAACATCTCCGCACCTCAGTTTCCTGATTTGCAGATGGGGATAACAACAGTGCATCCCTTGTAGAATTGCTATGAGTAAAGATGAGAGAATATACATATAGAATTGGTAAGAGGTCCTGGCATGAAGTATTAGCTATGATTCGCTATTATTATTATTCATAATTTAGATGAAGATGTGTAATACTATACATGTTTCTAATCACAGAAATATTTATTGAGCACGTAGCATAACATTTATCATGTCACAGTTGTATTGCATAGATTATCACATTAAAACTTTTGAACAAGCTATTGGGTATGAATTGTGGGGCATATTTTACAGATGAAAAAAAAACTGAGATTCAAAGAGATTAAATAATGTGTCAGAGGTAAAACTACTAATAAATGATGGGATGGATTTCTAACCCTGGTCTGTTTTACTGGAAGCATTTACTTAAATTCTTTAATATTTCTGAAAGAGAAGCTACAACTGAATGTTACTGCCAAATTTTGATTTTGTAAATTCAAGGGCTAAAACAATGGATTGAAAGATTTGTCTTCCTCTTCCAACCAAAATATTTAAGAGAGGTGCTGTGATTTAAGTTGTTAGCTAATACAATTGAGGATATTGCTAGCCTTGGATTTTTAGAAACAATAAACTAGAATCTTATCAAGGAAATGTTAATAAGGCCATGTGCTTGTATTTCACCTGTAGAATTGGAGTGAAGAAGCTGCAAGAAATGCCAGAATGTTGTCAAAGGACTGTGAATTGGTAGAGAGCAATGCAGTTAAGAGGCGAATTACAAGCAGGTATATGACACACCTTTCTGCTCAAAAGTTCTCAGGAATTGTTAAGTAACCTGGTATGGGTAAGTTAAGTCATCTAGTTTGTATTTACATTTGCCCCATAAATGGTAGGAATTGTGGCCCACTGCACTGTTTCATTATTATTAATTTTTGAATTTGGAAATTCAAATTTTCAAATTCCTGATTCACCAAAAGAAAAGAATCAAAGCTCTCACTATCACAGAAGAATTCAGTAATATGATGATGACTAGCTGGAAAGCTGTATAGCTAGAAGGTTTCCACTCTATTTATTTCAGCTTCTCACAATATTACCATGGGGCTATCCTTAGCTTTGGAACACTAATGCAGTTGAGAAGTGAGTTATATCCAACTCTACTAAGCTGCCCATGAGAACAATTTTAGGTGCTCAAAAATGAGTCCATCTCATGCCATGTATATTAGGTGGATCCCTGCTGGTTTCCAGAAAAGCCATCAGTACCTCCCATACAAGTAGACATTAATAACATTTATAGGATACTTGTTTATTATAAATATTTTTAAATATTAATGAAACTTCCATATTTACAGATCACTGGGCATCTTTGCCCAATGCTGTTAAGCAGTGAATTAGCAATGTGAGTCCCCCTGCTATACTTACAGATTATTGGGCATCTTTACCCAATGTTGTTGAGCTGTGAATTAGCAATGTGAGTCTTCCCTGCTCCAGACAAGGGCAGTTTACTCCCAAATATCATATTTGATCAAGGTCCACGTCACAAGAGGATGGATGGTTAAATGAGCACATATTTATTTCAAGGTCTATGCGTGATGAATACCTCTGTGTGGCTGCTTTCAAGCCATGGGCCAGGTTACAATGCATAGGTTATTCTGATTGGTTGCACCCTTCTCCATCAGCTTGGACATGGCAGAGACTGAAATGTTGGTTGATCTGATTCCCAAGCTTGCAGATCATCTCCTACTGTCAAATTCTCAGCAAACTTGAGCACCACAAGTTTATTCATCAGTGAGAAAGAAAACTGTTAGCAGAGATAGAGCTGAATTTGCTTCCTCTTATCAAACATTGCTTGGATGCCCAGTGAAACATTTGTAGAATAAAAGTACAAAAAAGTATCCTTATAAAGTATTTCCAAATTTTGTAGAGTATGACCTAGCCTTTTTCCTCCTTTCAGATACTCTTTGTGGAGAAAATATGCATCTGACATCTTATCCTATCTCATGGTCAAACGTAATCAGAATCTGGTACAGTGAGTCTAAATATTTCAAGTATGGGGAATGGACCTCGACAGATGATGACATGATGATTGAGCATTACACTCAGGTAAACTGTGTGCTGGCAAATATACCCATTGGTTAAGTGACTATAAGCATGCGTGGAAAATAGGCGAATGAGAACCATGGAAAATCATTCTATCCATTTTTTGCAAACTTACACCCTTTAAAGATTTTTGTTTACTTTTAGTGGGAAATAATATTTGGAAACCAGTATCTGGGATCTGGGTGTGTGCAAGGACAGAGAAAAAACTAGGGAAGGGGTTGGAAAAGGAGGCTGAAACTTGATAAATGCAAGAGTGGAAGGAGATGAACACAGAAGGGAAGTGGGACTCTGTCACTGGAGCCTTATTAGCTATCATCAATTTTACATTGTATTTTCAATGCAGTAGAAGTCATTAAACAGGTGAATGATAGTACATTTAAAACTCATAGACTTAAATCACTCATGTATAGCAATGCAGACATTTCTAGGTAAAAGATTAGCAAATAGCATTCTTCTTTTAAGACTGATATCCTTGGACAAAAGAAGTATGTGCCAGGAACCCAAGAATATTATAGCATTAGACGATTTATTTATATAATTTACGTTATCAGACAGAGGATAAAAACCAAAATAATTACCCAGAGAGCTAAAAATATGACAAATGTGTGACGTCAATTCCTACTTTCCACTTCTTTTAGATAAAAGTAGACTAGCCCCACTATTTCCATCAAAAGAGCATGAGCTCTATTACTTTGGAATAGTAATTTAATATTTCCTCTTCCAAACACTTAAAAGGTTTATTATTTAATCCCCACCAAATACCTATGATGTAAAAGATAATATTATTATATTCCATTTTAGGAATAGGAAAATGAAATTTCAAGACATAAAGCAAACTGGTAAATACCATCCCACCAGGAAGTGGTAGAGACAGACTTTGAACCTGACTTAATTTTTTCTTGAAGCTCAACTTGTTACTCTCCACCATGCCAGTTTTTTGATGATTAAGTAAAGTCCCTTCCATGCTTTGATTTTTATGATCACCAAGCAGCCTTCATCAGGTTATTCCATATAGATTTGATAAGAAGAGAATGAGTCAGGGTCAGCGATGGCAACTGGGTGTGCATATGTATGTGTGTTATCTAGACACGTGGGAATCCTCTTGTTTCTAGGACTTCCTAATAAGCCATGCTCAAAGCATCCTAAAAACATGTGTTTATTTTCAATCAAGGATAACAATATTCGGAGAGTAATCATTTAGCAAACTACCAAATTGTTAATAAAATAACCTTATCTTTACAGGTTGTTTGGGCCACTTCTTACCTTATTGGCTGTGGCATATCATCATGTCGTAAAGGAATTCAGTATCTCTACATTTGTCACTATTGTCACGAGTATGTATTTTACAGCTTAGCTTCACATAGCTTTTAGAAACATATTTCCCTTACTAGTTTCCCTAATTTAGTTTCTCAACCATTCTAAAATAAAACTCAAATAAATATTTCTTATCAGTTAAGAACTTTAGGGATACAATGTCTTTTAGCCAACACCTAAAACACTACACCCACACACACATATTTTTATTTATATTTTTCTAAATAAATCCTTATCTCAATATAATGTTCAAATTAGGCACTATGACCAGTCATCTGGCTATGTGTTATTCCTTCTTCAAGCACTATTAGTTAAGAGAAACAAATTTCATCTAGCTTAAGCAAAAAAAAAAAAGGATATTTATTTTAACAATGCAAGAGTATTTTTAGAATGCAAGGGCAAAAATGCAATGGAGTATCAAGAATGAACAAATGAAAAAGCCAAGTGTTTTTATATTTAGCATTTTAGTATTGACATATGTATTTCCTTTAGAAATTAAATTTACATGTTACCAAAGGTGTGAGCAACAATTCCAAGAAGAGATCCTCTGATTGCTCTGGTTAGGGACAGCTGTACTCCTTTGTCTTGTCACCTCTGGTTATGAAGCAAGGTCAACTTCAGAAAAGGTAACTGCAAGAACCCACAGGGACCCACTTGTGTGGCTTGAGTGGTGATTATCAGAAAGCAGGGATTGTTCTGAGCTGGATATAAACCTCCATTAGTTTACTACAAATGCCAGTTTAAATGTTCTTCTGCTAAGGAAAGTTGTTGGTCTGCATATGTCTCCTTCACCTACCTGTGCTTACTTGTTCAATACACAAGTCTTTCCTCCATAAGATGAGCTCCAAGTATGGTAGTTATTGAACTCTCAGTTCCCATGTGTGTAGCACAATAAAAGATATGCAACATGAATCAATGAAATTGATTTCTCTCATAGTAAGTTACCATATTTACACTTTAAATGAGGTCTCCACTGTCCCTGTAGATTCAATAGATGTAACATATTCATACAATAGCTCTATGTGGGCTCTCTTCTGGTTTTATCATGTCTTGATTTCAGTACTTAATATTTGTTGTGATTTTATCTGTGTGATTAGTACTAAAGACAGTAAGGTCTCCTTGCATATACAATGCATCAATTGTACTAAATCCTTATGGGAGCTCATGGTCTGCAGTAAACTTCTGACAACACAGAAAAGTAGAATACATGGGGCTGAAATAACGAGAATTTTCTCAGCCAAAGATGAGGCCAAGAGTCTGACAAAACCCCTTGCTGAATTAAGTAATGTTTCTTTTATAAATTCAAATTTTAACAATTCATTCAAGGAGAAATATATCAGATAGAATATTTACTTTATTTTTTATTCAATATTAAGTGCAAATAAGGAGTTTGGGGTTTTTTGAGCACGCACAAGCCACTCGTTCTCCTTGCTTGGCCCTGCAATAAACCTTCCTCTACTCCAAAAGAAAAAAAGATTTAAGTGAAAATCAGCCAAAATCCCCATTGTTTTCTAGATATCTAAGGGAAGACCGTCTTCTCTGAAATTTTAAATTGGCTCGAAACAGGAAATTCTCATTTATTCTCTCTCCCCAAACTCCAACACTTTGGCTTTATCCATGTTGTTGTACTTTCATCTTTTATAATAGTGCACGTGTTTCTACAAATGACACTGACATGTATCAAAATTCTCATGATATAGGGCAAGATGAAGTTAGAACATCTCCAATTTGACTCACTTAAAAATTTTCTTACATTATTAAGAACCATGCCCTTTTACATAAATGTTTATCAAGTCCTTATGGGTATAAATAAGGATAAGAGTCCTATCATAAACGTTTCTAAAGCCCCCTGCTTGTTAGAACTTGACTGTCCAAAGAGATGCAAATTGTCTCAAAATATTCTTAGCACCTCAGAGTTGCCTGCGGTATATTCAAAAAGATAAATTATTCTCATTCTAAGGCTAGAAATCTTACATGTCATAGAGATTACATACAAGTGGTTACAAGTGGTTTTCAAAAATTGTTTCATTATTTTAAATTATTTTAATTGATTTTCAATAGTGAGTAAAATTTTATATGCATTTTTCAAACATCAATTTTATTAGGCCCTTTTTTCTTTATTCTTTTTTAAGGGGCAATGATCCTGACAAAAAGAATGTACCTCATAATGAGGGAACTCCATGCGGAGACTGTCCAAATAACTGTGAAGATAAACTTTGTAGTAAGTTTTACATCTCAGTGTGCTTACTCTTGACTGTTGATCCGGGAGCGATGTGTCCTTAAAATCAAGCATGTAACAATATTGTACTTTTCTATTACTTTTTCTTCAATCATCCCAAAGGAAAAATCAACGTTCTCTGATTTCCCTTCCTCCACCCCCAGAGTGACCCAGAAGACCACTGGTTAAATCTTTCGGATTGGAAATTAGAATGTCCAAGTCTAAACTCAAGGTTCCACCCTAAAGCTTAAAGTTCCCACCCTAATATGGGCACCTCGGATAACATGTTAATATAAGTATAAATTTTTCTCTGCTCTATAAAAAGTTTCTTGGCTCTCTTATTGCAGCCCTGAAGTTAGACATCTTGCTTTCAGGTTACTGGCGTTCTCAGATTACTTGCTGGTCATAACCTCCCTAACCTGCCTGACAACTTATCATGGCCGGCAATTTCTTACTGAGTGATCCTTATTCTTTGAAGTTTCCACTGACAGACACACTGGAAGATATTAGCTGATGATCACACTGTCCGTTTACCGCACTTCCTTTTATTTCCTAAGTAAATCTTACCTAAAATGTAATATTAACCAAATGAGTTCCAATTACATGTTCATTTCCTTAGATAGCAAAAGTTTCTTTTTATAGAGCTTCCTGCAGGCATAATTCCTTACTCCACAGGGATATGTTTATATCATAATTTTCAATAAGTTTGTGGAGAAATAACAAACCTCCCCCCGCCAAAGAAAATATCCTTTACCTTCAGATTTGTAAGACCAAAAAACTTATTTTCCTTCACCTGACCAGGTCATTCTGTTTGCTTTTAAATCCTATCACTTTCAGTAATTCATTTCTGAAAATAAAAGTACTTGGAGAAAGATCATATATCTACTAATTAGCTTTGCTACAGGGAATGGGGTAGGTTTTTTTTATCCAAGAGACAAAAGCAATGTCTACAATGGAATTGAAAAATGCAATAGAAGTGAAATGAGAGTAGAAAAGAAAAAAAGTATTACTTAAGAATATTGACTATATAACACAGAATATACATCTCTTAAGCCCTCTACTCACATATAAATGCATGAGAAAATGATAGATGAGCTTTTGAGTCAATATTGGGTAACCCTGCTTCTTCCTTTCAGCAAACCCTTGCATCTACTACGATGAATACAGTAATTGTAAGACACAGACACGAGGTCCTGCCTGCAGCCACCTGTCAGTTCAACGACTCTGCAAAGCTAGTTGCCTGTATCCCACTGAGATAAAATAGCCTTTGTTATTTGCAGCTGTAATGTGCTGTTGACTCATACCTTTGACCTTACTTTGCTTCAGCAGTTTCCCCTGCATTTCATGTGGTTTTAATTACACCCGAGATCTTAATTTTCACTAATCAAATATGGGCATCGGTATGTTTACGACAGTGCCCCTCACTCCTGTTCTGATACATCGTGAAGTAACACTGTTTTAAACTTTCTTAAACCTGGGGTGAATATGATTGATGAAATATGACTGAACTATGAAATATGATTTAAATATGCGGCAGTTCAACACGTGCCTCATATTTAAATCATGTGATGTCTCGTTCTCAGGTTGACATGATTCAGTGGATTGGATAACTGATGCAGCAACCTGTGCTAAAGGAGGGTCTTTCCCTGTTTGTCTCCTTCCCCTGCTTTCCCAGGTCTCCACCCGCCCTGATGTTTGTCTTTCCTGTACAATTTACATGCACGAATAATTCTTCACTTCTTAACTTTACTTCTACCTTAAATCAACCATTAAAACAATCCACGAAGCAAACAAAGAGTCCAGTCTCATTACTTGAAAGGTAAACATTGGTTAATTGGAAATGATTTAAACGTCTCATTGTTTCATTGCCATGTCTATACACATCTGTAAAGCAGGGCAAGAAAACCGCGTGAGTGCTTAACTGAACAAAAGATGTATTCATCATTGATTACATGCAAGGGGTAATCCATATATGGAGGATATTGTCTCCCTCATTTCAAACCGAATTGGAACATTAAAGAAGCCTAGTGAGGAGGGCTGTAGTAAACAGAGCCCATGGCTCTTCATTGGATGAGTCCTTGCCAAGAAAGAAGAGTCCTTCGTCTTCCTGTTGGGCTCTGCTATCCTCACAGGGTATGAGAGCTTCCCCTCTTGGTCTCCTGACTCTACTTCATTGAGGTTGCTGTTTATTAATCTTTCACGAGGGCAACTTTTTGAATACTTCCCAACCTCACTCCAATGACCACAGCTTATCAGGAGTGTTTGTGGACACAGCAGCATTCTTACTCCTAGACTTGAAATCTCATGGTATGTTCCAGGGTCACCATCAGGGGGAGTGTCAAGGCTGGACTCAGGAACCCAAATACATTGTTCTATTAAAAACAGATGTGTGTGGAGACAGCCCACACTCTATGGAATGTGTATCTCTCTAAATAAACCTGCTTTCAGTTTTTTAAAAAAGCATAGATGTGTGTGTGTGTGTGTGTGTGTGTGTGTGTGTGTACATATACTAATGGATGTCCAGAAAACCTGTAAAACAAAGGTAGTAGAGAGCATCACTGAGGGCAAAAGCCTAATTAGATTGTTGGGTTTTTAGTGGAGAGCAAATGGGCACAAAAATGGATCCAGGTTACAGGGAAACTTGAAGGAAAGACAAACTGAATGACTTCGATTTGATGCCATAAGAAAAGGTAATACATCCTGATTCTCAATTTAAAAAGCTCTACAATATAGGCAGAACACTCTATGATAAATCACAACAAGATCCTTTTTGACCCACCTCCCAGAGAAATGGAAATAAAAACAAAAATAAACAAATGGGACCTAATGACACTTCAAAGCTTTTGCACAGCAAAGGAAACCATAAACAAGACCAAAAGACAACCCTCAAAATGGGAGAAAATATTTGCAAATGAAGCAATGGACAAAGGATTAATCTCCAAAATGTATAAGCAGCTCAATAACAAAAAAACAAACAACCCAATCCAAAAATGGGCAGAAGACCTAAATAGAGATTTCTCCAAAGAAGATATACAGACTGCCAACAAACACATGAAAGAATGTTCAACATCACTAATCATTAGAGAAATGCAAATCAAAACTACAATGAGATATCACCTCACACCAGTCAGAACGGCCATCATCAAAAAATCTACAAACAATAAATGCTGGACAGGGTGTGGAGAAAAGGGAACACTCTTGCACTGCTGGTGGGAATGTGAATTGGTACAGCCACTATGGAGAACAGTATGGAGGTTCCTTAAAAAACTACAAATAGAACTACCATATGACCCAGCAATCCCACTACTGGGCATATACCCTGAGAAAACCATAATTCAAAAAGAGTCATGTACCAAAATGTTCATTGCAGCTCTATTTACAATAGCCCGGAGATGGAAACAACCTAAGTGTCCATCCTCGGATGAATGGATAAAGAAGATGTGGCACATATATACAATGGAATATTACTCAGCCATAAAAAGAAACGAAATTGAGCTATTTGTAATGAGGTGGATAGACCTAGAGTCTGTCATACAGAGTGAAGTAAGTCAGAAAGAGAAAGACAAATACCATATGCTAACACATATATATGGAATTTAAGAAAAAAAATGTCATGAAGAACCTAGGGGTAAGACAGGAATAAAGACACAGACCTACTAGAGAATGGACTTGAGGATATGGGGAGCGGGAAGGGTAAGCTGTGACAAAGCGAGAGAGAGGCATGGACACATATACACTACCAAACATAAGGTAGATAGCTAGTGGGAAGCAGCCACATAGCACAGGGAGATCAACTTGGCACTTTGTGACCGCCTGGAGGGGTGGGATAGGGAGGGTGGGAGGGAGGGAGACACAAGAGGGAAGAGATATGGGAACATATGTATATGTATAAGTGATTCACTTTGCTATATAAAGCAGAAACTAACACACCATTGTAAAGCAATTATACTCCAATAAATATGTAAGAAAAAAATAAAAGTTGCAATAAATGATCTAGAAGGAAAAAAATAAAAAAAATTAAAAGTTCTGCAATAAAAACTCATTTCTCTTCAGATGTAAATGGAAGCATGTGTAATAAAATTATCCAAGATATGCAGATGGACAACTGCCTATATTAGGGGTCATTGTTCTAAGCATTTGGTAACCTGGTCATAACAGCTAGATTTCTTTACTAGTGAGGGCATTAGTATTCCCTTTGCCAGAAGATCTTATGCCCTGATTTGGTATTTTCTGTCAGTTCTACCCCTTCAGGTACATATAGTTTGATAGGAATATGTCTTTTGGTGTGAAATTATTAAACGCTGTAGAACCATGGTTTTCTCTCTAGTCACTTCATTCATCTCAGGGTTTAGAAAATTCATTCACATGAAGGGTAATTCTAGAAAATGACCACGAGATGGCAGCATATACATATTATCGTTAAACTTGTTTTGAAGCCAAGGAAAATTAACTGTTAGATTGATATCCTAAAATTATTCTAAAGAGTAGCTAAACGATTTGCATAAAAAGATTATAGTAAAAACAAAACAACCTCCACACTTTGTTGGCAACAGGTCACAGTCCTTTAAGTGGATGTACACAATGAAAGGATAATAGCATTAGGGAGGTTATTCGTCCCACACCCTACTGATTACTTGTAGAATAGCTGTTGCTGACAACGACCTGATAACATATCTGAGCCTCAGTTTCCTCATTTGCAAATGGGGATAATAATAGTCCCTCCCTTGTAGAGTTGCCATGAGGGTAAAGTAAGGGGAAAATATATACAGAATTCCTAACAGATCCCGGCATGTTGTGTTAGCTATTTTTATAATTCACAATTTTCCATTGAGATGCCTGACACTATAGTTGCTTCTAATCAAAGCTGTCACTTATTAATTGTGCTCATAGTATAAAATTTAGTATATCACAATTGTATTACATGGAATATCTCATGGTAATAAAGGTAATACATGGCCTTCATTAAGTTGAGGTAGTTTCTTTCTATTCTAGTTGTTGAGTATATCACAAAAGGGTGTCGAATTTGTTCAAACACTTTTGAAAACAGTTGAGAAGATCATGTTTTTCCCCCCTTCCTTCTCTTAATGTGGTCTATTAAGTTGATTTATATTTGTAGGTTAATCCATCCTTGATTCCAGGAATAAATTCCACTTGGTCATGGCATACAATCTTTTTAATATACTCCTGAATTCAGTTTGCTAGTATTTTTGAGGATGTTTTCAGTAATAATCCTAAATTTTATTGTAGTTCCCTTTTCTTCTAATGTCTGTTTATGGCTCTGATGTTAGCATAACACTGGCTTTTCAAAATAAACTAGAAAGTTATCCCTCCTCTTCAATTTCTTGAATGAGTTTGAGAAGGATTCATGTTAATTCTTCTGTAAATATTTAGTAGAATTCACCAGAGAAATGTCTGGTGCTGGGCTATTCTTTGTTGGGAGATTTTGCTTAAAAATTCATTCTCTTTATTATGTATAGGCCTACAGAGCTTTTTTATTTCTTCATGACTTAATCTTGACAGGTTGTGTGTTTCTATGAATTTGCCCATTTCTTTTAGGCAATTCAATTTCTGGCATACTATTGTTCATAGCACTCTCATAATCCTTTTTCTTTCTGTGATTTTACTTATTTGTCATCTTTTTTCTTAGTCAAATCTAGCTAAATGTTTGTCAATTTTGTTGATGTTTTTGAAGAACCAGCTTGTTGATTTTCTCTACTGTTTTTCTATTCTCAAATTTATTTATCTCTGCTCTAATCTTTATTGTTTCCTTTTTTCTACTACCTTTGGATTTAGTTTATTCTTTTCCTAGTTCCATCAAGTGTAAAGGTAGCTAGTTGACTTGAGGTGTTTCTTTTTTTAACATAAACATTTACAATTATAAATTTTCATCTGTTTTTCTTTCTCTGCAAACCATAAATTTTTGGATATTGTGTTTCGTTTTCTATAATTTGAAGACATATTCTGATTTCCCTTGTGATTTCTTCTTGTCCCACTGGTTGTTCAAGAGTTTTGTGTTTAATTTCCACATATTTGTGATTTTTTCACATGTCTTCAACCAATGCCTGCTGAACTTGAAGCCAGCAGCCAGGGATCAGGAATTCTGGGTATTTTTCTGAAACTTGTCCTGTTACTCTTCTTGAATTTCCTGACCACAGAACTGCTGTGGAAGGCAGGAGGAGAAGCAAGAACACGTGTGTTTGTGAGCAAACCTTCAAAATGCCAACTTTATCTGAGTGCTCTGAGTGCCTTGTTGACACCACACTGGTACTGGGCGGCAAACTCAAGTATCTATGGACTTTTCCAATCAGCTCTTTAAATTGTTAATTCAGGAGATCATGTTGGGAAAGGAGGGCCTCCTTTTCAGCCACGCCCTGGGCATTTTGAATCCTGATATTATCTCCATCCAGCTCGTACAGTTCTGTTCATGTATGTGAGCAGATATTTATTTTCCTCATCAAGTGATGGTAATGACGGTAATGAGAAAATGTGTAGGGTTTTCACGGCGCATCCCTGAAGGGAGATGGGGGAGTTGCGCGAATAATTCAGTTGGCTCAGGACTGCGCTGAGGGCATAAAGCCCGGTGACGTCGCCCGCACGTGGACGGCGGGGTATTTTACACACGTGGCCGGAGCGGTGAACAGCAGCCGGTCCCTGGCCGCTGCCCTGCAGCACAAAGATCTGGGCTCTAAGCCAGGGTAAGAATTAGAGCAGGCTGGTTTAGACTAATTCTATTCTCCTTTAACTCAGAAATCTAAGAGCTCACATGACAGCTACCCAAGGGATTTTGTTTTTGGTTTTTTTTTTTTAGTAAACTAGTAGTAAAACCCTAGCTTTCTGCTTCACAGTTCAAAGTAAATAATTTTATCTTACACCATAAAACTATGATTTCTCCTGTACTATTCCTTCAGGTACATTTTAATCTAATACAACCATTTTGCAAACATATGAAATGACAGGGCAGTCTTCTCCAAGTCGGATTTCAAGCTCAAATATATATGTATAGCTATACAATGCATAAATACACACACAACTGTACACACAGGCACCTCTTTATTACCTCAGAATGAAAATGCATTTATTAGCCTAAGAGTGGCACCAAATGGAAATGTATGCACATACATTTAGATACCAGACCCCTTGAAAATAAAGCAGTTGTAGCTATTAATGTTCCTCTTTGACAGTTTTTTAAATTCCTCAAAAATATGAAACAGCATGAATACTGTCAATATATCACAACGGCCACATTAGGTTTTGTGATATGCATCATAATATAAAGAGCACTATTAGAGCACAACTTGGGAACCATTAAATCATTCTAAATCATTGTTCTATTCCATTAGTGTCAATGGTGAAACCACGTAATAGGCTTTACTACAAACTTCACCTTGGTAGGCCACTGTCTCTAATAACCACTTCTCTATGATGTGGTATCATACCCAGAAATCCAGGGAGAAAATAAAGTCTCCCTTATTTCTTTTTTATTGGATGGGTAAAGTTAAATTTAGCTGTAAGTAAAAAAAAAAAATCCTGAAGCTTTGTTCACTAACTGCGAGCTGCTGCTACTTGTACAAAAAAAAATTAGGCAGACCTTGGAAGAACAGTTTGAAATACATTTAAAACCTGGCAATGCTGAGGCCAGGGTAGGCCAGGCAGTGCCTGCAATTACGATGTCATTTTTGAAATGCACTTTAGCACATTTGTCCGCCTCTTTACACTTTTGTTCAGGAGCAGAGTCCTGATTATAGGAACACTGTAAGTTTCAAACCTGCCCTTTCCCTTATTCTCCCCTGGTTTGCGCTGTACCCTTTTAAAAAGTCATTTGGGCACTTTGTTGAGGTGAGGCTGGGAAGGACTTCAGCTCAAACTGAGATCAATTTTCAAATGTTTCAGGGAGAATCGTTGTACAGTGTTCTGTGCCCCTCTTCTTTACAAATAGAACCATTTATTCCCCTCCCCCTACTACGAATTTAGTCACAATCCCTTCGCTCTATTTCTTAGATACACTTACAAATATAATGCTCACTGCAAAGATTTCTACTACACGATAGACACCTTTGTTACTGGCTAAGGACGTTTTAGGATAGGATAACATAAGTGAAAGTCAGATGCAATTGCATAAATGAATAATAATATAACGAATGACTGAAATAATTCATCATTTAATAGACTACCAGAGCAAAGACAAAATTCTTTATATTCTCTCTGTTAACTTTGATAAATTGTAAAGTGTTTAAACAATTATTGATTGTAAATAAGTACTTTTTTTTAAACATCTTTATTGGAGTGTAATTTCTTTACAAAAACAACAATCTACCCTTTTCAGGTGAGCTTTGAATAAAGCCAGTTTAGGGCACTGAAACAGATTATTACTCTAATGGCTCCATTTTGCTTTTGGTCCATTCTTTAGGAACAGACTTAAAAAAAAATAATAACAATACATGTATCCCTATGATAAGATGATGTTTTAAACTTAGGAAGAGAAAGCAATATGGCAAAGAGGCACAAATAACAAATACATTAAGGGAAGTAGAAATAAGTCACTAGGAGCTGAATACTTCAGAAGGATAAGCAAAAATCATAGTGAGGAATCTGGTAGATGTATGTTTATAAGAATTATCTAATAAAAGGAAAAAAATAAATAAATTTGGAAATTATAAAGTAGATAAAGTGTAAGAAATATAGAAATCCAGTCTCATACCTGGTAGACTTATTTAAAGTGTCCTCATGCCATGAAACACTTTTAGATTTCTCTGTTAATAGTGTTAGATTTCTTTGTTAATTTGCTTACCCACATCACATGTACCAGACTGACATAAAAACATGTCTCTCCATCCCTCCAATTTCTCTTCCCTTCCATTTTCTTTTCTTCTTTCTCTCTGTCTCTCTCTACCTGCCTGCCTCCCTCTCCTTTTCTTATCTTTTTCCCTCTGTCTCCCTCCCTTTCCCTCTTCTGTCCCATCTCCCTCCTGTTAGCTCTCTTGCCCTCTCTTCTTCTTTCTTTCCTTCCTTTTTAAAAAATTAACAGTCTTTTTCAATGCTGGTTTATGCATAATATGTTTGGAAATAGCAATGCAGGAAAGTGTTAACATAGCACTTCATGGAAGGGAAATTAAAAATAAAAACCTGAGGTATTACGGCTTTTTTTTAATGAGGATTCAAACAGAAAAAAGCATAAGCTTGATTTGCTGTCTCTGTTGCCTAAAGAAAGTCTTTTAGCTAAAGCCTCACCTCTGCCCTTGTTCTTTACTTTCAGGGTATATTGTATTTCTCTTTTTTGTTACATGTTTGGTTTGCAATGTCACTGATGTTAATAGGAAAGAGACAGAATTGCTGTTTGAAAAGTCCATGCTCTGCTTTTTGAAGGCTACCTTTATTTTCTATTTTTGTGATATTTTCTTTTTTTGCTTTTGAAAATAAATCATGGCAAAGGTCAACTCTTAAATACATTGGAAAACTTACCTGAGTCAAAATTACATTTAAAAAATAATAGATGTTATCTTCTGATGTCAAATTGGCATATCAGATTTTATCACTTAAGAATTTAATCTCAAAGTGTCATGAATAAACTGGTATCAGAATTAAAAGGAAAACATTGTTGATGTTTGTTCTAAAGTGCTGGTTTTAGGCTTCAAATGGGGAACACACTAGATTTGATTTGTATCACACAGTTATCAGACAGAGTAGTTGTGTCTTCCAGATCAAAGGAAAAAAAAAAAAAACCCCAAGTCAAGCCATGTATTACTGCTTCTTAATTTCATTTACCTTCTGATTCCAGAGAAGATTTTGCTGAAGGCTTAGTAAGAGTAAGAATCTACAGGGAATGCTTCACTTGTGGCTTTGCCTAATTCTACATTCCTTCTAGATGGAAAATGGTGACGGTTGGAAAGGTGTGGGGAAAACTTTTTTTTTTTTTCCGGTACACGGGCCTCTCACTGTTGTGGCCTCTCCCGTTGCGGAGCACAGGCTCCGGACGCGCAGGCTCAGCGGCCATGGCTCACGGGCCCAGCCGCTCCGCGGCATGTGGGATCTTCCCGGACCGGGGCACGAACCCGCGTCCCCTGCATCGGCAGGCGGACTCTCAACCACTGCGCCACCAGGGAAGCCCCGTGGGGAAAACTTTGCAGTAGGATTACACTATGGCTAATCTGCAGGATCAAATAACCTACTTATTACTGAATATGCTAATCTATTTTCCATATTCTGTACATCCATTCCGATTTTAAGAAACAGTGCTTAAAGAATCTGGATTAATATGTGATCATAAAGCCTGCATGGAAAACCAATGCCATTAAATACTCTTTCATAGAAAAAAAGAAAAAAAAAAGAATTAGAGCAGGCTGGGAAACTGGAAATGCCCAGCCCGGGGATGGGGGTGGGAAGGTAGGTGGGTGAAAAGTGGGGAGAGAAGGATCTGTGGGGTGAGGGGTCTTCTGATCCTTCATGCCTCTTCAGGCACTCAGGTTGGTACATGACCTGATTCGGTTCAGACAGACGTCAGAGTGGTCAGTTTTGTTGCTCAGCACCTAGCCACCAAAGACTCAACATCCTGTCTGAGATATCCTATTGAAACTCATTACCTATTGTAAAAGACAAATCATTCTAGTTATGTGAAACACTGAGTCATAGCAGAAACCTGAAGTCATTTCTAACTCTGGTTTTTCATGAGATCAAACTAAGAGTTGTAGTTTCTTATGTTTTGAACAAACAGTTATTAGAAACTGTATATTACAAATAATTAGAATCGTGACTGAGGACTCTTCTGGACTTTATGTAATCTGCTGGCTTCCAGGAAAAGACATGAAGAGATATAGGTGGGCCCCCCTAAATCCACTCAATACATGCCTGGCTATTTACAGAAATTACCTTCTAAGGAGTGTATGGGTTGGAGGCCTAGATAAGGAGTTGAGAGTCTTGAAAGTGTGCTGTGATATTCCAAGGAAGTCGGTCAACCAACAGTTAACTGAGCTTCTTTAAAGAGCCCGTATCTTGGGCTTCCCTGGTGGCGCAGTGGTTGAGAGTCCGCCTGCCGATGCAGGGGACAGGGATTCGTGCCCTGGTCTGGGAAGATCCCACATGCCACGGAGCGGCTGGGCCCGTGAGCCATGGCCGCTGAGCCTGCATGTCCAGAGCCTGTGCTCCGCAACGGGAGAGGCCACAAAAGTGAGAGGCCCGCGTACTGCCAAAAAAAAAAAGCCCATATCTTGGGACTTCCCTGGTGGCACAGTGGTTAAGAATCCACCTGCCAATGCAGGGGACACAGGTTCGATCCCTGGTCTGGGAAGATCCCACATGCTGAGGAGCAGCCAAGCCCATGCGCCACAACTACTGAGCCCACGAACCACAACTACTGAGCCTGTGTGCCACAAGTACTGAAGCCCATGCACATAGAGCCTGTGCTCCACAACAAGAGAAGTCGCCACAATGAGAAACCTGCGCACCACAATGAAGAGTAGCCCCTGCTTGCCACAACTGGAGAAAGCCCGTGCGCTGCAACAAAGACCGAAAGTAGCCAAAAATAAATAAATAAAATTAAAAAAAAAAAAAAAAGAAAAGAAGCTCACGTCTTTGAGCTTGCGGGACATCAAAACACAAAATGATGTCAGAAGGAGATTATTGTCTTAATGGTGAGATCAAATAAATGCAGTAAAGCATTAGAAAAACAACACGAAACAGCTGAGTCAAGTTTTAAGTTTGTGACAGGGATTACTGATACTACCTATCTCTTCTTCATGTCTTTATTTTAAATATTCTCTTTTTCCCTATTCTAGGATTACAAAACCATACACCATGCTCTTCTTGTAGACACCCTAGAAGAACCATATCATCCTGGTCTTAAAACACCTACAAGAAAGGGCACAGTACTTTTCCATTAGTAAGTATCCAGGTAAAATAATGGCAGCCAGCTTTTCAACTATGCATGAATTAGGGTTTAAAGGAATAAAATATCAATTTTTCTTTAAATATATGTCACCCAAAGTGTCACTGCCTTCACTGATACAACAAAAAATTAGGTTGGGTGAGTGAGGGAGTAGGGAGAGGAAAGTGTCAGGGAGGAGTATGTGGCATCTTTTGTCTATTAAATTATGGAATTACGGGTCATCTAATGGAAACCTGTGGCATGATTAAGCTATACAAAGTTGTCAGGCTCATGTGTATGTCTTTCAAAGAGCTGATAGGATACAGCTCTTTGGGTATCAAAGAATACAACAGCCTAGATATCAAGTTAGCCAAAAGGTCTCCAGCGGAACTGGGCCTTGAGCATTGGAATATATGATTAGATCATAGTGATTTTTTTTCCTATGACACCTGGAAGTAAAAACAGGTCTTATAAACACTTCTAAAACTAGCAGTTCAAACAACATGCATTTACAGAGAGAGCGTATGAGCTCAGCAGACTGCTACTCATTGCGAAGGGTAATAATAAAATATTAATAATTTCCATTTATTGAGTATTATATGTCAGGCATCATAGTAGGTGTTTTATGTACATTATGCTGTTTTCAAAGCAAAATTATGATATGATAATCCACAGTTTACAGAAGAGAAATCTGTAGATCAGAGAAGATTTTTCAAGAACTGATGGTTTCCAAAGACTGTGCTCTTATCCAATAAGCTATAGAAAGTTGGCACCGGGAAGTAAAGGTCACAGAAAGGTGAGCCACAGAAGTTCAGCTCTAAGGTAGGATCTTCGTTACCTTCACAGTGATTAACCAGTCTTCAGTGGTTATTATAGAAATACTAGGCCAAAAAGGCAGCATCCAGATTTTAGTTTGCATCAGAAGAGAAGAGGGCTGGCCAGGGAGTGAGGGTATGCTTTACTTACTTGTGTTAAAAGCTACATGGGAACCAAATAATGTCAAAAACAATGTCCGATAACTGGCAATGAAATTGGAAGCTATTGGTGTGAAAAATTCTGGTTTGGAATTGTACTGACTTAGGTTTACTTGCACAGCCAGAACTTTCTAAAACAGAAATAGATGTAATATATATTGTGCTCTAACCTTCTCTGTACATTTCTTCTTCCTACAGACAAAGCAGATACTTCATCCTGCTCTGAAAACAAACAGTAAGTGATAACTCATTTATTTAAACGTGAACATTTTATTTGTCAATCATTTTTATTTTGCCAACGGTAAAGTTATATATTTAACAAATGTACCCATGATTTTCAAACTTTATGGATAGTTATTGAGACAATGATCTTGAATTAATTCTACTCTCACTATGTCAAGTTGAAACAAATGCATTTTTTACATCTCATTCTAAAATGGATAATAGAAATAGTTCCCGTGTTTATGATCTTGAAACAAGTATAGTAGAACTATATTGAATAGAAAACAATGTAAAATATGACAATTTGTATATATTGTATATTCTTCCATGTTAGTGATTTTTACTATGAACATATTGTATACTGTTGTATATTAACACAGGAATTGTTAAAATAAGGATAGAGTGTCTCCATTGAGCTACAAAATGTTTGATTTTCCCAGTTGAAACTATGTTTTCCTTTCAATGTGCATTGACTTGGACATCATAATTGGTTGAAGGTTAATTTCTGCCATTACTTAAGAACTTACCAGGACTTCCCTGGTGGCGCAGTGGTTAAAAATCTGCCTGCCAATGCAAGGGACACGGGTTTGAGCCCTGGTCTGGGAAGATCCCACATGCCGCGGAGCAACTAAGCCCGTGGGCCACAGCTACTGAGCCTGAGCTCTAAAGCCCGCGAGCCACAACTACTGAGTCTGTGTGCTACAACTATGGAAACGCCTAGAGCCCGTGCTCCACAACAAGAGAAGCCACCGCAATGAGAAGTCCGCGCACCGCAACGAAGAGCAGACCCTGCTCGAGGCCACTAGAGAAAGCCCGCACGCAGCAACAAAGACCCAACGCAGCCAAAATAAATAAATATAAATAAATAAATAAAGGAACTTACCATTGGCATAGGTTAATTAACTCTTATAGGCCTCAATTCCTTCATCCGTAAAACACCACCATACCTGCGAAGGTAAGAGAGTGAAATTAGACATTGTATTTTGCCCTACACTGTCAATAAATGTTCATTCCTCTCCCTTTGATAATCACACTATTGAGAAGAAAGGCAATACATGGAAGAGGTACCAATTGTCCACTATTTACAAATCAATAAGGCCTGAGATGTACTGCAGATAAACAGTTTAGAATTTTCTTTTCCTCCAAGAATTTGGGGGTAGCAATTGCATAGGAAGACAGTTAATCTAGGCAGTATTCCTTTAATTTACAAAGTGAGTAATTTTTATATGATGAATGGTGGGGAAGAGAATATGAATGCTTCCTAAACTTCATGTTCTTTTTGATTCATCTAAAGGACCAAGGATTTTTTGACACATTGAGAAAGCACAGTGTGGGCAACCCAATGCTGAGTGTCTTTTAAAAAGTTAATGAAGATATTAAGTAACCTTTGTACCCAATCATGGATTCAGCAAATTCGAACAGGCTAGATTTTCAATATATTAGTTCTATTTGTATTTTTTCTATACTTGGAAATTTGAAAATATAGACAGTGTAAGGAATAAAATAAACATAACTTCTAATGCCTCCATTGGAGAAATAACTACTACTAAAGTATTTGTACATTTCTGTGTTATCACAACCCTGAAATCTTGATTAGAGTTGTGTATAATTAAAAGGACAAGAAGTCTACTTTTCATAGACAAGAGGAAAAAAACTAAGAAATGGTATACACTGAAAATAACCTTTGCCCTAAAATTGAAATGAATAATCAATGCAAGATCATAATTAACTGTGGCGAAATCTGTTTTCTTCCATATTTTCTTTCTGATGGGCTGAGGAGCAATAGAAGTGGGCAGAAAGAAGTGGTATGTCCCTCACCTTTATAGGTATAATTCAAGTGCAACAGTCAAGTTCTTCAGCTTATTTTTTATTGTCCCTCTCAGAGACAAGGTTGGTTCTATCATGATTCTACTGGCACCATATGACAGTCCTCTCTTGTTACATTACTTATAAATTTGGGAATCACGGCTCCTTTGAGATAACCAAGATCATTACATTAGTTCTTCCCTCCTAGTTAGAGGTCCATGTACTACATGTTTCAATGTAGACCTTTGTTCTCTTTGACTTACTTCCTAGCAATGGCTTCACTCCCAGTTGTGCTGTTTCTGGCTACTGTGCTGCTACCATCTTTCCCCACCGAAGCAAAGGTAAGGTTAAAGTGGAAAAATCTTTCCAGAGCTATCCAGGCAGCTCTGTGGGATGGCAAGGCACTTTGAGAGCAGAAGTAATGAGAGTGTCTAGTACATCACAGAGCACTCCTTGGTAGCTCAGAGCACTTAACGTAATTATCTAGATGAAAGTTCAAGGATGAGCAGTCCAGTACAGCAGCTATCTGTCACACAGGGCTATTAAAGACTTGAAATGTGGCTTTTCCAAAACAAGATGTGCTGTAGGTATAAATTACACACCAGATTTCAAAGATTTAGTCCAAAAAAAGAAAAATATTGCATTATTTTTATATGGAGTACATGATATTTTGGAAAATTAATGCATTAGGTCCTTAGGGCTGTTGTAGGAAATTAACACAAGTTTGGTGGCTTAGCCCAATGGAAATTTATTCTCTCACAGTTCTGGAGACCAGAAGTCTGAAATCAAGGTATCAGCAGGGCCATGCTCCCTCTGGAGGATCTAGGAGGGAGTCTGTTCCATGGCCCTCTCCCAGCTTCTGGTGGCTTCCACCAATCCTTGGCTTGTGGCTACATCACTGAAATCTCTGCCTCCATCTTCACATCACCTTCTCCTCTTGTATCTCTTATAAAGACACGTGCCACTGGATTTATTTTTCATTCAGTATTGGCCCCTGCCTTAGGAACGTACAAGTAGGCAGGAAAAATGGACGCACAATGAGATCATGGTGATAAAATGTGGTCAGACCTATGTTCACAGTATTTGCAGAGCTTTGAAGGGGACTCAGTATTGGGGGAGCAGAGAATGACTTATTCCAAGGTGTCAGGGGAAGATCAACCAAGGACCCTGTCTATTCAGACTTACACTTCAAAATCTTACTCATGCTGGGACTTCTCTGGTGGCACAGTGGTTAAGAATCTGCCTGCCAATGCAGGGGACACAGGTTCATCCGGGAAGATCCCACATGCCACAGAGAAACTAAGCCCATGTGCCACAACTACTGAAGCCCGCACGCCTAGAGCCCGAGCTCCGCAACAAGAGAATCCACAACAATGAGAAGCCTGCACAGTGCAAAGGAGACCCAACACAGCCAAAAATTTAAAAAAAATAAATTGATTTAAAAAAAAAATCTTGCTCATGTAACATCAGCCTTTTGTGTAAATGTAGGCTATCAAATTGCTAGACCTTGTGGGAGCAATTCACACACCCTACTCCACCTCCAGGTTTAGGATCCATCCCCCCCAACACACACACACACACACACACACACACACACACACACAAAGATACACCAAAAATATCAGCACCTGATTTAATACCTTATCAATTATATTTCTGTCTCTAAAAGGAACAAAGTCAGCAATAGTCCATTCACTGGATGGCTTTACTCCCTCCAAATGGCCTTGGAGATTTTTTTAATGGGGTCTTTTGAGCGACCCTATAAAATCTACCTATAACAGGTAGATTCACCCACAGCCAACATCGTCCTCAATGGTGAAAAACTGAAACCATTTCCACTAAGATCAGGAACAAGACAGGGTGCTCACTCTCATCACAATTATTCAACATAGTTTTGGAAGTTTTAGCCATAGCAGTCAGAGAAGAAAAAAAAACAAAAGGAATCCAAATCGGAAAAGAGGTAGAACTGTTACTGTTTGCTGATGACATGATACCATGCATAGAGAATCCTAAAGATGCTACCAGAAAACTACTAGAGCTAATCAATGAATTTGGTAAAGCAGCAGGATACAAAATTAATGTACAGAAATCTCCTGCATTCCTATACACTAATGATGAAAAATCTGAAAGTGAAATCAAGAAAACACTCCCATTTGCCATTGCAACGAAAAGAATAAAATATCTAGGAATAAACCTACCTAAGGAGACAAAAGACCTGTATGCAGAAAACTATAAGACACTGATGAAAGAAATGAGAGATGGTACAAACAGATGGAGAAATATACCAAGTTCTTGGATCGGAAGAATCAACATTGTGAAAATGACTCTACTACCCAAAGCAATCTACAGATTCAATGCAATCCCTATCAAACTACCAATGGCATTTTTCACAGAACTAGAACAAAAATTGCACAGTTTGTATGGAAACACAAAAGACCCCAAATAGCCAAAGCAATCTTGAGAAAGAAAAACGGAGCTGGAGGAATCTGGCTCCCTGACTTCAGACTATACTACAAAGCTACAGGAATCAAGGCAGTATGGTACTGGCACAGAAACAGAAAGATACATCAATGGAACAGGATAGAAAGCCAGAGATAAACCCACATATATATGGTCACCTTATCTTTGATAAAAGAGGCAAGAATATACAATGCAGAAAAGACAGCCTCTTCAATAAGTGGTGCTGGGAAAACTGGACAGCTACATGTAAAAGAAAGAAATTAGAGCACTCCCTAACACCATACACAAAAATAAACTCAAAATGGATTAAAGACCTAAGTGTAAGGCCAGACACTGTAAAACTCTTAGAGGAAAACATAGTAAGAACAGTCTTTGACATAAATCACAGCAAGATCCTTTTTGACCCACCTCCTAGAGAAATGGAAATGAAAACAAAAATAAACAAATGGGACCTAATGACACTTCAAAGCTTTTGCACAGCAAAGGAAACCATAAACAAGACCAAAAGACAACCCTCAAAATGGGAGAAAATATTTGCAAATGAAGCAATGGACAAAGGATTAATCTCCAAAATGTATAAGCAGCTCAATAACAAAAAAACAAACAACCCAATCCAAAAATGGGCAGAAGACCTAAACAGACATTTCTCCAAAGAAGATATACAGATTGCCAACAAACACATGAAAGGATGCTCAACATCACTAATCATTAGAGAAATGCAAACCAAAACTGCAATGAGATATCACCCCACACCAGTCAGAATGGCCATCATCAAAAAATCTAGAAACAATAAATGCTGGAGAGGGTGTGGAGAAAAGGGAACCCCCTTGCACTGTTGGTGGGAATGTAAATTGAAACAGCCACTATGGAGAACAGTATGGAGGTTCCTTAAAAAACTAAATATAGAACTACCATACGACCCAGCAATCCCACTACTGGGCATATACCCTAAGAAAACTATAATTCAAACAGAGACATGTACCACAATGTTCATTGCAGCTCTATTTACAATAGCCAGGACATGGAAGGAACATAAGTGTCCATTAACAGATGAATGGATAAAGAAGATGTGGCACATATATACAATGGAATATTACTCACCCATAAAAGAAACGAAATTGAGTTATTTGTAGTGAGGTGGATGGACCTAGAGTCTGTCATACAGAGTGATGTCAGAAAGAGAAAAACAAATACCGTATGCTAACACATATATATATGGAATCTAAAAAAAAATGGTTCTGAAGAACCTAGGGGCAGGATAGGAATAAAGACACAGACATAGAGAATGGACTTGAGGACACAGGGAGGGAGAATGGTAAGCTGGGACGAAGTGAGAGAGTGGCATGGACATATATACACTACCAAATGTAAAACAGTTAGCTAGTGAGAAGCAGCCCCATGGCACAGGGAGATCAGCTCTGTGCTTTGTGACCACCTAGAGGGATGGAATAGGGAGGGTGGGAGGGAGATGCAAGAGGGAGGGGATATGGGGATATATGTATACATTTAGCTGATTCACTTTGTTGTACAGCAGCAACTAACACAACAATGTAAAGCAATTATACTCCAATAAAGATGTTAAAAAAATAAAACAGGTAGAATCATTTTACTAGAATACTGAATGCACTTCAACTGAACCTCAACATTCTTTCTCTAAATACATTCTAAATATATTCTTTCTCTAAAAATAGATACCATGTCAGGTCAAAGTTCCCCTTAAAGTCTAGGATGAGTCTTGAGGTCCGCTCTTACCCCACTGCTGCAGCCTGATTGAATGTGGATGAATCTGCCTTCATGTTCTTATTGTATACCTTTGTACACAATATTAGAAAATATAAAACATTATCACTTGTATGTCTAGAAAAATCACACTGAGAGTTCCCTTGAAACTAGAAATTGGCATTTGTGGCCTCAGAGGAGTTTTTAATTTGTCATGCCATGAATTCCATTCCCATTCTCAAAACTTCAAACTACTTTTTTCCTATTTGTCATTGCCTTGGATCAGTTCATTGACAGTGCTTAACAACTCATAGTGGCTTGAACTGAACACTTTGTAAAGTCATCTCAGAGCCCCTGAATTAACTTATTCACTCTTAAATGCAATTTTCAAAAATGTTTAAAAAAAAAACCCTAATTTTATTTCCCTGTAGGATCCATCCTTTACTGCGCTGTTAACCACTCAAACGTAAGTCCAAAGAGAGATTGTAAATAAACACAATGAACTAAGGAAATCAGTCTCTCCACCTGCCAGCAACATGCTAAAGATGGTAAGAAGCAAGAATATAAATAAAGTGGTGTGAACCAGCAGTGGTAAGAGCAGGCAGCTAACTGGCATCTCTTAAGACTCTTGTGGCTTACAAAGTTCTGTCTCTATTTTTCTACTTCATTTAGCTCTGTCATGGGCAGGGCAGAAATGAATTTTCCTTTATAATGGTTAAATAACTTGTCAAGATTACAGGGCTCTTAAGCTGGGAAGGCAGAATTTAGAAGCCAGATCTTCAGGCATCAAATATGAAGGTGTTACATTTTTGGTTCACTATCTTCCCTAGTCGAAAATAAAGAAATCTCCTATCCTTCAGGATCGATGCCATTTAGGGAAAATAACACCCCATTTCCCAGGGAATAGTCCATAAAAGCTAGACATCTCCCATGTGGACACAGTGGGCTACAAATGGAATTGGCAATAAACGAGGTCAGCTTATTACTACTGAAATATAGTCAGACTATCTCACATGTTAGTATTTAGAGCAGCAACATTATTAAAAATCTTAGGTGTGGCTGCTATGCTATCATAGTCAGATAATGTATTAGGTATTTCTCTCGTTAGACATACCTGTGGACTTGTCTTTGTGTGGAAACTGGCACTGGGACAGATAAAGACACACGCACACACATACACACAAACAAAAAGGTACTTTAATACCAATGACAATTAGATAATACATCTACAGAAGTTTTAAAGTAATGCAAATCAGCCTACCAATCAGATTTTAAAGCATATACTTCATTGGAATTGAATCTTTGTGTATTTTGTTTTTCTTGTGACATTTAGGAATGGAGCAGAGAAGCAACAGCAAATGCTCAGAAGTGGGCAAACAAGTGCACTTTAGAACACAGTAATCCAGATGACCGGAAGACCAGTATGTAAATGAGTCAATGTTTGTTGAATAAATGAGCAAATAAAATATTAGACAAATAAAATAGGATAGACCATTCTGGGGCATTGTATTCAGAAGACTTTGTGAATAAATGTTGCTTATATGGCTGTACTTTTAAAATTAAAGTATCTGTATAGAGAGAGATATGATAAGTACTATTTCATGCTTGTTGATTATTTACATTATGCAAATTATTTCTTAAGCAGCATCTCATTTGTTCCTCTTGATCAGCTCATGGTGAACAGGTCATGCATAATCATTTTCCCGATTTTAAAGATTAAAAAGTAAGGATGTGGAAGGAATGAATTATGCAAGAACACAACTGGTAGGAGTATCACATACTGGAAAGTTAACCAGGCTTCCTGATTTCTCACCCTTTGCCCTTTTTGTGATATTGTGTAGCTGTCTGGTGTTTTGAAATCAGATTATTTTGCATTCACAAAATGTGTTAAAATATGTTGAACTGTTCCTGAATTTTACTCTAAAAATATTTAAGCTTTTTTTAATCAGGATGAATATTTTGGGTGTGTTGACTCATTTTTTAAAGTTTTGATAACAAATTGTCAAGTATTTTGTATAGACTGTGTACCTATAAAGCATAGAATAATACATTAGACTCAAAAAAACTTGAAGACGTATCTTACCAAGGATCATAAAAGCCATGAGAGAAAAAAAAACTTCTATTCACAAACCTTACATAAAATATTTTACATTATCAAGCATGATATACACATAGGTAAGCCCAATTTAAAGGTAGTGAATAACTTACCTGTTATTTCAGTAGAATTGTTCTTGTTTATATTGTTGATGCAAACATTATGATGAAATTACAACAGGAGGCGACTGTGTTCAGTAGAACATTGGAAAATGGTCTTAAAGATCCAAGTCTACTGTGTTTCTAAGTTTCTGTCTTTCCTTATTAAAGGAGATATCCAAAAACATTTTATACTTTCTTTAAGCAGCACGTAAACATTATATTTCAAGTCACCAAAACGTAAATATTAAGAGAGGGCTGAAAAGGGTAACGTGTCTGGACCTCAAGGCACTTCTTTCTTCTTTAAATTAATTTTACTCTGGTAAGAACACCTTTTTTTTTTTTTTTTAGTTTTTAAAAAATTTTATGCTGCTAAGAACACTTAACATGAAATCTACCCTCTCAAGAAATGTTTAAGTGTATGATACAATATTGTTGATTGTAGGTGCCATGCTGTCCATCAGATATCTAGAAATTATCTTGCTTACCAGAAAGTTTATGCCCATTGATTAGTAACTCCCCATTCCTCCTTCCCCCCAGCCCAGCAGCCACCATTCCACTCTTTGATTCTATGAATTTGACTATTTGAGATACTTCATACTGATAGAATCAGGCACTCGTTTTCTGTGACTAGCTTATTTCACTTAGCAAAATATCCTCAAGGTTCATTCATGTTGCTGCATGTTGCAGAATTTCCTTCTTTTCTAAGGATGGATGATATTCCATTGTGTGTATATACCACATTTTGTTTATCCGTTCATCTGCTGATGGACATTTAGGTCATTTCCACATCTTGGCTATCATGAATAGTGCTGCAGTGAACATGAGAATGTAAATATCTCTTCAAGATCTTGACTTCAATTCTTTCGGATAAATACTCAGAAGTGGAATTGCTGGATCATTTGGTAGCTCTACTTTCAATTTTTTGAGGAACCTCCCTACTGTTGCCTACAACAGCTACTTATGTTTTATTCTCACCAACAGCGTACAAGAATTCCAATTTCTCTTGCTGTCTTTTGTTTTTTGAGAACAGACATCCTGACAGGTGTAAGGTTATATCTCATTGTGGTTTTGATCTGCCTTTTTCTGATGATTAGTGACACTGAGCACCTTTTCATATACCTGTTGGTCATTTGTACATCTTTTTTGGAGAAATGCTGTTCAAGTCCATTTTGCTCAAGAAAGATTCTTAAGTCGTTTCCTCAGGCAGCCCCCAGAAAAGATGGATCTCTGACAGTCCATCCAATTCTTTCCCTCCCCAGGGAGAGGCTAAGAGCTGGAGTATTTTGTTTGTTCACTCTGTGCTGAACCAGGAAAGGAGGATACGGCAACTGCCAGCCCAAATATCTGTCTCTGTTCTCACTAGCCGCAGGCAGCGAGTTTATGCTAGGTCTTGATAGCATTCCAAAACAGGCAAGTCAGGAGCCAGTCTTTCAGGCAGCCTCTGGAAAATGTGTGGCATCAGATGACCAAACCAGCTTCTTCCCTCCCCAGGGAGAAGTAGGCAGCTGAGGTTTTTGTCGGCTTGCTCTGTGCTGAGCTGGGGAGAAGGGCTATGGCATCTACCAATCCAAACTGCCATCTCAGTTCTCCCCCAGGGAACGAGATTGCGCTCCAGGACTGGCAAGAAAGATGCCAGTTCTTTGGGTAGCCCCAGAGAAACTGGACCACTGGACACATTGATCAACTCTGCCTCCCAGGGAAGAAAGGAAAAAAATGAAAGGATTTTTCATTTGCTTGCTCTGTGCTGAGCCAGAGGGAGGAGTTATGGTGTCTAGCAGCCCAAACACCATCTCCACTCACCACCTCCAAGACTAGCAAGACAGAAGCCAGCCCTCTGGGGCGTCCCCTTGGAAACGTTGGGTTGCTGGACACATGAGCCAACTCTTTCCCTCCCCTGGGAGAAGCTGGGAGTTAGAGGGTCTCTTCCTGATTGTATGGCACGGTGCTGAGGGTAGGGATTCTCGCCAGAGGGTTTTCCAATCTCCCTAGAGGCTTCAGTGAGTCTGGTTTCATATCCCTCAGGGTCAGGAAGCCTTTAGTTTTGTTTCTGGATTTCTGACAAGGGCAATTTGTTCATGAATTGTTGCTGAATCAGTGTGTGTGTATTGGGGAAAGGAGAGTCCAGGGCTTCCTACCTCACCATTCTGCTGATGTCACCCTCTGCAAGGTCCTTCCTGCCTAACTCTCTGAGGAGACATTATGACTCCTCAGAGAGTTATAATATAACTGGAAGTTATAATATACAGTTATAATATAACTGGAAGTTATAATATACAGTTATAATATAACTGTAAGTTATATATAGCTCTCCTCAGAGAGTTATAACTGTAAGTTATATAACATTATATAACTATAATGTCACATTGTGACATTATGACTCATGGATTAAGGGAAGAGCTACAAGTTTTGAACACCTTCCTGATGTCAGTTGACTCTTGATTGGGACTCTTAAAGACTGCCCGTAAACCTTTTTTTCTCAAAGTTTATGCAAATTCATAATCATAAATATTTATTCTGGCTCCTATATGTGAAAAATCTCTGCTGAGGGTGGGTAAGAGGAGAGAAAAAATAAAATTTGGTTGTTGCCTTGCGTAAGCTAACAATACAAAGCTGAGAGCACACACATTATACCTGTAAAGAATTGAGCATGAAAAAGAATGCATCTTTGACAACCCACAGGGAGAAGGATTTTGTTTGGTTTGGTTTGGTTTTGATTTTTATTGAAATATAGTTAATTTACAATGTTGCGATAGCTTCAGGTGTACAGCAAGGTGATTCAAATATACATATATATATATTTTTTACATTCACTTCCATTATAGGTTATTATAAGATATTGAGTATAGTTCCCTGTGCTATACAGTAGGTCCTTGTTAGAATAAATTCTTCTCAACCTATTCAAAGTTTGCATATTGTGGCCAGCCCAGTGGGCTAGGTAGATCTGTCTTCTATTCAGCTTTACAGTTGATAAGGAATGGAAGCATCTTTTTCATGTATTAACAGTTAGCAAATACAGGCACTGAGTTTGAAGAGCAACATCCTTGTGTTCATGTAGTTGACTTCTCTTGCCACGGCATGCTTTTTTGTTTTCTTCATGAATGATCTGTTCACACTTAGGTACAAAATGTGGTGAGAATCTCTACATGTCAAGTGACCCTACGGCCTGGTCAGATGCAATCCAAAGCTGGTTTGAAGAACACCACAATTTTGTCTATGGTGCAGGACCAAAGAGCTCCAGTGCAATTGTTGGACATTATACCCAGGTAACCAGAACAAATGAAAAACTTCTGCCACAGATGCTCTAACAGAGAAAGCTTCTCCAAATGATGACCAACACCAATGTTCAATCTGGGGGAAGGGCTTGAGTATAATAGAGTCCTGGCATTTGGCTGGTATTTCATCTAAAACTGTCATTTTCTTTTTTTTTTCATGGGCTGCAAAATTCTTGGCAGGGAAGTACACTCTGTACTTTTCCAACATTATAAATGGATACACGAAATTTAATATTTTTAAAGTTTGTGACTTTGTTTCAGTAGTTTAAATATTTCCATAAGGTATACGGCTACAAACTATAAGAGTCACTTTTTTTTCTTTCTTTTTAAATATCTGGCTGCGTTGGGTCTTTGCTGGTGCGCGCAGGCTTTCTCTAGTTGTCGTGACCGGGGGCTACTCTTCACTGCAGTGTGCGGGCTTCTCATTGCAGTGGATTCTCTTGTTGTGGAGCACGGGCTCTAGGCACGCGGGCTTCAGTAGTTGTAGCATGCGGGCTCAGTAGTCGTGGCACGTGGGCTTAGTTGCCCCGAGGCATGTGGGATCTTCCGGGACCAGGGATGGAACCCGTGTCCCCTGCATTGGCAGATGGGTTCTTAACCACTGCACCACCAAGGAAGTGCCAAGAATCACTTTTTGTTTTACATTTGCTATTATTTGTTTTCCCAGTATTTTCCCCTCTTCCTTAATGTATTCTTACATATTTCCTTATGCATTTGTAGCTTGTTTGGTACTCATCTTTCCGTGTTGGATGTGGAATTGCCTACTGTCCCAATCAGGAGAGCCTAAAATACTACTATGTTTGCCAGTACTGTCCTGCATAAGTATATACTTTAAAGTTTAATACCAATAATTCCATCGGCAATTTAATATTTTAAAATAATCTTACATTTACCCAATCAAAATAAAAAAGCATATTTTAATAAAGAGAAGGGATAAACCTTTGGAAATACTGCTTAAGGTAAGATACATTCAACTTATCAGAGAAGAGACCAAGTTCTCATTTCCAAGAGTAAAATCTGAAACTCTCTTTCCTCAATTATGAAGTCATGTCTTTTCTCTCAATTGCCTTTCCCCAGGGCTCAAGGTTATTCTCTGGGCACATGTAGTATGCCTTTCTCTAGACTTGATGTCATCAGTTCTCACTAATTTCACACCCTAGGTGGGTGGAAGCTTGATGGTAAAGCAAGAGGCAGTAGTGGAGTGGAAAATAAGGGATAGTAAATTGTGATTTCAGCCCTTTCTGCTGAAACGTTCCTATTCTTACTTATCTTGAAAACCATATATGTTATTATCATTAGATATGATTCATTCTTCTGGGTCTCAAAGGTTTTTCAAGAGATCTTTAATATATGTTAGAGTCCAGAAGAAGGAAACATCTTAAGCTTTTGTTTCTCAGAAGTTTTCACCAAAAACTCCATAATGAACAATTCCTTACAGTCTTTATTTGTAACAGGAAACATGCTCTTTCATTAAGCAAAACGTTTTAAGTTCTCCACAACAAATCCTATGGATAAACTAAAGACCTAACCTCAACATATCTGCTAGTCTTAATTTCTTTTAAAATTTGAAGTTCTTTACCACTACAGGCAGGGAGGCCCCAAACCAAGCCTCATATAGGATTTATTTGATACTATAGATGACCCAGGGATATGGGTCTCCAGTTTGAGAAATATGACCTCCAAAGTCATTTTCCTGAAAACAGCTATTAGAGTTTAGTAGAAAGAATAGATAGGTCATTTGGGGAAGGACAACATGGGCCTAGGAAGACCCTGAGCTCACCTCCTCCCATGCACACACTGAATCTACACCTACATATAAAGAAATTGCCCCCGAAGTTGATTTAACAGCTTCTGCAGATAGAAGGACCACATAGAAATTAGTAGGAAAGATGGAGACACTGTATCCATGGGAACCCCACCCCCATTTTAGTGATCTGCAGTAGGAGGGATATAGCTGAGGGGCTTGAGAACAGACTCACCTGCCCTGGGACACAGCAAAAAAAAACCCCAGCAATTTAAAAAGCATTCAGACTATACAGAAGGAAAATCCATCTACTAACCCGAGAGCTTCTTCCAAATGAACAGGGAACTGCTGGAGCCCTCCCCAGAGTCGAAGGCACCAGTGAGCACCATTGTTTGGTCCCCCTGGGACTCCCCCCAGTGCACACCTTCCCCAGCTGCAGCCCTAGCCATCCCACCAAGGCAGCCGTTAAGCACAGTGCTCTCCAGGGACTTCCTCTAGCCTGGCCCATTCCAGCTCAAGCTGGTCTGCTAAAGCCACCAGTCACAAGCAGTCACAGGGGATGCTCTTACACAAGGCCACTCCTTCAAGACCAAGAGCGGTAGCTGTTTAGCCTAAATCATAGAAAAAAACCCAAAATTTAGCAACTATACTCCAACAAAAAATTTTTTTTAAATAATAATAAAAACAAAATTCAAACAAAATGAGGAGACAGGAATATGTTCCAAATGAAAGAACAGAATATAACCACAGGAAAACACTCTAATGAAATGGAGATAAGTAATTTACCTGATAGAGTTCAAAGAAATGGTTATAGGATGCTCACTGAACTAGGGAGAATAATGGAAGAACACAATAAGAATTTCAGCAAAGACTTAAAAAATAAAAGAACCAATCAGAAATGAAGAATATAGGAACTGAAATAAAAAATACACTCAAGAGAATCAATAGCAGACTATATGATACAGAAGAACAGATAAGCGATCTGGAAGCTAGAATAGTGAAAAATCACCCAATGAGAACAGCAAAAAGAAGACAGAATTTTTTTTTAAATGAGGAGAGTTTAAGGTACCTCTGGGACAACAGCAAGCTACCAACAGCTAGGGGTCCCAGGAAGATAAGAGAGAGAAAGGAACAGAAAACATTAAAAAAAAATAATGCCTGAAATCTTCCCTAACCTGAAAAAGGAAACAGACATCCAGGTACAGGAAGCTAAGAGAGTCCCGAACAAGATGAACCTAGAGTTATACCAAGACATAATTAAAACGGCAAAAGTTAAAGAGGAAATTTTTAAGGCAACAAGAGAAAAACAACTAATCACACAGAAGAGAAACCCCATAAGACTCTCAGCTGGTTTCCAGGAGAAACTTTATAGGCTGGAAGGGAGTGGTAGGATATATTTAAAGTTCTGAAAAAACAAAACCAAAAAAAGCTTACAACCTGGAATATTCTGTTCAGCAAGGTTATCATTCAGAATTGAAGGATAGATAAAGAGTTTCCCAGACAAGCAAAACTAAAAAAGTTCATCATCACTAAACTGGCCTTACAAGAAATGTTAAAGGGTCTTCTTTAAGCAGAAAAGCAAAGGCCACAACCAGAAACAGAAAACACATATGAAAGAATAAATCTCACTGGTAAAGGCAAATATATAGTAATGGCAGTGGATCAGCCACTTAAAAAGCTAGTATGAAGTTTAAAAGACAAAAGTGCTACTATCAATTGTAACTGCAACAAGTAGTGAAGGACTACACAAGGTAAAAAAATGTAAAATATGACATAAAAATCATAAAACAGATGGGGGTAGTAAAAATTTAGTGCTTTTAGAAAGCCTTCGAACTTAAGTGACTATCAGCTTAAAACAGCTATAGATACAGACTGATATATATGAACCTCATGTTAAGTACAAAATAAAAACCTACAATGGATACACAAAAAACAATGAAAAAGAAGTCCAAAGCTAACACTAAAGGAATCCATCAAACCACAAGAGATGTACAGATGGTAACTGGAATTACTGTGGTGATTTCATAATGTATAAAAATATCAAACCACTATGTTGTACACGTGAAACTAATAGAATATTGTGTGTCAAGTATAACTTAATAAAAAAATTGATAGACCCTCGGAGAATGCATCCAAACTCACTGCCTGGCTGTGAGAGGGGAGGCATCGGGAACCAGGCATCTGGAGTGAGAGCTGAAGTGAATAATGAGGAAAGCGGGAGTGACAGAACCTCAAGAACACTTTTGTGTCTACGTCACAATCTTTCCAAGCCTTTCCAAGGCTACCACATGGACAGCCATGTTCTGTGCAGGAAGACAGATTCAAATACATCACTTTGGGCCCTTGGCTCCCTTGACACTACTGAGATTTGCATTCCCATGTATTTTCCGATGAATTAGATAAATTTAACAGCCAATAGGATAATCATCATCGATGACTTACAAGTTAGTCACTGTAATTGACTACACCCAGGCTATTGGCGTTTATCAAAACTTTTTAATCTCACGTTCCTTTTTCGGTAAACATAAAAATCTCTCACGCACTACCTCTGGAAACTCATAAACCTTCCCCAGCTCTCCCTGACCCACAAATACACGCACCACAAACTACTTAAATAGCACAATGCCATCTCGAAATTAAAATATATATATATTGGAGCTTTACTGTCCCTAGTTCATATTAGAGGAATTAGGGTATTTATCCTCTTTCAAATATAAAATTATATTGCAACATTGAGTATTCTTTTTCATACTGCAACCTCCTGCCCCCAGGATCTTTCCCCGTCTCTCAAAGTGATATATTTATCCCTAGCCAGCTGTCTGCGGGGCACGGCCTTACCAATCTGACCAAGTCTACCGGGAGATGAAAAGTGTATTGCTGCAAAGAAGTTATCTGGATGCTTTAGACTAGTTATGCCAGTATAGCTGCCCAGCCTGAAGAAGTAGAGTCAAGGAGATGGGTCGATGTGTGTGAAGTAATTTCTTAATTTGGATGTTATGTAAATTACATGTTGGGAATTGTAATTTTTCAGTTTTGTTTTGTTGTTGTTTTTTTTTTTTTTTGGCCTGGTGGTGCAGCTTGTGGGATCTTAGTTCCCCCACCTAAGGGGTCGAACCTGGGACCACAGCAGTGAAGGCCCAGAATCCTAGCCATTGGACCACCAGGGAATTCCCCTCAGTTTTGCTAACAGAACTAAAAACGTTACATATATACTTATATATATTTAGTGATTGATGTTGCCCTTGGCAACTAAACAGTAAAGTGAAAAATATTTGACAGTGTGTATTTTACATTACAGTGGTAATAATGTGAGTAAAAAGAGTACCCCTTACCAACAAGGAACACCTTGTGCCAGTTGCCCTGATAACTGTGACAGTGGACTATGCAGTAAGTTTGAAGTGATTAACTTGCTATTATAATCAAGAATTGATGTTTCATTTTCTTTTTATGGATAAAGAAATCTCCCAAAGTAACCAATTTAAATAACATATTTATGCCAAGACAAAAAGACTACCCAACTGAGTGTGTTTAAGTAAACATTTTACACATTTCAATAACCTACATATTCTCTGTAATGAAAAAAATACAGGCATACCTCAGAGACGTTGTTACAGATCACTGAAAGAAAGAAAATATGGCTATTAAGCGAGTCACACAAATTTTTGGTTTCCCAGTGCACATGAAAGCTATGTTTACACTATACTGTAGTCTGTGAAGTGTGCAATAGTATTATGTCTAAAAAAAACAATGTACATTAAATTAAAAATAATGCTTTTGGAAAAATTGCACCAATAGGCTTGCTCAATGTAGGGTTGCCACAAACCTTCAATTGTAAAAAACACAATATCTGCAAAGTACCGTAAAGTGAAATGCAATACAATGAGGTATGCCTATATTACCATATATAAGATAATGAAACATCTAGCATCCATTTGTTTCTGTGACCTCGCAGAGCTCATTAATAACTATACATTCGGGGCTTACCTGGTGGCGCAGTGGTTGGGAGTCCGCCTGCCGATGCAGGGGACACGGGTTCGTGCCCCGGTACGGGAAGATCCCACATGCCGAGGAGCAGCTAGGCCCGTGAGCCATGGCCACTGAGCCTGCGCGTCCGGAGCCTGCGCTCCACAACGGGAGAGGCCACGACAGTGAGAGGCCCACATACTGAAAAAAAAACAAAAAAAACAAAAAAAACCAAAACTATACATTCATGCTTCTGATAATTTCATCAATGTTAATGTCATTACACCAAAGGTAGTATTTTGAAAGCATAAAAATGTATAAATCTAAGGATGTGAGACCACATTGTGTCTCAGTCTATACAGGCAAACTGAATGTTTCTTTTGTGCAAATGAGTTCCTCATGCTGATTACTGCATTTTTTTCTAAAGTATAATTGGAAGCATGGTGATTAACATAATAAATGATCACTTGCCCTATAATTTACTCATGGTTTTGTGCACACTTTTAATGACAAAGTCCAACCTGTATATGATATGGGTTCATAGAATCCAAGATATTGTTGCAAAAGGAGGGAATAAAATGTCATATGTGTCATTTCTAAAGTTATCATGATCTGAAGTAAAAATAGCTATTGGTTTTTTATAGTTGGGATATTTTTATTAAAATTATTATGGGGCTTCCCTGGTGGCGCCGTGGTTGAGAATCTGCCTGCCGATGCGGGGGTCACGGGTTTGTGCCCCCGTCTGGGAGGATCTCACATGCCGCGGAGCGGCTGGGCCCGTGAGCCATGGCCGCTGAGCCTGCATGTCCGGAGCCTATGCTCCGCAACGGGAGAGGCCACAACACTGAGAGGCTCGCGTACCACAAAAAAAAAAAAAAAATTATTATGAACAATAGAGTTGACTCATTCCCTGAGACTTTTACCTTTCAAATGCATTCACCTTTAGTCAGCATTCTTTCTTACTGAATTATAGAGCTATAATTCAGAATATTGATGATGTCAAAACTATAAATTAACTAAAGGAAAAAAATCAGCTAAAAAAACATGGAATAGGCTTCCGGGAAGATGGCGGAAGAGTAAGACGTGGAGATCATCTTCCTCCCCACGGATACACCAGAAATACATCTACATGTGGAATAACTCCCACAGAACACCTACTGAACGCTGGCAGAAGACCTAAGGCTTCCCAAAAGGCAAGAAACCCCCCACGTACCTGGGTAGGGCAAAAGAAAAGAGAATAAACAGAGACAAAAGGATAGGGACGGGACCTGCACCAGTGGGAGGGAGCCGTGAAGGAGAAAAAGTTTCCACACACTAGGAAGCCCCTTCGCGGGCGGAGACTGCGGGTGGCGCAGGGGGAAAGCTTCGGAGCTGCGTAGGAGAGCACAGCAACAGGGGTGCGGAGAGAAAAGCGGAGAGATTCCCGCACAGAGGATCAGGGCCGACCGGCACTCACCAGTCCGAGAGGCTTCTCTGCTCCCCCACCGGGGCGGGCGAGGCTTGGAGTTGAGGCTCAGGCTTCAGTCGGAGCGCAGGGAGAGGACTGGGGTTGGCGGCATGAACACAGCCTGCAGGGGGTTAATGCACCACGGCTAGCCGGGAGGGAGTCCGGGGAAAACTCTGGACCTGCCAAAGAGGCAAAAGACTTTTTCTTTCCTCTTTGTTTCCTGGTGCGCGAGGAGAGGCGATTAAGAGCGCTGCTTAAAGGAGCTCCAGAGACGGGCGCGAGCCGCGCCTAAACGAGCGCAAACCAGAGACGGGCATGAGACGCTAAGGCTGCTGCTGCCGCCACCAAGAAGCCTGTGTGTGAGCACAGGTTACTATCCACACTCCCCTTCTGGGGAGCCTGTGCAGCCCGCCACTGTCAGGGCCCCGGGATCCAGGAACAATTTCCCCGGGAGAACGCCCGGAGCGCCTCACGCTCGTGCAACGTCACGCCGGCCTCTGCCGCCGCAGGCCCGCCCCGCACGCAGTGCCCCTCCCTCCCCCCCCCGCCCCCCACCCCCACGCCGGCCTGAGCCGGCGACCTACACGCAGAGGCGGGGCCAAATCCAAAGCTGAGGCCCTGGGAGCTGTGAGAACAAAGAAGAGAAAGGGAAATCTCTCCCAGCTGCCGCAGAAGCAGCAGATTAAAGCTCCACAATCAACTTGAGGTACCTGCATCTGTGGAATACATGAATAGAAAACGAATCATCCCAAATTGAGGAGGTGGACTTTGAGAGCAAGATTTATGATTTTTTCCCCTTTTCCTCTTTTTGTGAGTGTGTATGTGTATGCTTCTGTGTGAGATTATGTCTGTATAGCTTTGCTTCCACCATTTGTCCTAGGGTTCTATCCGTCCGTTGTTTTTTTTCTTAATAATTATTTTTTTATTTTAATAACTTTATTATACTTTATCTTACTTTATTTTATTTTACTTTATCTTCTTTCTTTTTTCCCATCCTTCCCTCCTTCCTTCCTTCCTTCCTCCCTCGCTCCCTCCCTCCTTTCTTTCTTTCCTTCTTTCTACTTCTACTAATTCTTTCTTTCTCCTTTTCTCCCTTTTATTCTGAGCCGTGTGGATGAAAGGCTCTTGGTGCTGCAGTCAGGAGTCAGTGCTGTGCCTCTGAGGTGGGAGAGCCAACTTCAGGGCAGTGGTCCACAAGAGACCTCCCAGCTCCACATAATATCAAATGGTGAAAATCTCCCAGAGATCTCCATCTCAACACCAGCACCCAGCTTCACTCAATGACCAGCAAGCTACAGTGCTGAACATCCTATGCCAAACAACTAGCAAGACAGGAACACAACCCCACCCATTACCAGAGAGGCTGCCTAAAATCATAATAAGTCCACAGACACCCCAAAACACACCACCAGACGTGCACCTACCCACCAGAAAGACAAGATCCAGCCTCATCCACCAGAACACAGGCACTAGTCCCCTCCACCAGGAAGCCTACACCATCGACTGAACCAACCTTAGCCACTGGGGACAGATACCAAAAACAACGGGAACTACGAACCTGCAGCCTGCAAAAAGGAGACCCCAAACACAGTAAGATAAGCAAAATGAGAAGACAGAAAAACACACAGCAGATGAAGGAGCAAGATAAAAACCCACCAGACCTAACAAATGAAGAGGAAATGGGCAGTCTACCTGAAAAAAAAAAAAAAAAAAAAAAATTCAGAATAATGATAGTAAAGATGATCCAAAATCTTGGAAATAGAATGGACAAAATGCAACAAACATTTAACAAGGACCTAGAAGAACTAAAGATGAAACAAACAATGATGAACAACACAATAAATGAAATTAAAAATACTCTAGATAGGATCAATAGCAGAATAACTGAGGCAGAAGAACGGATAAGTGACCTGGAAGATAAAATAGTGGAAATAACTACTGCAGAGCAGAATAAAGAAAAAAGAATGAAAAGAACTGAGGACAGTCTCAAAGACCTCTGGGACAATATTAAACACACCAACATTTGAATTATAGGGGTTCCAGAAGAAGAAGAGAAAAAGAAACTGAGAAAATATTTGAAGAGATTATAGTTGAAAACTTCCCTAATATGGGAAAGGAAATAGTTAATCAAGTCCAGGAAGCACAGAGAGTCCCATACAGGATAAATCCGAGGAGAAATATGCCAAGACACATATTAATCAAACTGTCAAAAATTAAATACAAAGAAAACATATTAAAAGCAGCAAGGGAAAAACAACAAATAACACACAAGGGAATCCCCATAAGGTTAACAGCTGATCTTTTTTTTTTTTTTTTTTTTTTTTTGGTACGCGGGCCTCTAACTGTTGCGGCCTCTCCCGTTGCGGAGCACAGGCTCCGGACGCGCAGGCTCAGCGGCCATGGCTCACGGGCCCAGCCGCTCTGCGGCATGTGGGGTCTTCCCGGACCGGGGCACGAACCCGGGTCCCCTGCATCGGCAAGCGGACCCTCAAGCACTGCGCCACCAGGGAAGCCCAACAGCTGATCTTTCAGCAGAAACTCTGCAGGCCAGAAGGGACTGGCAGGACATATTTAAAGTGATGAAGGAGAAAAACCTGCAACCAAGATTACTCTACCCAGCAAGGATTTCATTCAGATTTGATGGAGAAATTAAAACGTTTACAGACAAGCAAAAGCTGAGAGAGTTCAGCACCACCAAACCAGCTTTACAACAACTGCTAGAGGAACTTCTCTAGGCAAGAAACACAAGAGAAGGAAAAGATCTCCAATAATGAACCCAAAACAATTAAGAAAATGGGAATAGGAACATACATATTGATAATTACCTTAAGTGTAAATGGACTAAATGCTCCCACCAAAAGACACAGATTGGCTGAATCAATACAAAAACAAGACCCATATATTTATTGTCTACAAGAGACCCACTTCAGACCTAGAGACACATACAGACTGAAAGTAAGGGGATGGAAAAAGATATTTCATGCAAATGGAAACCAAAAGAAAGCTGGAGTAGCAATGCTCATATCAGACAAAATAGACTTTAAAATAAAGACTATTAGAAAGACAAAGAAGGGCATTACATAATGATCAAGGGATCAATCCAAGAAGAAGATATAACAATTGTAAATATTTATGCACCCAACATAGGAGCACCTCAATACATAAGGCAAATACTAACAGCCATAAAAGGGGAAATCGACAGTAACACATTCATAGTAGGGCACTTTAACACCCCACTTTCACCAATGGAAAGATCATCCAAAATGAAAATAAATAAGGAAACACAAGCTTTAAATGATACATTAAACAAGATGGACTTAATTGATATGTATAGGACATTCCATCCAAAAACAACAGGATACACATTTTTCTCAAGTGCTCATGGAACATTCTCTAGGATAGATCATATCTTGGGTCACAAGTCAAGCCTTGGTAAATTTAAGAAAATTGAAATTGTTTCAAGTATCCTTTCTGACCACGCTATGAGACTAGATATCAATTACAGGAAAAGATCTGTAAAAAATACAAACACATGGAGCCTAAACAATACACTACTTAATAACGAAGTGATCACTGAAGAAATCAAAGAGGAAATTTAAAAATACCTAGAAACAAATGACAATGGAGACACGACGACCCAAAATCTATGGGATGCAGCGAAAGCAGTTCTAAGAGGGAAGTTTATAGCAACACAATCCTACCTTAAGAAACAGGAAACATCTCAAATAAACAACCTAACCTTGCACATAAAGCAATTAGAGAAAGAAGAACAAAAAAAACCCAAAGTCAGCAGAAGGAAAGAAAACATAAAACTCGGATCAGAAGTAAATGAAAAAGAAATGAAGGAAACAATAGCAAAGATCAATAAAATTAAAAGCTGGTTCTTTGAGAAGATAAACAAAACAGATTAGCCAGACTCATCAAGAAAAAAAGGGAGAAGACTCAAATCAATAGAATTAGAAATGAAAAAGGAGAAGTAACAACTGACACTGCAGAAATACAAAAGATCATGAGAGATTACTACAAGCAACTCTATGCCAATAAAATGGACAACCTGGAAGAAATGGACAAATTCTTGGAAAAACCCAACCTTCTGATACTGAACCAGGAAGAAATAGAAAATGTGAACAGACCAATCACAAGCACTGAAATTGAAACTGTGATTAAAAATCTTCCAACAAACAAACGCCCAGGACCAGATTGCTTCACAGGTGAATTCTATCAAACATTTAGAGAAGAGCTAACACCTATCCTTCTCAAACTCTTCCAAAGTATAGCAGAGGGAGGAACACTCCCAAACTCATTCTACGAGGCCACCATCACCTTGATACCAACACCAGACAAGGATGTCACAAAGAAAGAAAACTACAGGCCAATATCACTGATGAACATAGATGCAAAAATCCTCAACAAAATACTAGCAAATAGAATCCAACAGCACATTAAAAGGATCATACACCATGATCAAGTAGGATTTATTCCAGGAATGCAAGGATTCTTCCATATACGCAAAACAATCAATGTGATAAACCATATTAACAAATTGAAGGAGAAAAACCATATGATCATCTCAATAGATGCAGAGAAAGCTTTCGACAAAATTCAACACCGATTTACGATAAAAACCCTGCAGAAAGTAGGCATAGAGGGAACTTTCCTCAACATAACAAAGGCCATATAGGACAAACCCACAGCCAACATCATCCTCAATGGTGAAAAACTGAAACCATTTCCACTAAGATCAGGAACAAGAAAAGGTTGCCCACTCTCACCACTCTTATTCAAGATAGTTTTGGAAGTTTTAGCCACAGCAATCAGAGAAGAAAAGGAAATAAAAGGAATCCAAATCGGAAAAGAAGAAGTAAAGCTGTCACTGTTGGTAGATGACATGATACTATACATATAGAATCCTAAAGATGCTACCAGAAAACTACTAGAGCTAATCAATGAATTTGGTAAAGTAGCAGGATACAACATTAATGCACAGAAATCTCTGGCATTCCTATACGCTAATGATGAAAAATCTGAAAGTGAAATCAAGAAAACATTCCCATTTACCACTGCAACAAAAAGAATAAAATATCTAGGAGTAAACCTACCTAAGGAGACAAAAGACCTGTATGCAGAAAATTATAAGACACTGATAAAAGAAATTAAAGATGATACAAATAGATGGAGAGATATACCATGTTCTTGGATTGGAAGAATCAACATTGTGAAAATGACTCTACTACCCAAAGCAATCTACAGATTCAATGCAATCCCTATCAAACTACCACTGGTATTTTTCACAGAACTAGAACAAAAATTTCACAATTTGTATGGAAACACAAAAGATCCCGAATAGCCAAAGCAATCTTGAGAACGAAAAATGGAGCTGGAGGAATCTGGCTCCCTGACTTCAGACTATACTACAAAGCTACAGTAATCAAGACAGTATGGTACTGGCACAGAAACAGAAAGATACATCAATGGAACAGGATAGAAAGCCCAGAGATAAACCCATGTACATATGGTCACCTTATCTTTGATAAAGGAGGCAGGAATGTACAGTGGAGAAAGAGAGCCTCTTCAATAAGTGGTGCTGGGAAAACTGGACAGGTACATGTAAAAGTATGAGATTAGATCACTCCCTAACACCATACACAAAAATAAACAAAATGGATTAAAGACCTAAATGTAAGGCCAGAAACTATCAAACTCTTAGAGGAAAACATAGGCAGAACACTCTATGACATAAATCACAGCAAGATCCTTTCTGACCCACCTCCCAGAGAAATGGAAATAAAAACAAAAATAAACAAATGGGACCTAATGAAACTTCAAAGCTTTTGCACAGCAAAGGAAACCATAAACAAGACGAAAAGACAACCCTCAGAATGGGAGAAAATATTTGCAAATGAAGCAAATGACAAAGGATTAATCTCCAAAATTTATAAGCAGCTCATGCAGCTCAATAACAAAAAAACAAACAACCCAATCCAAAAATGGGCAGAAGACCTAAACAGAGATTTCTCCACAGAAGATATATAGACTGCCAACAAACACATGAAGGAATGCTCAACTTCATTAATCATTAGAGAAATGCAAATCAAAAGTACAATGAGATATCATCTCATACCAGTCAGAATAGCCATCATCAAAAAATCTAGAAACAGTAAAAGCTGGAGAGGATGTGGAGAAAAGGGAACCCTCTTGCACTGTTGGTGGGAATGTAAATTGATACAGTGACTGTGGAGAACAGTATGGAGGTTCCTTAAGAAACTAAAAATAGAACTACCATACAACCCAGCAATCCCACTACTGGGCATATACCCTGAAAAAACCATAATTCAAAAAGAGTCATGTACCAAAATGTTCATTGCAGCTCTATTTACAATAGGCAGGAGATGGAAACAACCTAAGTGTCCATCATCGGATGTATGGATAAAGAAGATGTGGCACATATATACAATGGAATATTACTCAGCCATAAAAAGAAACGAAATTAAGCTATTTGTAATGAGGTGGATAGAACTAGAGTCTGTCATACAGCGTGAAGTAAGTCAGAAAGAGAAAGACAAATACCATATGCTAACACATATATATGGAATTTAAGAAAAAAAATGTCATGAAGAACCTAGGGGTAAGACAGGAGTAAAGACACAGACCTACTAGAGAATGGACTTGAGGATATGGGGAGGGGGAAGGGTAAGCTGTTACAAAGCGAGAGAGAGGCATGGACATATATACACTACCAAACGTAAGGTAGATAGCTAGTGGGAAGCAGCCGCATAGCACAGGGAGATCTTCTCAGCGCTTTGTGACCGCCTGGAGGGGTGGGATAGGGAGGGTGGGAGGGAGGAAGACGCAAGAGGGAAGAGAGATGGGAACATATGTATATGTATAACTGATTCACTTTGTTATAAAGCAGAAACTAACACACCATTGTAAAGCAATTATACTTCAATAAAGATGTTAAAAAAAAAGTCAAAATACAAGAGTTCAAAAAGGCAAAAAAAAATAAATAAATAAACCATGGAATATTTCTACCTCTGCTGAGTGCTATATTAGCTAAGGAGCTTGGAATTTATCCTATTAGCAATAAGCACTCAATTGAAAGGTTTTCAGCAAAAGAGTGACAAGATCAGAATCATGTTTGATAAAGAGCTTTCTAGTACTGGTAAGTAGAAACTATTGGATGGAAGTCAGCAAGAAAACTATTGAAAAACATGGATTAAAAAGAAATTGAATGTCTTGACCTCATTACTGGGAAAATGAATGAAGAACAATGGACAGGGCTGAGAGACAAGAAGTAGAATAGCCAGTGTTTGTTACCAGTGCTGGTTGGTGCTGGTCAGAAGTAGAAAAGAAGGAGTTCAGATTGATTCAGTTCCTGGCCTGAATGACTGAGTAGTCAGGGAACCATTCCCCTGGGATTGTGGGAGGGGAATAGTCACCTTGGATCCATTTTGGGTAAGAGGATGAATTTAGTTTGAGATTTGTTGGGTTTGGGGTCCCTGGAGAACATCCAAAAAAGAAACATTAGAAAGCAAGAAGGCATATTATCATTGTTTTACATCTCTATCTTCCCACTGGAATCACTTTCTCCTGAAAGAGAAAGCATTGGTGTCTGAGGCAGTGTGTCCAATAGGATGAAATGATAAGGATGTTCTCTATCATCATGTATCTTACAAGTAGCCACTAGTCACATGTGGTCATTGAACACTGTGGCTGGTAAGATTAAGGAACTAAATTTTTAATTTCGCCTAGCTTAAAATAATTTAAGTTTAAATAGTTCTATGTGTGTAGTAGCTCCTCCCATATTAGATTCTGTAGGTATTTTCATTTTACTCTCTTTGCTAAGGGAGAAAAATAGGTCAATTCATTTTAGAAACATGTCACCAAGTTCAAAATAAAAAGTGATGGATTAATCAGTGAGCTCAACTAAGGCACCTTGTATGTCCCTCAAGAAGTGAAAGGCCCCTTGTGGTGTAAGTGACACTGACTTGTTTGTCCAATCTTACCCACTCATACACTTTGAATATGTGGATTGTTTTGTCGTTACTGAGAAAAATGATAATGAGGTAACTCATCTGTTTTTGTTACAGCCAATTCTTGTGAGTATGAAGATCTCCTTAGTAACTGTGATTCCTTGAAGAAAACAGCTGGCTGTGAACATGAATTGCTCAAGGAAAAGTGCAAGACTACTTGCCTATGTGAAGGCAAAATTTACTGAAATGCCCAACTTGCACTGTGCAGGACTAAGTGGAGAAAATCTGCATCATTTAGTTGACACATACCAAGAGGGAAATTGTAGCCATGTTAGTTACAAATTTGATTCCAAACAGTAAGGAACCTTTTTCTCCAGGATATTTACAGAGATCTCTTTCATACAACGATTTACAAAAGTAAGTTAGTCTATGACAACAACTTTGGACTGATACAAATTTGTCACCTTACATTTAATTAACTGAATCAAGTTGAGAATTTTGAAAGTAGTACAACCACAGGACTTAGTCACTAGAACTTTGGATTAAAATAAAGAATTACATGTTTTCTGAAACAACATGCCAAAAGAAAAAAAAAAAAAGACTGTAACATTGTCATTCCTACTCCAAGATTTTTTACATGTTTAAAGAATGAATTCAAAGATTGACATCTACCTTTGTCTTATGACATCCTCTTTAAATAAAGGCAAACAGCTTTTAAAATAAAGAATTTATCTAAGCAAACACACGTATGTGATTCTTGAGTCATATTTTATAATATTAATATATAACCCCAGCTAGACTAGCCCAGATATATGATTAGACAGAGCAAAATTTCTGAAAACATTTGCCTATAAAATTAAATTTTGGGAGTTCCCTGGCAATCCATTGGTTAGGACCCTGCACTGACACTGCAGGGGGTCAGGGTTGATCCCTGGTCAGGGAACTAAGATCCCACAAGCTGTGTGGCACGGCCAAAAAATAAAAAATTTAAAAATTAAATTTTAACAATAACAAAAAGGAATCAGTTGTATTCTCTTTTTGCTTTTTGACATTTTGCTCTCTTCTGCACTGGTTTGATATCCTACCTTTTGTGTAAAAAGAATAGTAAATACAAAAATACACATGTAATTTCACATTTATGCAAAATGTACATGAAACATGAGAAAAGTATACCAGAAACTAATGAGATTGGTTATATAGAGTGGGTGGGTGAGAATGGGTTGGGCAGGATGGAGGGTGTCAAAAGGCTAGGAGAAAATGGGTGGGGCGTGACACTTCTCTATTTCTTTTTATATAGTTTTAGCTTATGAATTTTGTTTCACATACTCTTCAAAATAAAATATAATCAACAAGGGTGGGCAGAAAAATCCAAAATGAAATAGAAACAAGAATAAAATAAACTGTTTTGCACATAGATCAAATAATCACCATAAAGGGTGGGAAAAAAGAATCAATTCAACTAATGTTTGAATGTCATATTTGAACTGTATGTCATCTATATTTATATAAACAAATGTTCAACTCTAGTGAATAAGATTTTGTTTTGTTTGTTTTTAACATAGACACATGGGTTAGTAATTCTGAAACTACTATATATCCTATGAACACACAAATAAATAATTATAAATAATGGAAGCCAGGTTTCTCACTGTTGGAGAAAGTCTTTACACACATGGAAAGAAGGAATACAGGATTAAACCCTGTGTTGTTGCATTGGAATTGGAGGTATTAGTGTGAATTTGTAATTTTTCACTTATACATAGAGGTGTTAGAAAAATAGTGAACAGAACAGAAGGAATTCCTGCCCTCATGCATGGATAATTTTTGAAACTGGAGGATAAGAACATAAGGGTTCCCAGAGCCACTAGGGACACAAACCATTCTTTGGGATGATAAAAATTGTTCGTAAAATGTAACAACAAAATGTAGTGTTAACCACTTTTAAATGAAACACATAGTGGCTTTGAGTTAAAGAAAGTTCCAGGGACTTCCCTGGTGGTGCAGTGGTTAAGAATCTGCCTGCCTATGCAGGGGACATGGGTAAGCCCGGGCGCTACAACTACCAAGCCTGGGCTCTAGAGCCTACGAACCAGAACTACTGAGCCCACGTGCCACAACTACAGAAGCCGCGCACCTAGAGCCCGTGCTCCGCAACGAGAAGCCACCGCAATGAGAAGCCCGTGCACCGCAACGAAGAACAGGCCCGCTCGCCACAACTAGAGAAAGCCCGTGTGCAGCAATGGAGACCCAATGCAGCCAAAATATAAAATACATAAATAAATTTAAATCGATGTGATGCTAATTAGAAATTAAAAAAAAAAAAGTTCCAGGAAAAAACGGTTTCACGTTGGCCACATGAAGCATTAATCCTTATCCCGGCAACGTTGGCAGCCAGCAACAAAGACGGTAGTAGCTGATGAGCGGTCAATTCAGTGGCGTCCAGAAGACAACCTCATCTTTGAGATCTGGAGCTATTGGAAACATGTTCAGTGAGAGTCCCCAAGCATCAGAATCCTTAGAGCCCCAGATCTGTGAAAGAAGGTGGGGTAGAAGAGTAGAAAAAGAGCAGATGCTATGGGGGAGGTAACAGGATCTGTTAGCACACATGAGAAAATCCCTGGGGGCACCCAGTAGCAGTTGGGTGAAAAGTGTAGGGTTTATGGCTCTTTCAATAGCAGGCAGAACGGAACACCCTCTTCCCTGTCACATACATGCACACACATACATGAAAACAATTGATGGAAACTGTCTTAAAACCAAACCCCCTAGTACTGGGAAATACGATTATAAAATGTACTCTGGATCTATATATAGAATATTTAAATGTCATCAGGTGCTGATTTCGCTATTTCAAATTGAGATACTGTTTCTCTTTTGTAAGTGAAATAACACATGTAAGATATTTAGGAGTAAGAGAGACTAATGGTGCTCAGTAAATTCTAATTTACTTCTCTGTTTCACCTTAGTGCTACCAAAGTTAATTAGAAAACATTCTACATTCCAGGTGATATGCTGATTCTTTTACATTCATTTTTTGCACTTTATCCTCGCAATAGTCTTTTGTCTGCATTTTGCAGGTGAGTGAACAGGGACAGGAGGGTTAAGTATTTTGTCCTGATATGGACTGCTACCCAACGTCAGAGCACAGACTCAACCCTCACGCTTTTGGGGAATACACAATGCTGTTTCCTGATCTAGACTGAAATTAATTGACAGTTTGGATTAAAAATGCATTCAGACAGAGGATTTAATGGGAAATGAAATAAAGTTTTATACAAAGTTCTTAGGTTCTTTGTTCTATATTTATGGAGATGTGTTTATTTTTGACAATGTGACATTTAAGACTTGTATTAACAGTTCAATGGTAGTCAGGCATGGAATACCTCCTTAGAACTTTATAAAATTACATCATGACTCAAGCCTATTGACTTCCATTTCTATTATCTTAAAAACCTGTTCTATAGTTATAAAAAAGGTGACAGGAAATAAATTAAAACTTGAAGAGAACTAATTAGGCTGGGTGCGGGCATGAAGGAGACTTCTGGAATTAGTAGAGCTGGTTTCATAGCTATACACCTATGTAAAAATTAAATTGGCTATATACCCTTAAGATTTTGTGCATTTATTGTATATTAGTTATGCTTCAATTTTTTAAAAAAAGATGCAGGGAGGGAGGAAAGAAGGGAAAAAAAGGAAAAGGCAAAAAAAATAAAAGAAAATAGGTTACTATGATATGACAAGGAGCACAGGTTTGGGAAGAAAATCTGGTTTTTGTTTGGTGCATATCATGAGTGGAGGTATGGAGTGGCAGTTGAATATATGAGTCTGGGATTCAGTCTAGAAAGGAAATAAAAATTTGGAAATCATCTCTGTATAGTTGATACCTACAGTCATGATATTAGATTAGATTCCTAGGAAGTGATTGAAGGAATGTGCTAAATCCCAGAATATGCTGAAGCTTGGAAAATAAGATATAAACGTTCACCAAAAGCGTCAAAACAGGAGAAGCAGCAGAAAGGACTGAAGAGTATAATGTAAATGAATGTCAGAGAGACAGATTACTGTGTAACTCCTATCATTTTTTTCAATCAAAGAAATGAATCTTTAAATTCTCTATGCCTGTGCAATTACCTGAAGGAGGAAAGGAATAATTCCATCTCTAAGGAGACACAAAAGGATCATACAGATGCTTGGGGAATATTGAAAACCTTTTGAAAATGATCGTGAAATTACTGTCAGTTGATAGCTATCGGTTAACCCTGAAAAATGATGAGGAAGGAGGAGCCGTATAAGGTGACTGACATGACAAGTGGAAGGAACCAGAAAATCTTGAAAGCTTGATATTAACCTGTGGGAAATTCCTATGATTTAAAATATTTTTCTTATCTTCTTATATTTAAAATATTTGACTTATCAACCCAATCAGGTTGATACAAGCTCCTTGGAGTTATGGACGACTTTTCTCTTATGTCCCCTAAACACTCAGCACCCTGTAGAACAATATTTGATGTTCAGGGGATGTTTGTCGTGTTAAGTTGTTTGTTTCTAAACTCGTTTTCTATTTTTTTTTTTTTTTTTTTGCAGTACGCGGGCCTCTCCCTGTTGTGGCCTCTCCCGTTGCGGAGCACAGGCTCCGGACGCGCAGGCTCAGTGGCCATGGCTCACGGGCCCAGCCTCTCCGCGGCACATGGGATCTTCCCGGACTGGGGCACGAACCCGTGTCCCCTGCATCGGCAGGTGGACTCTCAACCACTGCTCCACCAGGGAAGCCCTCCTTTTCTATTTCTTATGTTATTATTTTTATTTTTAAATTCCGGATGGATTTTTTGGTATATTCACCCTGCAAATATGAAGAGCCAGAGCTGAAAAGGACCTTCAGAGGTTCTATGGCCTACACTCTTTTTCGAGATGAGAACACTGAAAACCTGAAAGAGGTTACAGAAGTAATTAGTACAAGTTACAGGTCTAACATTGATTCTAAACCCAGGTTCCCTGAGTCCAATTTTAGTAAGTGTCTCACTAAAACTACACTTATTCTTAAATATCATCATTGCTTACCTCTCTACCATAATCATATTTGCCTTCATTACCTATTTCAGTATCAATCCCTCAAAAGATTATCTGCTTTGATTCCTTGACATTTCCTCAAGTACATCTTTATTCATTGTTAAATTTGGTCTATGTTTAACTAGAACTCTGTTCAGTAACCCGCACCCAGTACTCTGCTCAACATTAGCTACCGAGTAACAATGTAATAAATGGATACATGAACAAATAAGTAAATGAATGAAAAAATAACTCATTAATTGCTACAGGAATGTATTTTGTGAGACTGACACAGATTTTTTCAGAAGCCAGAGGGTTCTTTACCAAGAAGGATGTGTTGCCAAAGAATTCCTTAATGTACTTCTTGTTAAAATTGTACATGAAAGAACACTACTTGCTCTCTAATTTAACAAAAAAAAAGAGAAGGGAATAGTGTCGGCTCCACCTTTTTGGTAAACATGGACCATCACTACTGTTTCTGTGGGGAAGAGGAAATAAGAGCCAGCTTCCCTTTGAAATATAGTAAATACAAGGAAGAAACATACATAAAGGAATATTGAAAGTTTAGTTGATTCCCAAGTCCTCTCTCTCTCCTTAATACGATGTTTATTGTTCTAAAATGTTAAGTTGATATATTGGTTGTTTGGTGCCTATAAAATTGAAAGAGAAAATAACAGTGTCTAAAAATGTAGCATAAAGGAACATACCACAATATATTTATTTGATCGAACAAGAAGATTGAAATTAAAAGGCAACTCTGAGCACTGATATACATCATTATATTTATAATTGAATATCCAACACCATTATGCATATCTCTGGTAAAAAAAAAAGAATAGTCTTTCATTCAAAAATATATTAAATATATACTTGATAAAACGCAATGGGGAAAGAAGCAAGTTCCGGGAGGAAAAAAAAAAATTCTGCCATACTTTCTGGGAGGCCCTTCAGTTCTAACCTTATCTTTGGAAAGCAGCTTGCTCAAGACCGTGCCTGGTTTACATGACTTCCCTTTCATTTTAGCTGTACGCTCCCTTGGGCCCAACGGCCAGGACCCTAATCAGGCGGGATCTCCCTGGAACCCAGATACAAGTTTCTGTCCCCACCTTTCTCCTCTACTATCATCTCCTTCTCTTTTGTTCTTTATTTTAATTTTGTACAGTGGAATTGCAGCTACTGCATTTTATTATGAGTGAATTTAGGGAAACATGTTTGGGACCTAATCCTTTCTTGGCAAGACTGTGGAGAATGAATATTTTTCAACATTAAAACCCTTCTCCACCTTAACCAAGTAACCAAGGTTAACATCACCAGTGATAAAACATATCCATATCTCATACTCCGTGATATGATAGGAGGAGAAGGGCAGTTCACCTCTGGAGTAGTTAACCCTAAAATCCATAACCCCAGTCTCATCATGAGAAAACATCAGGCAAACCCAATTTGAGGAACATTCTGCAAAATATCTGAGCAGTACTCTTCGAAAACATCAGAGTCTAAGATGACTAAATGTAATATGGGACTGCGGATGGAATAGAAAAAGGACACTAGCAAAAAAGTCTGGAGCTAATAGCATTTTTTTTTTTTTTTTTTTTTTTTTTTTTTTGCGGTACGCGGGCCTCTCACTGTTGCGGCCTCTCCCGCTGCGAAGCACAGGCTCCGGACGCGACGCGCAGGCTCAGCGGCCACGGCTCACCGGCCCAGCCGCTCAGCGGCACATGGGACCTTCCTGACCCGGCGCCCGAACCCGCGTTCCCTGCATTAGCAGGCAGACTCTCAACCACTGCGCCACCAGGGAAGCCCAATTTACTGGTTTTGATCATTGTACTATGACGATGTTAGATGTCAACACTAGAAAAAAACTGAATGGAGGGTAATAAGGAACTCTGTTATCTTTGCAATAGAGATAAATCTTAAGCTATTATTCTAAACCTAAAATTATTCAAAATAAAAAATTTAAAAATCTCTTCTGCTTCCGAATGTTGATAGGATATAAACACTTTAGTGATTTTATTATTTAAATAGTATGCCTTCGTTTTTCCAATATATTGTCCTTATACCAAGGTTTCAAATTTTTCCCCCAAACTGCCCCATACACTTGACACTTTGTTAGCTTTTTTTTTGTTTGTTTGTTTTGTTTTGTTTTTTCGGCACGCGGGCCTCTCGCTGTTGTGGCCTCTCCTGTAGCGGAGCACAGGCTCCGGACGCGCAGGCTCAGCGGCCATGGCTCACGGGCCCAGCCACTCCACGGCATGTGGGATCTTCCTGGACCGGGGCACGAACCCATGTCCCCTGCATCGGCAGGCGGACTCTCAACCACTGCGCCACCAGGGAAGCCCTAGACTGAAAATTTTTGAGGTAGCAAGGAGTGACCTCCTTAAAAAGGGGATGCTTTTATAGAATGCAACCATGGCTCAACACTTAACCCATAGTAATGATCAGATTTGAAGATTCTTTGTACCTGACCATTGGTTGATGAGATTCATCCATTTAATAGGCAGGGGTAAATACATGTTAGTGATCCCCACTCTTTCCATAGTAAAAACTACATTTAAATAAATATAGAATTATATTTTAAATATATATTATATAATATAAATGTATAACAGTCCTCAACAGAATAGAAATGTAGTTTTCATATCTTTTGATTTGAAAAGTACATAGGGCATATTTTTTTTTCTCAGTGCAAAGTTTGAAGTTCATAGCAATTTTTAGTATTCTGCAATAAAGCCATTATGTATCAGGGACAAAGTTTGGGGACATCTGTCGAATAACTATATGCAAACATAAAATATTCTCTATTATCTAGATGTCCTCACTGCGGAAAAGAGTGCCTCAAGTAAGAAAGTTGACATCTATCTTAATTTGATAGTACCTTCCAAATTAAAGTAAAATAAAATATAATAAACAGAAGACAGAGCTAAAATTAGAAATGTCTTCCTTTAATATTTCAGAAGATTCTTTGACATTTTTCAGTACCTTGAGATCAGCAGGAACCTAAATTATCTTACATAGAAAATGAAATGGTATAGCTGAAAGAAGTTAAATTTAGGAAATTGGACAGACATGTTTGGCCAAGCTCTGCCTTCTACCTGCTGTGCAACCTTGAGCAAGTTGCTTAAACTCTCTGAGCCTCAAGTTTATTATCTGTCTATAGAGTTCTCTTCTACTTGGCAAAATTAGCTTTACTGTCTTTGTTAAGTATCATTTCACAGGTCCTCTAGCTCTTCTTATGCAATGCCGATCATATGAGGGGTGTTGAATTAACTTTTCTAAGGTGCACAGGATCTCCTAGGAAGATTTTGACTAATATTCCTCTAATTGTCCCTGGGATGTAGAGTTAAGGAGATTTATTGCTATAAACTAAGGTGTCCATGAGAATTACCAAGGACAAGAAATGATGAGGAGATTCCTGAGGTAAAATTACATTGAAACAAAGGGGAAGTAAGGCCATATTTAAAACAGACTTTTTTTTTTTGGCTGCTTTGGGTCTTTGTTGTGGCGCGGGCTTTCTCTAGTTGTGGTGTGCAGGCTTCTCATTGCGGTGGCTTCTCTTGTTGTGGAGCATGGGCTCTAGGTGCGGGCTTCAGTAGTTGCGGCACGTGGGCTCAGTAGTTGTGGCTCGCGGGCTCTAGAGTGCAGGCTCAGTAGTTGTGATGCACGAGCTTAGTTGCTTTGTGGCATGTGGGATCTTCCCAGACCAGGGCTCAAACCCATGCCCTCCTGCATTGGCAGGCGGATTCTTAACCACTGTGCCACCAGGGAAGTCCCCAAAACAGACATTTTTAACCAGGGTTCCATGGATAGAGTTCAGGTGGTCCATATACTTGAGTAGGAAAAAAAGTGCATTTAATTGAAATTCAGTATTTCCATTAGTAGTTTTATGACTTTGTCACCAATAGAAATCCCAAATAATTTTCTCTCATATTATTCTTGTTCCAAATATCTTAAAATAATGAGTAAAAATTGTTTATACTCATACTCCTACTTTGAAGTTATACTAGTTATTAGAAATGCCACTAGATCTTGTTATTTTCTATATTATGAAGACGCATCTACATCAGACTTTTGGATTTTATTATATTTTGATCAATGAATTTCAATGCAACTGGTTAACTTGATAATTCTATGCATGTTATTTTGTACATTTAAGAAATATTTCAAGAAGGAATTCAGAGGCTTCAACAAACTGCCAAAGTGTCCATAGCACAGAAATGTTAAGAACCCTTGGCTTAAGACAAGGGCCTACACCTCAGACAGCTGCTTTGGGTGTGCTGGAGCTCACTCTGGTCCTGTAACCCAGCTCGGTGGTAATATTCTGGGAAATAATTCCACAGCCATGTAGGATGATGAGGAAACACAGGGCCCCCCAGCTAGAGCCCTGAGAGGTGGAAAGAGCCTTTTTGGGGACAGGAAAAACCTTTTCTTCACTAGATACATATGGGATCGTAGTTCCCCGACCAAGGATCAAACTTGGAATTCAGGCCCCCTGCAGTGGAAGCTCAGAGTCCTAACCACTGGACCGCCAGGGAATTCCCTGTTACTTGGTTTTCTACAACCTTGTGTAGAGTTTATCAGCATTAGTACTTTGCCTTTATGATCTGTTGGAATTATCACGAGCACCCTTTGGGCCACTGCAAAACCGAAACCACAGTGGAGGACGTACATGTGTGTCCCCGAAGTTAACCATCTGAATCCACTCCTGTGGTGCTGTCTTTCACTCAGCACGATAATCTCTAGGTCCTTCCGTGTCACTGCAAATGGCATTATTTTGTTCTTTTTTATGGCTGAGTAATATTCCATTGTATATATGCAGCATTCTTAATACTGAATGCAAGACCCTTTATAATCCAGCCCAGCTACCATTACAGCTTTATCACCAGATACCCCACACTTGGTCCCTCCCCATTTCTCCCAGCTTTACTTAACGAATTGCTATTCCTCAAATATGCCGTGTGCTTCCAAGCCTTATGCTAGTCCCTCTTTCTGTTTTACTGGTGAAGCCTATTTATTTTTTTAATGCCTCCATCCATAGCATTTCATGTGCTGGTAGTGTTCTTGGGCCAAGACAAAATGAATTGCTGCCTTATTTGTGTTCCCCAATACTTTTACGAACACTTACATTACTTATCTGTTTTTATACGATCACTTGCTTACATTCCTGTCTTCCCAACTAGATTAACTTCCTCAAGGAAGTTAATAGACCCCTTCTATACTTTGCTTACTTTTGTGTCTCCTAGAGGGCCCAGCTCAGTGCCTGTCATACAATTAGCACCAAGTTTCTGCTGAATTAAAGTTACATTAGAGACTAGACACTAGAAATAATGCCACTTGCAGCAACATGGACGGACCTAGAGATTGTCATACTGAGCGAAGTAAGTCAGACAGAGAAATACAGGTATCATATGATATCACTTATATGTGGAATCTAAAAAATGGTACAAATGAACCTATTTACAAAACTGAAATAGAGTCACAGATGTAGAAAACAAACTTACGGTTACCAAGGGGAAAAGTTGGGGGAGGGATAAATTGGGAGATTGGGATTGACATATACACACTACTATATATAAAATAGATAACTAATAAGAACATACTGTATAGCACAGGGAACTCTACTCAGTACTCTGTGATGACCTACACAGGACTAGAATCTTAAAAAGAGTGGATATATGTATAACTGATTCACTTTGTTGTACAGCACAACATTGCAAATCAACTATATTCCAATAAAATTTTTTTTAATTAATTAAAAAATTTTTTAATTTAAAAATGTAATAAAAAGAGGAAAAAGAGTCTAGACACTTGTGTGCAATAGATCATTTCCATCAGCTGGCTTCTTTCAATCTATATTGTATTTTCTTCAAACCAGCATTTACAACAGTTTGATTACAGAGCATAATTCACTCCAGTGGATGGGGCGTTTTCACTAGTCTTGCCCATTTTTTTTCTTGCAATGTCACTGGAGTGCCTTGAGCACGCAGCCTAATTCTACACACAGAGCAGCACTTCTGTCCTTATCAACCTCCCACAGACCGCGAAGCCCTCAGTGTGCCTCTGTCCTTTGCCACAAACATGAGGTTCACGTTCCCTCTCATGGCCATTGGCCTGGAAGTTGCCATGATTGTTTTATTTGGATTATTTGTTCAGTATGAAACGGATCAGAACGTTTCCCAGCAGCCCAACAGCACCAAGTCACCTACCGTGGATGTGGACAGATACCTTGACCTGTATCCTTGTGAGTAAGCAATCTGCTTCTTATTGTACATTTTTGGGTTCTCAGAATGTGGACCCATTTTGGGTTCTCAGAATGTGAGGTCTGTGAATACCGTAACCCCTAGCACTCTACATGGGAGCTCTTTACAGAATTATGTGATAGTTCTGAGTGCTAAGGTTATTATAAGTTTATGCTGGGGCATCTGGTCTCTGTAGTTAATGTGTTTGGATAGAATCTGTGTTTATTAAAATATCAGAACAAGAAGCTGAAAATGTAAATAATTGATCAATGTTTTGTGTTTCCTACATGCTGCTAAATGACCTTATTTTTCCCTTCATCACTAGTTCTGCAAGGTATAAAAATATCCCCCCCCCCAAAAAAAAGACTCAAAGTTAACTTTGGAGGAGAAAGAGTAGAAACAAAATGGAATATTGAGAAGGAATTCATGTAAGGGCCTTAAGGTATAAGAAGGGGTATTAAGGATGATATAGGATGTAAATGATGTACTCAAGGCTTTATAATATTCTGAAAGGAAGACTGTTTGTTCCTCTGAGATGAGAAGAAACGTGTGAACACCTGAGATATTTTAAAAGCAGGACCCTTCCCTGGGAATGGCAACTGGAGGAAAGAACGGATATAGTTTCAAGTTTGGACAGGCAGGCTATAAAATACTTAGTATAAAAATAATAACTACCATTTACTGACTGCTTACTATGAGCCAGGCATATTCATCACCTTGTTAACCAGGGAGGGAGGTTGTGATATAATCTTGTTATACAGACTGTTTATTCAGTGAGGCACAAATAATTTTAGTATTTATTATTTATTAAGTGTTAAATTTTATTAATTTATTCAATTATTTTTGTAGCGATATTTATTATAGTTCTATAGCATATGTCTAAGCTTTTTAAAGAAAATATGACATTTGTTCTCTCATTCCTACACATTTTTGAGGGAGTTTATATAATGAGGAGTAGTCTCATGTAGAAACTGTGACCTAGAGTTGCCAAGCGACTCAGCCAAAATGCACATTCGCAAGTTAAGGGCAGAGTTAGGACCATAAGTCAGAGACTCAGGGTCCAAATCTAGTTCTCTTTACACTACATAGATATCCAAACGGGTTCTTGATTAAAGAATTTTATAATTTGCAAGTTCAAGAACACCAAAACAGAAAAGAATTCTGTTCAACTCTGTATGCTTTTGTACATTTTGTTTCTTCCTCCAGTAAACATTTTTACTATGCACCAAGCACGTGCTACCGCAAACTCACTCAAAGATGAAACAAGTAAGATGTCGTTATTGTAAGACTCCACTGTTCGGTACAAATGTAAACGAAGAGCTGCAGTATGGCATAGAAACAAAATGCCAAAAACATAATCTAAGATTAGTGTTATTCAAATAAAGTTATCTTAAGAGATCAAAAGCTCTGTAATTTGCATAATTCAAGCTGAATTCTCTCAGTGCCAGCGTCAACACTCATAGGTAAAACTTCAATTCAGAATTTGAGATAAAAGCCAAGTTGGAGAGAAGAGTTACTAAACATGGTCATTTTTTTCAATTGCCTAGCAATCATATAACCTTTATACTCTGCTTGCAAGGAACATAGAAATCCATTCATTTTATGATGCATTAAGAAAATATCTATTTAGCTCCCAATTCTCGTCAAGCAATCTTCGAGGTCCTAGGCTCTAGGCAGTAAATAAAGCAAAGCAAACAAAACAAGGAAAGTCCACGCCCTCGCTATTACCGAAAGTGGAGTCTGGCTGCTCGCCGCTCAAAAGCCAATAAAGAAGCAAGTTTGGTGGAAAGGAAAGTTTGCTTTATTATAGATGCTGCAGCTGAGGAGGAGGGCAGACTCCTGTCCAAAGGCCGACTCCTCCCCGCCCCCCGACAATCAGGGCGCAAGAGCTTTTACAGACGGAGGGAGGGGGCTACATGCAGAAAGAGCACAGTCAGCTCTGACAGTCCTCTTGATATTGGTCATCAGTGGTCTGATCAGTGTCATATTGATTGTTTTAAGTACTGTTAGTCTTTAGTTCCAGGGTTGGTTTGTTCCCATTTCGTTGAGGCCAATTCTCAGAATTGTGACAGCTTATGTCATGGCTACAGTCTGTTCATCATGTAGTTAACTTCTTCCACCTGGCCGGGGTTTCAGTGTCTATAAGGCAGCTCACAGCATGTGGCTCAGGATATTATCTATAGCCCATGAGGAGGAACTAAAGGTCCTTGACTTTGGTTAATGATTAAACTATTATTATTTAGTCTTTTTGGACTGCTATTCTTTGCTTCTGCATTTTCTCACTTCTATTAAACTTATTCTTTGGCTAAAGTTTTTCCACAGGCAAAAGGCAGGTGGAGAACATGGATTGGGGGAGGACCGTAGGGTCCTACTCTATTTCATTATAAAGTTTACATTCCAATGGGGAAACCCAGACCATATACACACACACACACACACACACACACACACACACACAAACACATATATATATATATATGAATAGATATATATTCAATATGTATATATATATTCATATTCACATATGTACTGTGCTGGGAGGGGAAAAGAATTTACACATATGTACATATATGTACATATGTGTGTATATACATATGCATATCTGTGTATAATACAAGCAAATATATACATGTATATATTTGCTTGTATGTTATACATACACACAGCACACAGCCATACACTAACACACACACACTCACATGGTAATAAAATGCCACAGCAATAAACAAAGCAATATTTAAAAAATAGATGTACCTGGGCCAGGGGGATATCCTTTCAGCCTTTCTCAACCAGGGTTATGTGAATGAATTAAGTCTTACTAGCCCAAGGCATCCACTGCATACAATTAATTAACTTCTCTTCTGTGCTTCTACAGTGGTACCAATTCTGTACCATCTTTGAGAGAACTAGAAAATAGTTACTTAAATCATTATCTTGTTCCATGGTTTAAATGAGAAATCTGATTGAGAAAGGCAGTTAATGTAGAGTCTGGATAGGTCTTTTTGATACGAAGTGACATTAAACAGAACTAAAAGAGGCAAGAGAATAAGCTATATGGAAACGGAACAAGGACATTTTATATGGAAGAAACAGCAAGCGCAAAGGCCCTGGGGTATTTAGTATATGCAGTGAGCAAGCAGGGAAAACAAACTCAGAAGTGTGAGAGTTCGGGTGCTACAGAGCCTTGTAGACCGTTGTAAGCAAACTGTTTTTATTCTGAGTCAATAAACAATTGGAGGACTTTGACAGGAGGAGTATGATATGATTTAAGTTTTAAAGACATTCTTCTGGATGTTACGTAGAAAAGAGTTTGTAGGGGATCAAGGGAACAACTAGGAAGTCATATTACGAGAACCATCTAGTAATCCTGAAGAGATATGAAAGTAGGCTGGACCAGAGTCATAATGGAGGAAGTTCCGAGAAATGGTCAAATTCTGGCTATAACTTGAAAGTATCGCTAAAAGGATTTTCTGTTATATCAGCTGTATCAAACATGAAAACAAGAAAGGGATCAAAAAATGATATCTAGGGCAGGATTCTTTTTCACTTCTTTAAGGAAACATCAAATCACAGTTGCCAGTAATAATAATGATTAACAATCAACAGCCAACACAGACACACAGACACACACAAACCACAACATCTTCCTCACTATAAGGGCAGTGAAGCCAGGACATAGGCAGGGGGCAGGATAAGGGAAGAAGAATTTAAGCAATAGAGGCCCCTGGGGGCCCAGAAGAAGGGCATTACACAGAACACAAGGTGAAATTTTACATGGAAGGCAGTCTTCACTCATTCAAAATGCTCCCCATAACTCAAGTCTATACACAATTAAAAGTTCTCTCTTCTGTAAGGTGGCTCCCAAGATCTAAAATTCTGGTTAGTACTAATCTTCCAGTTCAGCTCTGTTATCACTGGTTAAAATATTTGGTAGAACAGCCCTAGAAACCACACAATTATACTAATTATACCTATATATTTTTTCCTACATTTCAAACAATTGATGTACATCAAACTTATGCAACAGCATAAGTCACTGGAGAGAAGATTATTAACTATTCACTCACTAAGAAGCAAAGTTCAAGTCAGGTCAACAAACATTTGGGGGCACCTACCCAGCACCATGGACGGTGCCAAGTTCAGGGGTTCAAGCACGGAAGAGGCGCATTTCCTGCCTAAGAAGCTCACAGGGACTTTCACCAGTTCTCAGTTGCAGTGTGGTGAAAGCTATGAATTTTTCACAAATAAATAAAGTAGGACCTTAATTTACATTTAAAATAAATTCAATAGGATATAATTTTATTCATCTCTCTCCTCTCTTGCATTCCTCACTATGCAATGCAGAGAAAGGGGTGATATCACACAATCCTGGCATCTGCTCCCATCCCAGGGCACAACTACGGAAGTGGGCAACACACCTGAATATCACATTGCATGTCATGACGGACCCCAGAGAAACTCACCTGAGGAACTAGATACACTCCACGGTTTTTGGCCTTCATGGCACCCAGCAAAGTGTTGGCCAGTTTGTTGAGGCAAATAATTTGATAAAGGAATGACGTTTGGCTGTGACTGTCAACTAATCCTTGCTAACACATAGCAAGACTAGAGAAAAGTTTAAGGAGAAGGCTCCTTGAAGGCTGTTAACATGTTACTAGAGATTCTACAAACACAAGGTCTTTAATGCCTACAGGACATTAAAACCACATCAATGAACTTTATGTCCTCTGTTAAACATTAGAATCCATTAGTCTATCTTTTTTTTTTTTTTTTTTTTGCGGTACGCGGGCCTCTCACTGCTGTGGCCTCTCCTGTTGCAGAGCACAGGCTGCAGACGCGCAGGCTCAGCGGCCATGGCTCACGGGCCCAGCCGCTGCGCGGCATGTGGGATCCTCCCGGACCGGGGCACAAACCCGTGTCCCCTGCATCGGCAGGCGGACTCTCAACCACTGTGCCACCAGGGAAGCCCCCATTAGTCTATCTTGAACTTTGAGTGGATCCCATGTGTGATCTTGTTACACTGATCATTTGAAAAATACTGATTCACAGTTACGCAGATACTCCAAATGTTGACATAGTTCATTATATAATATCAAAAAAGGATACTTGTTAATATCACCAACAATCTCACCAGAAACCCCAAGAAGTTTCAGAAAGCTGGCAAGCTTGTAGTGGCAGACATAAATATTCTGAAATTCTAATTTTTAATTTACTTCTAATTTTTAAATTTACTTCTTATTTAACCAAGTATAGTTGATTCACAATGTTGTGTTAGTTTCTGGTGGAATTCTAAGGTTTTTTTTTAAAACTCAAAATGTATTACTGGCATACTGTGAGTTCTTTTCATTGAAATCATAACATCACTTCGTTCATTTTTCAGAAAAAGTTAATACCCATTTGAAAAACCATAGTTTATATCAATCTTTTTTCCAAAAAAAAAAAAAATGGAGTTCTGTGGAAAAGTTGCTCACTCAGTTCATAACTCAAACAATAACAAACGTGCTTTTTCTTTTCTGAGACAACCATCATGTTTCAGTAGTGCTTTACGTGTAAAGACATGTATGAGAGGGTTAATAGTTACAATTAATAGTTTTTACTGATTCATCAAGGAATTTGTAAGTAAAACTGGCTTTTTTTACTGCAAGTGTGTGGTCAGGAAGAATACCAGACTACTAATTCAGTTTGGTACCACTGCTTTCATTCATGCTAAAGTACAAGTAGTTTTCTATACCATTGTTTTTCATCATCTGCGGAAATATCAACACAGTGAAAAAGTCAAATAACATCCTGAATTAGAATTATCATAAAAATAATTTTAACCTCAGATTCCCTGAAAGTGTTTCCAAGATGCCCAAGATGTCTGCAGATCACACTTGAAGAATTACTGAAGATATAGGTAAACTGGCAACGAATGTACACAGCACTAGAAATTATTTTATGAATTTCAATACCAGCAACAGATTAGTATGATGATTTATTTTTAAAATCTCAATTTAAGAATATGCTCCTATATTTATTCAGATATCATTCAGTTCATTTATTTATTTATTTATTTATTTATTTTGGCTGCGCCGCACGGCTTGCAGGATCTTAGTTCCCTGACCAGGGATTGAACCCAGGCCAGGGCAGTGAAAGCACCGAGTTCTAACCACTGGACCACCAGGGAATTCCTCATTCAGTTCATTTATTACAAAAGATTCAGCAAATCTAGATATACGTGACAGGCAAAAGGTTACAAAAAGTGCAGGGTAAATGATTCCTAGGAAATTGTTTGCTGCTATCCTAAGTGATACAATGCTTGAATTAACATGCTGTGTTTTATAATCTAACAATAAGATACCAGCCTCCTGTATGCTGCCTTTGAGTTGACTCATTTCGTTTACTTAAAAGGACTGGAAGCAATGAGCACAAATAGAACCCATATCTTGCCTTCTAACTACCATTTTCCACTCAGAGGCTCATTCCAGGTCAGGGCAAAGCAAGTTCAATGTAAGCCAAGTGTATAAAGACTAATGGGGGCGTGCCAAGAGAACACAAGATCCTACTTGAAAGAGCACCAGCTAGCCAAATTGGGGATAAATAGAGCATTAAAAATAATAATGGTATGACGGTAATAGATTATAACACGCTGAAACAAAGAAAAATTGATGATAAATGGGCACAGACAAGCACATAAACAAATGAAATAAAACCAGAGGGATGTGCACAATGTTACAGCTGTGCCCGGCAACACTGTGCAGAGCATCTGGTGCTTGAGGGTCATCTAGACGTATGCCAGGTAAAGAAGTGTTGGGTATAGGGGAATTCCCTGGCGGTCCAGTTGTTAGGACTTGGCACTCTCACTGCCAGGGCCCCGGGTTCAATCCCTGGTCAGGGAAGTAAGATCCCACAAGCCATGTGGCGTGGCCAAAAGAAGAAAAAGTGTTGGAGGTGGGATGGGGCAGACATTCTAGGCAGCACGCGTATACAGGAAATAGAGGAGAAAGAAGGTTCTGTTTCATTTTTCTGTTGGTTGGTGGTAGGAGAGGGAGAGTTGGAATCATCAGTTGCATTTCAAAGACATTGAGTTATCGGGGCTTAAAAGATACCCTAGTCCAAGATAAATGTGAAGTAAAATATAGAACAAAAATACCAGACGTTGCCAAGTTTACTTTAGAGGCTAACGTTGCCTGCTAATTGACAGAGACAGACAAATACTATAAGATATCACTTACACGTGGAATCTAAAAAATAATACAAATGAATCTATATACAAAACAGATACAGACTCACAGACATAGAAGACAAACTTATGGTTACCAAAGGGGAAAGGGAACAGGGATGGAGAAATTAGGAGTATGGGATTAACAGATATAAACTACTATACATAAAGTAAATAAGCAACAAGGATTTACTATATAGCACAGGGAGTGTTACCCAGTATCTTGTAATAGCCTATAATGGAACATAATCTGAAAAAAATTTTTTAAAAAAGGCAAATCACTATGCCTTATACCTGAAACTAACACAGTATTGTAAATCAACTATACTTCAATTTTTTAAAATTGCCTGCTACTGAGAATATCTGATTTAGACAAGTCTTGGCAGTCTTTAAAACCCATCAGAAGACTTCACAAAAGTTCCAATCACTAAAGAAATCCCTTTTTCCTTCTATGAAGAGGATACTTAATTCCTTTAATGGCAGAGTCTTGCACCATAAAACTAAACTCATGACCCTCTCCTTTGTCCCCACCCGCAAAAAAAAATTCCTAGTGCAGGATGAAAGACAATACATAATCCTGTTTATAAACCTTTTTATCCATACCTTTCATACAGAATCATTATTTGTCAAGAGCCTTCTCAACTTTGTAAGCTCTCTTAGATGAGGTTCTTAAAGCCCCCTTGTGGCGAAAAGCAGTAACAAGAATTAGATTTGGGGGAGGGGTGGGAAACAGTGGAGCACTGTTAATACAAGAAATTCCTCCCTCTATATAATGTCTGGTTTTCCAACAAAGGAAGAGGGGAATAGAATCTGAATAATTATTACTCCCAGTGTGAGACATTACAAAATTAGTTAAAACAATTTTTTAATTAGTTGGTTACTGCACACTTTAAAATCAGCTGATGACAGGAGGAACGAGAGTACTCTCGGAAAAAAGAAAAGAATGTTTAGAAAAACAACTTGGCATAATGAAAAAAAAAGAAAACAACACAGTGAAGACAGTAAGACTGGGTTCTTATTTTTATTTTAGTTTTGTGATTATAAACAACTCACCTAACTTCTCTGGATCTTAGAGTCCTGACCTAAAAACAAAATAAAATAAACGAAACAACTTATAGAGCTAGGAGAGACTTTGGGCTTCATCTAATCCAAACTGTTCTTTAAAGAGGAGAAAACTGAGTTGCAGAAAGGTCTAGGAAAATCATAAACAGTAAGTAACGCATACTCTCTGAGCTCCACTCCAACTTAGTCTATGATCTAAATCAAATGTTTACATAAAAAATTTAAATGGTGGTAAAACAATCTGTAAAAATAGATGAATGCATGTGGTCACCTATATTTCCAAAATCAAATAGGTTGATGTTAGTTGACAGTTGCCCATCGGCAGGTCAGGTAAAATCCCAATTCTGAAGTTCTCTGGGAAGATATGAGATGAGGGTGGGCATCCAGAATGCGGGTATAAGTCAGATTATTGCCAATAGGCATTATCGCACTAGGAAAAAAAATAAGACTGCAGCAGTCTCCTCTCTGAGACCTCCCTCAAAGCTGCTAAGGAGAGAGAATCTTCAGAAATCTTTTTCCGTTTTCACCCTCCTCAGACTGACTGTCTTGGGAGGTTGCACCAACAAATAAAATGACCAAAAGGCTCACTGCGTGGATGGAGTCGAAACAATGATGACACTGTGTGTACCTGAATCAGCAAGTTTGGTCTGGTTTTCTCATTCTCTTTATTACATTTGCAGCACTCATATACAAGTGAGACTAGCTTCTAGACCACCAAAGGAACCTCGTAATTCAGTCTATGATGCCAACTTCTGTCTGTCCTGGTATTTGTCATAGAGTAAGATGGTAGGGTAAGTCCCCACGGCTCCAACCAGCCCTTTTCAAATACTGGGAATCTTTGGAAAGACAGCATCATCATCCACTTCCGGGTTTGTGATCACTGCCACAGATTAGTTGATCGGATTTAATCTGAAAAGTTTGAAAAAAATGTAGTATGCAAGCTGTGTTGGGGAGAGAGTCAGGACAGTTCTACAGAGACGAGGGGAGCCCAAAGGGAAGGTGTCACAGACTCTAAGAGCGACATTAGCCTGAAAGAACGTTATTGGGGAGTGTCTTATGATCAACACCTGCAGCAGAAGTGTTTGCGCAGAGAGAGAAGCCTCAGCTGACCCCACTAGAAACTCTGAGACTGGGATTGTCTAGCTTCAGGTGGCCCTCTCCCGAGGCAAGGGGATGCACATGTGAACCAGTCACTGGGCTCAGGCTTCCCGAGGGAAGGCCTGTGACCTGTATAAAAGAGTGTTTCCCAGAGGGAAGGGAGAGCTGTCACCTGGCAGCACTCCCTACAGCCCCAGGAAATGTGAAATATAGCTTTTGCAGTATTGCAGATGAGAACACTGAAGCTCCCAGAGAATAAGTGACTTGCCCGAGGTCTCACAGTCACGTGATACAATTGGGGGATATCAGCCTACATCTCCAGAACCAAGTCAAGTATCTGTTCCTCAAGAGGATACAGCCTTCCTTCCGTTGGCTTAGAAAGTGTTAACAAAGACATTATCCCATATGACTTGAATAATGATCTAGTAAGATTTCCAGGGCTGGTCCTATTATACACATTTGATAGATAAAGACAGCAGCTCATTCATTTAGTCAATGTTGCCTCTTTTCCTATATGCACGCTTTTATGACAGATTCAAGGGAGCAAAGGATGAGTATGCCCTAATCCCTTCCATCGGGAAACTCACAATCTAGTGCAGGCAATGGACACCTCACCAAATAACTATTACAGTGTGATACGTGCTAAATAAATGGTAATGCAATGTGACAAATGCTGAAGCTGAGGTTTGGGAAAGACAAGAGGAAATATTAACTTTCGCTGGAAATACTGGGGAAGTCTGCAAGAGCGGGTGATACTTGCACTATGTTTTGCAAAGTTTTCCTCAGGTGGAAAGTAATGGAAAACTCTTCAGGGAGAGGATGAAAGACACACTGGTATGATAGTGCATAGTCTTCCAAGAAAAGGCTCAGACACTGAATAATTTGCCCAAGGTCTCCTGGCTGGTAAGTAACCAAGCTGGCACTTGAACCCAGCCTTTGGCAGCCCAGTTAACGTTCCCTTTGTAGTGTTTTCTGAAAAGGATGTAGCACTTAGTAAATGGAATATGCTATGATGTAACACTTTCTCAGTGGTCCCCTTATGCAGATTTTTTTCCCCCTGCTCTTTTGCAGTCTTCCAAGATGTGCATGTTATGATATTCGCTGGGTTTGGCTTCCTCATGACCTTCTTGCGAAAATATGGCTTCAGCAGTATGGGCATCAACCTACTCATTGCTGCTCTGGGCCTCCAGTGGGGCACTATTGTACAGGGGATCCTGCAGAGCCATGGAGAGAAATTCCACATTGAAATAAAAAAGTGAGCACCCCTTATTTTCCAACCATTGTGTTTTCAGAGCAATTGTTTCTCTGCTTAGTCTCTTGACAGTCAGCCTCTGAACTAGCTTGCAAATTGTTTCCTTTCCATGATAGAAGATCGTTGAGATCCAAGGACCTAAATCAATGCCTTGCTCAACTGAACTGGACCATACATTCATGTCTATATCCACTATGATTTGACCTTAAGGGTATGAGAAATCTCCTTCCATAAAATTATTATTCCTTCCTTATTAAGGTAATAATAATAATTATTATTCCTTTACCTTATTAAGGTAAAACCCTAAATGAGGTAAAGAACAGGGAGGTTAAAGGAAATGTGAGAGCAACTAAAGATTGTATGGTAATTGGAGGCGGGGGTGGGCAAGAACGTGGGAGAGGATAAAAGTAGGCCTGGGAGAAGCACCTGATGGGGACAGGTGGGGAGAGGGCCCTTGAACTCTAGACAGGGTGATGCTATAGTTCATTACAACTCATATATGTAGGGTGTGCATTATTCTTCAATATCTTCTTTCTTCTTCCCTCAGCATGATAAATGCAGACTTCAGTACAGCCGCAGTTCTGATTTCTTTTGGAGCTGTCCTGGGAAAAACAAGTCCAATCCAAATGCTGACCATGACAATTTTAGAAATTGCTGTCTTTGCTGTCAATGAACATCTGGTTGTCGAGGTATTTGGGGTAAGTGTTCTATCGATACTTACCTAGCTTTGAACATCACAACACATGTATTGGATGCCCACTATATTCAGGGACAAACCTTGGTGACAGTGATACCATAGCAAATAGTACTCATAGTCATCATTTGAGTGCCTACTGTAAACCAGGAGTTTTATAAACATTATTTAATTGCAGTATCACCACAACAGTGTAAAGTATGTATTATGATGTTACTATTTATACACAATAAAACTGATGATCACAGATGCTAAATGACTTACTTGCCTGAATCTGGATTCAAATCCAGAATTTTCTAGCTCTACAACTCTTTTTATTAAAATACATTTTCTATCAATGATCAATTCCTATTTATATTTCAACTACTCATTGAATAGCTCTTTCAAAGCCTTTCATTAAAGCTTAGATGAAATTTCTTCTCCTCCGTGAAAATCTCATTGATTCTCCCAAGGAAAATAAATAGAATATTTCTGGGCACTCTCCAGTATTTTATTTATGCCTCTATTGAACATGTAATTCAATAGCAAATACTTTTGGTAACTTTCTAGGTGTCATGTGTTGGTGATTCAGTGACAAACAAATAGTTAAGGTCTCTGTCTTCATAGGGTTTACAATCTAGTGGGGGAGACAGACACCCAACAAATGATCATACATTCAACCATCTACCTATAGAATCATGCACACATACACAAAAATATTACTGTAAATTGCAACACATGCTTTGAAAAAATAAATAGAGCGGCTCTGAAGGAGTATACCTAAAAGATCTAATTTAGACTGTGGAATCAAGGAAGAATTATGTAAGGAAGTGACAGCTAAACTGGACCTGAAAGGTACATAGGAGTTTATCAAGCATGAAAATTTAAATAAATTAATAAATTTGTATCATTTTCCTACTTTAATAAGTACAGAGCAATGCCTTGGGTTTGGCACACTGAACTTTCCATCTAGAGACAAGAAATGTAGAAAACTGGATCAAATCCATTGTGTCCTAAAGAGGGACCTAAAATGCGCTTCTTCAAATGAATCTTGGACCTCAGCTCGTTTTCTTTTTCTTTGGTTTTTTTTTTCTTTTTTTTTTTTTGTGGCGGCACTGAGCAGCATGTGGGATCTTAGTTCCCAGACCAGGGATCGAACCCGTGCCCCCTGCAGTGGAAGCACAGAGCCTTAACCACTGGACCGCCAGGGAAGTCCCTCAGCTGGTTTTCATATCATCATTGCAGGGTGAAGCTTCTTGAAACTTCAAGTCTTTGAGTTACAATGAAGTGAGCTTTTACTGCAATGTCAAGCGAATGCAAAAATCATGTTTGTTTTGTATCAAGTGCAATGCATAATATTTCACTGAGAATATCTCTAACCTTGAAAAGTAACCTAAAATGTATTGAGTGCCCACTAAGGACCTAACAGTTGAAAAACATGGTCCCAGCTCAATCTTACCACAAACTGTATTAGCTGGGTAACATTTCCCCATTTTACAGAACTGGAGATTCAAAGAAGTAGAGTAATTTGACTAAAGTCACATCAGAGAAGTACCTGACCTAGGATTGAAAGTCAGTTCTGTGTGGCTCCAATGCTTGCACTTTTTTGTTTTTCCCGATCCTGTTTTATTCCCTTTCTCTGACACATTTTTTCTCTCTCTTCATCTTTTTTTCTTTAACCCATGAAGCAGTTCTTTCATTGACCTCCCTCCTGTAGTGAGTTTCACCTTTATTTACATGAATGTTTTGCCACCCTCAGGCCTCTGATATTGGAGCATCAATGACCATCCATGCCTTTGGGGCCTACTTTGGTTTGGCTGTAGCAGGCATCTTGTATCGATCAAGCCTGAAAGAAGGGCATCGCAATGAAGAGTCTGTGTACCACTCGGACTTGTTTGCAATGATTGGTGAGTTGGGATGAACTTGCCTGATTCTTGTCTATTTGGTCAGACGCAAGGGAATACCCCTATTTTCCCCTAACTCTTAGATAACAAAGCATAAAAGGAAAGACATCTTGTCCGTGCCCAATGCAAACGGCTTCCCCTGGACTGCCTTCCATATTCAGAACGAATACCCCTTTTTGTGATTTACTACAGGGACTCTTTTTTTATGGGTATTTTGGCCCAGCTTTAATTCAGCCATCGCTGATGCTGGAAAGAACCAGTACCTGGCCATCGTAAACACATACTTCTCTCTTGCCGCCTGCGTGGTTACAGCCTATGCATGCTCCAGCCTTCTTGAGAGCCGAGGCAAGCTCCATATGGTAAGTGCCATGTTAACTCCCATGGAACTTTCGCTAAGCGACCCTGATGGCTGCTCTGATGACTAGTTCACTTCTGCGCTGCCCGAACAAATCACAACACTGCAGACCTTGGAGAATAATCTGAAAACAGCATTCCTTTATTCTTCAAATGTGTACTCTGGCAAATCTAGTAGGGAATATAATTATGCAAAAATGAAAGATCTGAAGCGTATTTCTTTAATGATAGAGCTAACTGTCCCCAAGTTCTTAGAAAATCTTTCTTAGAAACAGGAATTTCTACAAGAGTAAAAAAAGAGAGTGGGGGAATGCAAGTTGATTTTCTAACAGCAGATATTTCTCTCAAAGAAATAACAACTAAATGTAATGTGGGATCCTGAATAGGATTCTGGAAAAGAAAAGGGATATCAGTGGGGATACTGGTGAAATTCAAAAAGGTATTTAATAATATTACACCAATGCTAATTTCCTAGTTCTACAGTGATGTAAGACGTTAACATTGGGGAAAACTGGGTGTGGTATATATGGAAACCCTCTGCAATATTTTTGTAACTGCTACATGTCTAAAATTATTTCAAAATCAAACTTTTTTTATATCTCCCCCAAGATAGTCTTTTGAGTTTCTTGACTAAGAGCTTAAAGAAATATCAGTGAAGGAATAATCTTCAGATCAGCCACTCTTCCTTTCTGAGCTGAGGGAGAAAAAAGATATTGTACCAAAATATTACTTTCTTTTTTTAAATTTTTTTAAATTAATTTATTTATTTTGGCTGCGTTGGGTCTTCTTTGCTGCGTGCAGGCTTTCTCTAGTTGCCTCGAGCGGGGGCTACTCTTCATTGCAGTGCACGGACTTCTCATTGCAGTGGCTTCTCTTGTTGCAGAGCACGGGCTCGAGGCGTTTCACTAGTCGTAGCACACGGGCTCAGTAGTTGGGCTCACAGGCTCTAGAGCACAGGCTCAGTAGTTGTGGCGCACGGGCTTAGTTGCTCCACGGCATGTGGGATCTTCCCAGATCAGGGCTTGAACCTGTGTCCCCTGCATTGGCAGGTGGATTCTTAACCACTGCACCACCAGGGAAGTCCCACTAAAATATTTCTAAGCATAGCTAAGGACATGTATTTCAGTTCTCTACAAATTGTTTCATGAGAAAAAACTGAAAACAATAAAAAGAAGCAATCGTACATGTACAGCTCAGTGGTTCTCTTTCAAAAGCACAGATAACCTGTCTTCCTCTGGCAGAACTGTCAGAATATGATTTTTCTGAGGAATTCTGGTAAATGGAAACTGGTTACTCTTTCCTCCACCCTCAAATGTTCTCAGAAGAGTGACACTTGCAAAAGCTGTTGTCTTTGATGTGTAATGTGTACTTTTCAATGTCTCTAAATCCCCTCTTTGATTATTGGAATATCATGGACTCTGCAAAAGCACACAGTGGCCACAGGCTTCTTTCAGTTCACGGTAACCACAAATGCATTCCAAAGCTGCATAAAGAGGCAGAACACTGCCAGAATAACTGCTGTATATTTCCACCCTCCTACTACAACTTCTTTTGATTTCCTCACATCCCTCTCCACACTGGTCTTACTAATCTGATCTCTCATGCATGACCAAAGAACCCTACAACAAGGATACCAAGTGTCAACTGCTGGGAAGAAAGGCCTTCTGAAATTACAAAGAACCTTCTTCTTAAAAAGGAATCCTGGGACTTCCCTGGTGGCACAGTGGTTAAGCCGCCATGATCCCAGTGCAGGGGGCCTGGTTTCGATCCCTGGTCAGAGAACTAGATCCCACATGCATGCCGCAACTAAGAGTTCACATGCCACAATTAAGGAGCCCTTGAGTCACAACTAAGGAGGCTGCCTGCCGCAACTAAGGCTGAGTGCAACCAAATAAATAAATAAAAATTTTAAAAATAAATAAAAAGTCCATTCCCCAATAATATTAAAAAAAAAAAAAAAAGAACGAATCCATAACCCTCCCAACTGAAGAATGTGTGGTGTATGGAATCCACTGAACCCACGATTACTACAGTCCTTCTGAACTCCTCCTCCTTCCTCTCACCTCACTCACATTTCTGTGCCCTACACAGGTTCACATTCAGAATGCAACCCTTGCTGGAGGAGTGGCTATAGGCACTACTGCAGACATGGCAAATACCCCATACTATGCTATGATCATTGGGAGCATTGCAGGAGTGGTCTGCGTGTTTGGGTTCAAGTTTCTGACTGTAAGTATTAACAAGACACTCTGAGTCAAACTTTGGATCTGCCCCATCTTCTTCTCACATCCCACCAGCAGAGAAAAGCTATGAAAAGTCCTTTCCTAAGCACCTCTCCTTGGGTCATTCAACATGTCAGTGTTCCAGTGGTTTCTACTCTTTCTTGCTTTCTTTTTTTTATATCAGTTACTTATAACAGTATGAACTGAACGTACTTGTATTGCTTTCCTCAGGGCAGTTCCATTAAAGGTTTTGTTGTTGTTGATGTTTGTTTTGTATAATTAAGGACTCTGAGCCCTATTCATGGGATTTAGGATACCATCAGTAGTTAAGAATGAGTAGGAGTTAAAGTCACTCACCTTCAAATCTATCTACATAAGACTGAAATGAGCAGTTTTGCCACCAGTGTATTCAGATTCTTTGATGTAAGCAGGTGTCAGATAAAGATGGAGAACTGGCTTGCAGATAAAAATTTTCCTGCATGGTCATTGACTTCAGTCACACAGCTCTCTATACTTAACAAAATAATAAAGCTTCCTCTTTTTACAATTTTAGCCATTTTTCACTACTAAACTGAGGATCCACGATACGTGTGGGGTCCATAACCTACATGCCTTACCTGGTTTGATAGGAGGCCTCGCCAGCATTGTGTTCATAGCCTTGGAGACAGCTGACACGTGAGTGAAAGAATGGGTTTTCCTGTTCCCCAAGGTCAAGTGCTGTTTTCTTACTCTTAGAGAAACCCAGTGATGAGAGAGCTTTTTCTTTAGCAGTCCAGACCACAGTTCGTAAGTACTGTTCTTATTGAAGCCAAAGAGACACAACCAAGATAAAAGAATTGTATTGGAAGATGTTTCTTAACTAGCATTATTAATGTTTATTTTTGTTTAATTAACGTGTTTATTTAAATTTCTCTATCATAGGCAACTGTCTCATTGCAGATAGGACAATTTGATCATCACATTCAGATTACAGTAGGCTTACTCTTTTACTTGGTCCTACCAAAATCAAGCATATGGGGCATATGTGATGAACTGGCAACCTTTGCATCCAATCCACACAAAGAAGAATGAGTTAACATAATGTGGAGAGCATTTGGATCTGGGGAATCAGAAAGACTGGCATATGGTTCCCACTTTGCTACCTAGTTAAGTGGCTTTTGACAAGTCACTCAGCATTTCTGGTTCTAAGTTTTCTCATCTGTAAAATGAGAGACTTGTACTATTTATTCTCTGAAATCCCTTCTAGGCTCTAACAGACTTAGATTCTTCCCCAAGTGGCCAGAGAAAGAACAGCCATCAGTCAAATTTAGGAGAATGGAAGTGATGCCATAAGCCATGAGTCGTAATTTTATGCAACAAGATTGGAACAATTTGAAATGAATGTCATCCATGCAAAACAGCTAGGAAAATTGTAGAGTTCAGATCACTCAGGGAGTAAGGAAGGAGGAATAAAAATGCGCAATTTTTGATTGAAAACATGAGGAAAAGGTGAATGTGTTTGATGATGTCTCAACAAGACCACTGGCTGGAGTTATATAATATGAAAAGAAAGTGTTTCTCTTCCATTTTAGCAGATTAAAATATTACCATGTTAAGACCAGTAATGATAAATATTTGAAAAACTTGCTTCATCATATTTTCTACTGAATAGAAAATTTGCTTCCTCTTCATGTGTATAGGTGACCCATTTCTTCTGTTGTTGTTTCTTGTGTTTTTTTTTTTACTACTTTTGTAAATTTGGAGGACAACCCCAGAAATATCACATCTTCTTTTAGTTCTTTCCAGGACCCAACAGAGTGTTGAGACCAAACACTGATGTATTTTAATGCAAATCAAGCGTGACAAAAGTTTGAGTTAAAGAGTTCAACTCCTAAGTATTATAGTGTGTAAACGTTCTGTACACACACTTAAGAGGTGTCTCAGGATTAGAAATAGAGGAATTCTTGAGCATCATGCCTGGATCAATTCCATAGATGCAATAAAACTAGTCTGTCTGGCTCTCAAAGGCTGGGTCTTGCTGGGTGGCCAGATTTGGGGTAGGTTTCATGGTTAAGAGTCCAATCCTTGGGTATACAGGTTTAGCAACTTCTTAATTTATTCAGGAGGCATTGAAGGGGGCAAGCCTTGGAAGGCCCATTCACATGTGTGGGTAAAATTCACACATATTTCACACAGCAGATAAAATACATTTGTACAAGAGCCAAATCTATTTACTCACATGTGTCTATTCAGAATATTAAAATGCAAATCGGGTTTCTTGGTAAGCATAGAACAAGGAGAAGTTAATATACTTAAGGGACATTTTTTCAAGTTATGGCAGCTTTACTCTAACAGTGCTGTTAATTTTGTCTAACTCTGTGTTTTCCAAGCCTATTTTATCATGGAATAACTTGCATCAAAAACATCTTTTAATACCTTGTAAAAGGTCTTGGCAGATTCTGGTAAAATTAACAGGCAGCTTACAATAGAAGAAAATCAGATGAGTTAAATACATATTAAATATTCAACCTTGCTAGTAATCAAAGCAATGCAAATTAAAACAAGTTATCCATTTTTCAGTTATCAAATTGATAAAGATTTAATAAATTATAATATTGAATGGTGGCTAAAGTGGAAAAATGGGGATATAAATTGTATAAGGTCGTATTTGGAAAAGCCCTTAAGAAGAATATAAACCTTTACTGATAATCCCATTTCTAGATAGGTTTTATTTTAGGGAAATTATTGGACAAGTCCATAAGCATATTCCTAAGAGGATATATTCTCACAGCATATTTAAAAATATGAAACATCAGAAGCAACCTAAATACCCAACCTATAGAACTATAATTACAGTATATTTGTACAGTGTAATACTCTAGTAATTAAAATTATGATCCAGATCTACATTTACTGACATGAAAAAACATTAAGATTTAATGGGAAAATCAGTATCATGACATGCTTGCATTTTTATAAAAATACTTGCTTATATTTTACATGTTTATACTGATAAGATTGGAGGGAAATTAAACTTTTTCCCTTCTTTTCTTAATTAGTGGTTTTGAAATTTTTACAATGATCATATATTACCCATACAATTTTTTCTTTAGTAGAAAAAAAGTAATAAACCCTTCAAATAAAGAGAAAAAAAGGAATCTGAGTTAAGTACATTCTTTTCCCTGAAGGATGAGGAAGAAACAACACATTCTCCTACTTCAATGGTTTGCTTTCCTGCAATAACTCAACTATTTGTTAATTGCCTGTTAAAGAGTGAGGCACTGTGCTAAGGGGATTCCCACACTCCTAGTTCATTTGACACCCTTATGCATTTCTATAGCTTTTTATCACATTCTTCTATTCCCCAAATTATAAGGAATTTTTCACTCATTAAATTTTAAGGTAACTACTTCTAAGATATAGATGCACTTTAATATTTTCAGTGAGTTGTCCCTACAATACATGGTAAAATTAGCTTTTCTGATTTTTAATTTCATCACAATTGTTTTTGGGGGGATGAAGTAAGGAGAGATGGCTGCTCACATTTGTTTTGTATATTGCTCCATCCTCAGTGCCTAGAAGGGAAGCTGGCACAAAGCAAGTACCCAATAAGTAGTTGTTGAATGAATCAGAACCTCGTACCGTATTTTTAGAAAATACTAAACCCTCTAAGGAAGATCTTTTTTTTTTTTAAAAGTCTTTATTGGAGTATAATTCTTTTACATTGTTGTGTTAGTTTCTGCTATATAACAAAGTGAATCAGCTATATGTATACATATATCCCCATATTCCCTCCCTCTTGCATCTCCCTCCCACCCTCCCTATCCCACCCCTCTAGGTGGTCACAAAGCACCGAGCTGATCTCCCTGTGCTATGCGGCTGCTTCCCACTAGCTATCTATTTTACATTTGCTAGTGTATATATGTCCATGCCACTCTCTCACTTCATCCCAGCTCACCCTTCCCCCTCCCCGTGTCCTCAAGTCCATTCTCTACAGCCACTATGGAGAACAATATGGAGGTTCCTTAAAAAACTAAAAATAGAACTATCATATGACCCAGCAATCCCACTACTGGGCATATACCCTGAGAAAACCATAACAAAAAGAGTCATGTACTGCAATGCTCATTGCAGCACTACTTACAAGTGCCAGGACATGGAAGCAACCTAAGTGTCCATTGACAGATGGATGGATAAAGAAGATGTGGCACATATGTACAATGGAATATTACTCAGCCATAAAAAGAAACGAAATCGAGTTATTCGTAGTGAGGTGGATGGACCTAGAGTCTGTCATACAGAGTGAAGTGAGTCAGAAAGAGAAAAACAAATACCGTGTGCTAACACATATATATGGAATCTGAGGAAGATCTTTTCATCATTCCTGAAGAAAAAGGTAGTTCCTGTTTAAGTGCTTATAAGAATTTGTGAACATTGATCAAGAGTTTCAAAGAAAATAAATATATGAGATAAAAGAAAAATTGTAACAAATGTTTGTTTGCTGGTATGTAATGATGCACTCTGGCCTGGAAGGGGCAGGCATGCATGCCCTCAGGAGATGAGCTTTGTTTGCTGGCTTGGAAAAACAATGGAATGTTTTTGGCCTCCTAGGTCTGCCATGGCCAAGCAGGCAGCTGCGCTAGGTTCTTCCATCGGAACAGCACTTGTTGGAGGGCTAGTCACAGGTGAGCATAAAAAGTAAACATATGTTTATATCTCATGCTCTCAGCATAATAGATGATAATAAATATTGTTAAATTTCAAATTTTTCTAAACTTCTGACAGTAATCATGTAAGCTCAAGGGGATGACTTTACAACAGTATTTTAATTACTTTGCAAGTTGATTTTCCTCTTCAGCATCATAACATGACTTATTTTCTCCCCACTTTCACAGGTTTGATTCTAAAGATACCTATCTGGGGACAACCAGCTGACCAGGACTGCTACGATGATTCTGTTTATTGGGAGGTACTATATAGTGTTCTAAGGACGTACATGATGACTACACTAGGGAAAGTTTTGCTCACCTCATGTCTAGATGTCTGTGTGGCACCCCTATGATGAAATTGGTTGAACTCCCTATTTATAGAGAGAAATTGAGAAAATGTGCCCAGAAAGATAAAATCAGAAGCTATGATATTTTCCAAAGCAGAAACTAGATGAAGAAAAGACAGACTTTAGTTGGCAAGTGCCCTTTCACTCCTCCGAGGGCAATAAAAAAGCTCCTCATAAAACTATAAGAATCCTGGGCAGTGGTGTGAGATTTTACCCCACATATAAAAGTAGACGAACCAGGTGGAGCACACAAGGTTGAAGAATTTCAGTGAGTACACAAGAGGTTCTAGGACTAACAAAACATCAGCTTCTTTCCATCCTCCAGTTTCTACCTCTTTATTTCATTGACATTTTCTCCCAAATTATTTCCTGCAAAGCTTAAGACTGACAGATATTTGGATGTGTTCCATGGGATTTTCAAAGAGAACAGGTTTGGGAAAGCGAATGTAGTCAGGGTGGGCGGGATAAATATTTTTGTTTTATTATTTTTTCCCAACTCAAACAATTTTTATTTCCAGTTTTTTCTAAGCTTGAATAATAATTACAGAAAATCTTTGTTTTGATACTAACCTCTGACAAGCCCAGTGAAAGAAACTATCAAAAGTGCCCTAATCTTTTCTTTTTTTTAAGGTCCCTAGGAGGACAGAACTGGACGTGTTCAGTCATTTCCATGAACATGGCAACCACAACCAGTTAGAACCTGAAGCCTAAAAACCATTCCTGTGCCTCCGCCTCTTTTCCCATTGCCTAGACTTGAAATAAAATGGCAGCATCCAGTGAGAATATGGACCAGAATGGATAGATCCTGAGCCCCAAATGTCCAGTGTGAAAATGTTTTAACATAACCTGGTGCTGTCTCTTGGCATCAATGATCGTTTAGTTGAAGAAGTGTGACATACAACAGATGGTCAAATGGGTTCTATTCAGGACTCCCAGATTACTCTTGCCAGTGGGTAGGTACAGGGTGAACATTCCATGTATTTTCTTGTATCTTTTTTTTTTCCACAGAGGAAAATTTACAAAGAAACCAACATTTTCTAATCATGTCTTAATGTACGTACTATGTCTTCAATCCCAAAGATTATAAAACCGAAGCCAATGAAACAATAATTTATGTAAGAAATCTATATAAGAAATAAGAAAGAAACGTATGTATGTAAAGCAGTAATATGATTGTTTTTTGACTGAGCTCTCTTGATTCTAAAAATGGTCTAGTTAGTAATGTTATGTCTTTGTTTTGTCAGCTAAAAAAAAATGCACAACCTAAAAGTTGAGAATCGTGTTCTATTTGGTAGACTTTCTGAGGACATAAGCCCGGGAGACAGCCTCTCAGAGAGTTCTGAGGGACTGCTCGGAAGAGGTAAGGGAGGAACCAGGAGATACAGGAGTTTTGCAACAAAGACCAAGTAGTCAGAACATCAAAAGACTACTGTTAATTAAAGACAACCAGACATCTCAAGTTAATGAACTTGGCACTTTTCTATGTACGGGAAGATGCAAGAGTCTGGGCTGCGCACCTCAGCTATCTGGGGCCAGTAGCCTGTGGGCATCCTCCTGTTTGCATCCTGAGCTCCTTCAGGGCTCACCCTCAAGAAAGGAGGTAGTGGCTAATGGCTGCAACATCCTTTGTTTACTGATATGGCAGGCGACATGTTTCATTCACAGTTTGAATATTCTTATGCTTAACTTCCTTTGCATGTTTACTATTTGCAATAAGAGCTCAAATGCTATCTGACCAATGTCTGTTTTGTATAAAATTTCAGTGGATTAAATCTTATTATACAATAAAGTATTTGTCTTTTTTCTTTGGTGGTTAGAATTCATTTTAGTAACAAACACACACATTACACACACATACACACACATTCCTCATACTTAGTTCATACTCAGTTCAAATAAGTTGTTACTATGTATTCACTACCAAAAAAATCAAGTTAATGTCTCATGTTATAGGGTACGTTTTGAAGAACTCAGTTTTAGAAAAAGGTAACTGACATAGTCATATAAAACCATTTCTAGGGAAATAACATAAAATTTTTTTCTCTCTGTTAACGCTGAAGATTTTTCTTCTATCTCTGGAGTCCTGGTCTCTTGCCAGGATGCGCTTAAGTATCAGTGAGGCCCTGACATAATTAACAGGACTTCAGTTTCTAGATGCTAGAACTGAAAAATTATAATAATTAATTAATATGTTATTGCTCTGGGAAAATAGTGTAATTTATTTGTAGATCCTAAATATTTTACTAGATAAATAGGTGAATTCTTTCAAACCTGCATCAGTTTCTCTTTCAAATGGGCTTTTTGAAAAAGCTCACCTATAAAAGTCCACTGTCCCCACTCTTGATGATCATCACAAAGAATCAGTTTCGACACCAGGATGTCCCAAGTCCTCCTCGTTCCTCTGATCATAAGGCGACATTAAGAGGGTCTCCAGAGAGTTCATTTGGATATGCAGGTCAATAGGTTTCAAAAAAACCACATTTATTCTAGGGCTTCCCCGGTGGCGCAGTGGTTGAGAGTCCGCCTGCCGATGCAGGGGACACGGGTTCGTGCCCCGGTCCGGGAAGATCCCACATGCCGCGGAGCGGCTGGGCCCGTGAGCCATGGCCGCTGAGCCTGCGCGTCTGGAGCCTGTGCTCCGCAACGGGAGAGGCCACAACAGTGAGAGGCCCACGTACCGCAAAAAAACCCAAACAAACAAAAAAAACAAACATTTATTCTAAAGTGGCTACTTGAATGCTCGACTGGGCAGCATGTATACTAAAATTGGAATGATATAGTGAAGAGTAGCAATGGCCCCTGCACAAGGATGACACTCAAATTCATGAAGCATTCCCTATTTTATAAAGGGGGGGGCACTTCCCTGGTGGTCCAGTGGCTACGACTCTGTGCTCCTAAAGCAGGGGGTCGGGTTTGATCCCTGGTCAGGGAACTAGATCCCACATGCCTCAACTAAAGATCCTGCATGCCACAATGAAGATCCCACGTGCTACAACTAAGACCTGGTAGAGCCGAAATACAAAAAAAAAAAAAAAAAAAAGATGCATGGAACTTCCCGAGTGGTCCTGTGGTTTAGTCTTCGAGCTCCCAATGCTTCAGGGGGCACGGGTTCGATCCCTGGCTGGGGAACTAAGATCCCACAAGCCCTGTGGCATGGCCAAAAAAAAAAAAAAAATTACATTAAAAAAAAAAGATACAAGGCTTCCCTGGTGGCGCAGTGGTTGGGAGTTCGCCTGCCGATGCAGGGGACACGGGTTCGTGCCCCGGTCCGGGAAGATCCCACATGCCGCGGAGCGGCTGGGCCCGTGAGCCATGGCCACTGAGCCTGCGCGCCTGGAGCCTGTGCTCTGCAACAGGAGAGGCCACAACAGTGAGAGGCCCGCGTACCGCAAAAACAAACAAACAAAATAAAACAGAAAAGCTATTATGCCTGCAGTTCCAGTTTATAATAGCAAAAGGATACAGATTAAAATCAGGTGAAAGAAGCAGCACATAAGACAGGGTCTAAGAAAGTTCCAGACACAGTCTTCCAGTGGTCCGCTCCCAGTGGAGTCAAGCGGACTGGGCTTACTAGCAGCAATGATGTGTGGCAATGTGCATGAAGTACTGGCAACCAGAAAGATCACCCAGCCTTGGCTTCCAGGGTTTTTATTTGGGCTTTGTCACATACACTTGGCCAGTCACCCACATGGCTGACCTTAGTGTTTACCCTCCAGAGACTTAGCTATTACCACACAGCCAAAGACCACATCATAAACGATATTAGCAGAGACCATCCAGGTGGCCCAAGGTTCCCAGGTAAACAAATACACTTTATCAAGCAGGACATTCCAAGGTTCAGGGGTTACCTCCCAGAAGCTCAGAGCAAAGCCCAGACCTCAAACAATTACATGTTATCAGTTTACTTAATACTTATTTGAATGATGCATTTTTAGTAACTTGCTTGTATAGAACCTTTCAAAAACATCCAACTCAATGCTCACTTGTTTTGTAAGTGCAATGAATGAAAGTGGTCATTTCTAGATTGGCTATATTAGAAAGACTATAAAGACAAGTTGCTAAAACAACAACAAAAAGAAACAAAGAAATTGCTCTTGCATCAGACAAGAGCAACATATAAAATAAAATAAACAAGACAGCAATCAAGATTGGGAAGTAAACACAAAAATCTAGAAAGATTCTTCATTCAGATTGCTTGTCTAGTTTCTTTCGTTATTTAAAGAATCTGAAGCTGAATATCTTAGACAATGCACTTTTTGTGTAATTCATGCCAGGAAGAAGATAGGAAAGTTCAGTCAGCAGACCCAAGGGTGCGCCCTTGACCTTACCACAGAAAGTTGGTGAATGAATGCATGTGTGTGGATCTTTATTCTCTAATTCTTTTTTTCAGTTTTTAGCCATTTTTTTCAATAATATGTCAAACGTTAGATAATAGGGATTTGACAATGTTGAATTTTACCTAAGCCCTGTGCTTCTGGAAACAGGGAAGTTTAAAGGAACCTCACAGTTTACTGAAGAAAAAAGAAAAAAAAAGCCTTTCCCCATATGATTAGATAAGACTCACAAAACCCCTTGTTTACCTGTGACAAGGCCAGGCACAAATTCCTATGCTTTGCCTCATAACTTATTTCCTGAACTACTCATTTCACTGACCAATCAGAACAAAACACTTGTTAGACAAGTGTTAAGCTTCTCGCCTTCCTCCAGAGCCCTGAACTTTGGCCCACACCCAGCATGAGCCAGCAGACAACCCTGCTCAGAATAGGATGGCTTGGGGTGGGAGGTGTGAAAATTCTCTGACACTATCCCACCTGTCACCCCACTTCCATGCACCCTGTCCTTCCTGGCCTTGTTCATCCCTCTCTGTACTCCTAAGATGCTTGCAGACTTCATTATGATTGCAGCATTCACCCTACTACAATAGTCCCTTTCCCTGCCTTGCAATAATCCTTTTGAACTAAGTCTCTGCTTTCTCAGTTGGTTTTTTTTTTTTTTTTTTTTTTTTTGCGGTATGCGGGCCTCTCACTGTTGCGGAGCACAGGCTACGGACGCGCAGGCTCCACGGCATGTGGGATCTTCCCGGACCGGGGCACGAACCCGTGTCCCCTGCATCGGCAGGCGGACTCTCAACCACTGCGCCACCAGGGAAGCCCTCAGCTGGTTTTTTATTTGACAGATGTGACTAAATGTTGGGGCTTTACAGATTATAGGTTACATTTATGTAAGGGAAACTAGGCTAAAATTCATACTGAGGCAAGAAAAATAAGGTAAAGTTCAGGAGTGAATATGAAAATGAAGTTAGGGACCCACTCATTTGTTTTAAAGCTTCTCAGGGAATTTTTACCTGAATATGTATATAAATATATTTTTTTGTCATGTGAATATTCTTAAATCTGAAAATGCTATATGCATATATTTTATATATATAGTATGTCTATCTATGAACCTAAAATATTTTTTCTTTCTTTCCTTCTGTCTATTCTTTATTTCTTTCTAATTTTCTTCCTTATTTCTCTTCCTTTTCCTCCTTTATAGACTAGAAGGCCTCTCTCCCCTCTACTGCTTTTTTTGAGTCACTACCCAGTTGGAAGCCAAATGCTGCCCTTCCTTGCCCCCCCTCATGCTTTCCATGCCCCTTTAATCTCAGGCTTGGGCACAGGGCACAAAGCCCCTCTCCCTGAGGTCCACCCCTAAAACGTAGCCCAGCTCTGAGGCACTGAATGCTTTTGGTGTGTTTATGCCTTATCCATTCCAAAATCACTTTAAGTAGTAAATAATACCATTTAGATTGATTGGACGATTTGATTAAAAATCTCAAGCTCTACTCAGATGGCCTATTTCTGGAATTCTTTGTATTTCTGGTTCATGTCTTAAATCTGAGAGATTAGTTTTTAATTATTGACTAAAGAAATTGTGGTATATGTATACAATGGAATATTGTTGAGACTTAAAAAAGGAAGAAATCTTGTAATCTGCGACAGCATAGACAGAACTCGAAGGCATTATGCTAAGTGAAAATAGATAGAGAAAGACAAATAACATATTATCTCTCCTTGTGTGGAATCTAAAAATATATATACAAAAAAAAAACTATGTTCATAGATACAGAGAACAGACTGGTGGTTGCTAGAAGCAGGGAGTAGAGAGTAGGAGAAATAGGTGAACTATTTTTTGGGTGGGATTTTTTGGTTCTGGTTTTGTTTTTTTCTCGGTATTTTTAGTTTAGATAAACTGAAAAGAAAAAAAGATAGAAGAGTTCATCACCAGAAGGTCCATACTACAAAAACTGTTAAAGGAAGTCTTTCAGGCAGAAAGAAAATTATACCAGATGGAAACATAATACACAAAGGAATGAAGAGCACTTGAAATGGTGACTATTTGGATAAATACACAACTTTTAAAAAATTTCTTCCTATTTAAGTGCTTTAAAAGATAATTAAATGCTTAAACAACAAAATAACAATGTACTCTGGTATTTATAATATATGTAAAGTAAAATGTGTAAGAACAGTAGCATAAAAACCAGAGAAAAAGGAATGGACATATACTATTGTAAGTTTTTATACTATAAGGAGTGGTGTAATATCATTAGAAGATAGAGAATGATAAATTAAAGATGTGTATGAAAACCCTAAAGCAACTACTAAAATAACAAAACAGTTTTATAGCTATTAAGCCAACAAAGGCGTTAAAATCAATTTATGTTAAAAAAAAAGATAATCCAAAAGAACAGAGAAAAACAGGAAAAAAAGAGCAAAAAACACGTAACATAAATAGAAAACAAATAGCTTAACAATATCACATCAAATATAAATGGGCTAAGGGCTCAAATTAAAAGACTTATCCTTATCAGATTAAATAAACAATACAAAACCCAAATATATGCTGCCTTCAAGAAATACACTTTAAATATAAAGACAAAAATAGGCTTAAAAGTAAAAGGATGAGGAAAAGATATTCCATACTAACACTAGTCACAAGAAAGCTGGGAGAGCTGTATTAATATTGGACAAAGTAGATTTAAGAAAAAAGAATATAGGGCTTCCCTGGTGGCGCAGTGGTTGAGAGTCCGCCTGCCGATGCAGGGGACGTGGGTTCGTGCCCCGGTCCGGGAAGATCCCACATGACGCGGAGCGGCGGGGCCCGTGAGCCATGGCCGCTGAGCCTGCACGTCCGGAGCCTGTGCTCCGCGGCGGGAGAGGCCACAGCAGTGGGAGGCCCGCGTACCGCAAAAAAAAAAAAAAAAAGAAAAAAGAATATAACAGTTATAAAAAAGGTAATTTCATAATAATAAAACAATTAATCAAGAGGACATAACAGGTCTAAATATTTATGCCCCTAATAACAAAACTTCAAAATACATGAAGCAAAAATGGATAGAACTGCAAAGAGATGTAGGTAAATCCACCATTATGGTCAGAAAAATCATTACTCCTCTCTCAATAGTTAACAGATATAGACAGAAAATCCCCAGCTTTCTTCACTCAGATCTTAGGAGATAAGGTTGAGTATATCCAGCAATTTTCTTTATACAGTCAGAATCAGAGCAATCAAGAAACATTTGATTGCTGGTCAGCTATCATCATTTCCAGGTGCTATATTAATTAGAGCCAAATGTGTGAATCAATACTGGGAAGTAGCAATATACAGCTATCATCATTTCCAGGTGCTATATTAATTAGAGCCAGATGCGTGAATCAATACTGGGAAGTAGCAATATACAGCTATCATCATTTCCAGGTGCTATATTAATTAGAGCCAGATGTGTGAATCAATACTGGGAAGTAGCAATATATTAAAGAAATTAATAGCCCAGGAATCAAGGAAACTTGAATTCTCTCACTTAATAAATACATGACCTTGGGCAGATTGGTTAACTTCTTAAAGCCTCATTTTTTTCATTTGTAATATTGGGATTATAACAGCATCACTAGGATCTATTACATATTACATTACCTATTATTATAATAACAATTTGAATCAGCTACAAGTCATTTTAATCCCTGACACACTCCCATTTGGTCTGATTGGAATCTCTTTTTTGTCTCTCCCTCCGTCCTTTGTTTTAGAAAAAGAGCTTAGTTGATGGGAACACTGTTAAGTGTGGATATCATCGAAAAGATGTCACTGAAACTAACAGTCACTTTTAATGCAAAGAAATACAGCCCTTTGTTCTGTGCCTGCAGCGGCCTCTTTTAGACTTGGCTCAAGGTTTTCGTTAGTGCCTGCCAGACAGGATTATCTGGGATTGTGTTCCAGCAAGCCAAAGTCATGCCAAGCAGAGGAGTCAAGTAGTTGTATATATTTAGTATCATGGCATGAAGCCACGTGGTGTGAAGAACACACTGCAGCAGGAGCAGACCTAAGCCCTAATCGTAGCTCTATTAGGAAGAAGTGCATGACCCTTACCAAAGCTGAACTCTCTGGGTCTAAATTGCACTACCCATAAAATGACAGAATTTGATACGCATGGTCACTCAGTTTCCCCAAATTCTATGTTACTAGGAATGACTCTTTAGAAACAAAATGTTCAGAAGACTTCAATCATTCATTTACTCCTGCATTTATTGACCGGTGTCAGTTCAGTAAGTGCCAGGAGCTGTTCTGTTCTAGACATTGGGGATTCCATAGTTGGGGGCAGGGGGTAGGAATGGTCAGGGGAAGAGTCCTTGCTTTCAAGAATTTTTAATTCCTTGGAGAAAAGGAATGATACACTAAAAGGTAAATATATAATATAATGGCAACCAGTAAAAACTTGAGGAAATATTGTTATCAAGAAGGCAATAGGTAAAAGATTGTTCAATCCAGTCTATTAATATAGTTCCTTTTTCATAGTCATTCTAACACAAAAGGGAAAGATATTTCTTTCTTGATCAAGTCAACTAGAATGAGTTATCTCTCAGATGCATGGTTAAAAGTCAGTAGCATAAAAAGGTAGAAAATTTAGTGACAGCAAAATGAAAGAGTCAACTCTGACAGAAGTTGACAGAAGAGTCAACTCTGACAAATGAAAATGCTTGTCAGGGAACAAAAGAGGGGAAAAAAATGAGAAACGCCAGGTATAATTCTAAGTATATTTCAGGAGCTGTGTATTTGTTCATTCTTAACTTGTCACAACAAGTCAACCATTTATGTATTATTACTATTTTCCTCAGTTTAAAATAAAGAAATGAAGGCTCAACGAGGTTGAGTAACATGCTGAAGGTCTGTGCTAGGATCTGCACGCAGTTCCCATTAAGTTAAAAATCAGTGCTCTTGGGCTTCCCTGGTGGCGCGGTGGTTGAGAGTCCACCTGCCGATGCAGGGGACACCGGTTCGTGCCCCGGTCCTGAAGATCCCACATGCCGCGGAGCGGTTCGGCCCGTGAGCCATGGCCGCTGAGCCTGTGCGTCCGGAGCCTGTGCTCCGCAACAGGAGAGGCCACAACAGTGAGAGGCCCGCGTACCGCAAAAAAACAAAAAAACAACTTACTTCCAGTCTTCCTAAATGAGAAACAGACTTTCCCATTTTTTAGAATTATGTATCATTATTAGCATCCGGGATGTGCTTTATCCTAAAATTCTGCACAACATTCTCATAAAATAAAATTCCACTCGATTGAGGGAAGAATGTAACACTTTGTGTTTTCAATTCACTGGAGGTTATTTGTGATGGTTGCCCAGGATAAAATTATTTCATCACTAATGATTCCTTTTCCTCTTTCAGAAGAAAGATACATCTACGGACTGTTTCAGTGATGACAATTTGGTGGCACTTGTTAGTAATCTGTTTGCAGCAGGTACAGAGACCACGGCCTCCACGCTGCGTTGGGGGATTCTGCTCATGATGCGATATCCTAAGACCCAGAGTAAGTCTTCTAAAATTCAGAGCATTGTCTGAAGGAGAGGAAGCAGAAACTCTTGGACTGGACAATGCAGAATTCTAGAGTTGCCCTGATACCTTAATTTTTACCCTTGAGGATAGTTTGTACCTTTAGTCTCCTCGTGATATAAGAAAGTAGATTTTGCCCTCTAAGCAATCTGAGATGGTCTGAAGGTATCACTACGTGCAGGTCCCCAGAGGAGCCCTAGGAATAGAGGCCTGGAGGTGGAAGCAGTGGGGGGGAAAGATGAGTCAGAACTCAGAGAGCACTTGGGCTTGACTTTCACATTTAAAGAAAATGGGGAGACTGTTTCAATACCCGCCTCCCACCGCAGACTGTAACCGTGCTCTGTTTTATCCAGAAAAGGTCCATGATGAGATCGCCAAAGTCGTGGGTGCCTCGAATGGCACACCGAACTCAAATACCTTACAAAGACGCTGTCATTCACTAAGTACAGAGATTTGCTGATATCCTGCCCGCAAGCCTACCCTGTGCAACCACCACAAATATTATATTTAAAAATTACTATATTCCAAAGGTAAGGGTTTAAGAAGAGGGGTGAGGGGAAAGGGAAAGAACATCATGCTGCTCAAAATCACAGAGGCGCTGAGATGAACTGGTGCGAGCTAGGTAGAGCGTTTTGTTAGAAAGAGCCTTGGAGTTGTGGAGCATCTAACTGACCCCATGCTACTGCTGTTAGGTCCTTTCGTTTCCCTGAGCCCCAGTCTTCTCTTTCATGGAATGGAAATAATCTAGCACAACTATGAGGAGAAAGTCCATGTATGACGCCCAGGCATATAAATGAATGAATGGATGAATGGATGAATATTATTTAACAAAACACTTAAAAGCAGTTGATTGCTTTCTGTCACTTGAAAACTATACCAATTCCTGTGATAAAACAGCTAACCACAATGACAGTATGGCAAAACTTCCTTCAAGAGGAAATTGATTCACCAAGCTGAAGCAGTGAACATTGCCCTCGATTTCAAGGCAAGCTTTTGCTTTTATTATTATCTTAGTGTAGTTTTAGTTTTCAGAATACTCTTTCCCATATCAAAATTAAAACTACTTTTGTTGACAGCCCTACATTGTTTCAGAGTATGTGGCAAGCTATGGAAGTGGGGTAGCTTACTTCTGAGGATTTGTTTTGATGGGCTTATTCGATTTAGTTTGTCCACTGTCACTGTCCCTGGAGATAAAAGATCAAACCTTCACGGAGCCCCCAAACCCACCAGGAAGGCTCAGAGTCACCAAATGAGGACTATTTAACTCCCATCGTATGAATTTAGCAACTGGAACTTATCAAAAGTTAAATAACATGCTGTTATCACATAGCAAATACATGACTAAGAATGTATTCCCAGTTCTGAATCCGAAGCTTGTGTTTTTTAGTAGGTACCGAATGAACATTTGGTTGAGTACATGACTACTCCACACTCAATCCTAAGCCCCACCTCCCCCTTCTCCACTTCCTATTCCTTCTAGAACACACTGCTTCACAAAAATTGCCAACCAAGGTCACCGTACATCTTAAAGAGCCACTTTTTTAGGAAGAAGTTTCATCTCTGTCACTAATAACACTTTTATCTCTAGGGCACTGAGGTCATCCCTGACCTCTGTGCTTTGGGATCAAACACAGTAGGGAAAACCAGACACATTTAACCCTGAGCATTTCATTTCCTTAACTCTACCAGGAAGCTTATCAAGAAGGAAGCTTTCATGCCCTTTTCAGCAGGTAAGGCATCTTACTTGAGAAAGGTGATTTGAAAAATCTGGAGAGATTTGGCTTTGTCTTAGGCCAGTGCTAAGGTTTTATATCTTCCCATGTGGCACTAAACTTCAGAAATATGGAAGAGTCCTCCCCCGGCTTTCAATTGGCTGTAGAACATTAAGCATCGGAAGGACATTTTCTTAGGGAGTCCTTGAAGATTCCTTGTGGGCGAGGCTAGGGCAGAGCCTCAGGAATTTGAAGAGAAAGTCAAGCAGGGCAACGATGGGCAAACCCACTTCATTCCAACCAGAGAAGCTTTGTTTTAATTGTGTAAATACCAGTGTTTCTCTTAGGATTTCTTGAAGAAAGCAAAGCGGGGAAAAGAAAAGAGCTTTACATTAAATTTGAAATCCATGAACTAAATGAACTTACTCTATAATGTCTGGATTTCTAAGAACTTGAAATGAGTTCTCCATTTCCAGAAAAGAATCTTAGCAAAACTTCACCATAAGCAGTTTGTCATCTTTGCACTTGTACAAACAATGGCTTAGCATCACTCCAGATTCCCATTCAGTGATGGGTAAACAGCAGTCACCCAAAAAATAGGCTTTCTTTACCTACTGATAACTAAGGGATGCAGAGAGATAAAAAGCACAATCCATTCTCCTAGTTTTTACACACAGACACACGTAGGCACAGGATGATATACAAGAAAATGTTGCACGTATTCATGACTCCTGCTTTAAAATGAAAAACATAATATCACATCTGGAACAAGAGGTAAAGTAAATGAAAAGTAACATACATGTATTCGCAGTGTTTCGAGCTCAATTTCTCTCAACACTTCCTTGCATTATAGTTTTGGGGGAAAAAAAAGCCACAGAAACATAAACAATGATCTCTGGAGGATACGCCAGCTACATCTAACTCCAAACCTTCATTTTACAAGTGGAGAGATACATACTGATTTCCAGAGTCCTTTATCAGCTCTTGGACTTACTACTGTTCATCTTTAAAGAAATTATGTTCTCTATGACACCCTGTGAACAATAATTAATTTGACTTTTGCTCTTGAGCTCTGACTGACAGTGTGTTCAGGGCTTCTGTGGTTTCTCACACACCTGGACCTGGAGCTTCTTTGGACTACAAGGCAGCAGCAGATAGATTTTTGCAGGGTGGCCCCATCCTTAAAGGATTTTGCCCAGCTTACCTCAGGAATTCTAAACATCTCTAGATATATATATATATTTTCTACTTAGGAAATCTAGGAGTAGTAATACTATTTTTTATCATACACAAACAGAAATATTACTAAAATATAATCCCAAGTGTCACAATAAGAAAAACTATTATAAAATCAATTTTATGCCTGAACTGTGAGAGCTAAATCTCTCCAAACCCTCATGTTTCTCTAGTTGTGTTTGAAGGCACTCTTTTCCCCAGTTCTATCCATATCACTTATTACTTACTGCATTAAGATAGAGATTTTACTTTCTCTTATATAGGGATTAACAGAAACAGCTTTGATTCGAAATCAGGAAATCTGAGTTTGAATTCCAACCCTTTCAGTCCCCCATTTTTATGACTTTATGACTACATGTTGGCAGTGGCATACTTAGTGAATGTGACACCAGTAGCAGATAATTTTTAACACCAATATGAGAAAATAATATTCAATAATAATCATAAACTAAAACAATAACTTTGATCCTTCTGTGAGTCTGATATAATAATTATGTATGTAAACTACTGTCAAGGAACTAATAAACTTTAATAAAACTGAAATGTCTGCAAAAGAAATCGAACTACTAAATTATACAATTCATGGGATATTTTATTTTCTTGATTCATTCTTTAGTTTTAAAATGATGAATAATAAATTTCATGTTAATTCTCCAAATCTAATAAAACTGTTCATGTGTGAACTAAATTTGCACTTATTGAACAAAAAATATTACATTTCGCTGTTTCCCTATTTAAAATTTTATACATGTCACATATAATGTCAGAATTGAACTAACTCTAGCTCTTTTTCTAAATCACTACAACCACTGGGTTACAGTTTATATTGAATCTACTCTTTTTTTTTAAAAGAGTTTTTTTAAAAAAAATTAATTAATTAATTTGGTTGCACTGGGTCTTAGTTGCGGCAGGTGGGCTCCTTAGTTGTGGCATGCAAACTCTTAGTTGCTGCATGCAAACTCTTAGTTGCAGCATGCATGTGGGATCTAGTTCCCTGACCAGGAATTGAACCCAGGCCCCCTACATGGTAGCATGGAGTCTTAACCACTGTGCCACCAAGGAAGTCCCTGAATCTACTCTTAAAATGAAGGAATATATAGGGGTCGGAGACACAAAGTGCATTCCAAGTGAGTAAGAAAGATTCTGAACTCTTAGGAATTTACTCTCTAAATGAATGCATATAACTGATTCTGTGTGTGTGTGTGTGTGTGTGTGTGTGTGTGTGAGAGAGAGAGAGAGAGAGAGAGAGAGAGAGAGAGAGAGAGAGAGAGAGAGAGAGGGAGATTGACTTGGGGGGCAACACTGAGAGTTCTTTAAATTATCTTCCACATAGAAAAAAAATAATAAAGGACAATGAAAATGTGCTCATTGGAGGCTTACCTCTGTATTATTAAAGTTCAAACAGTAATCACAGGAATTTTTTAGAATTTAGATCAACAATAGATTTTTTTCAGAGACAAGTATTTTATTACTAAGTCCGTGGTGATGACAAAAAGCAGACAGGCTTTTAGTCCAGCATTATCATTTTTTTTTTTAATCTCTGAAGATGTTGTACTGCTTATTTTTCACTCTTGGGGCAAACCTTGCCCATTGCCTAAATATAACCCTGCCACTGAATATAGGTCACAGAACCTCCTTTCTTCTACTCCCGTATTTTGATTTAGTATTATTTCAATTGTAAGTTTGCACATTTTCCCATCCAGTTATGTTGGGATGGAAAGACTGTAAACCCTGAACCTATAACCTCAGAAATCTGGGTCAATATTGAGGCTGGCTTGGGAAGTCCATAGGCTTGCACAGGGCTTCTCTCTGAAACATGGACATCAGTGGTCAGAGAATGCTTACACAAGGTGACTGTGTTCACAAGCCCTCCCCTTCAAGTTCTTTTGATTTGGTAAAGATTACCTGGTGCCCTGTATACCTCCCTGTCCCTCTCCCAGGTAAGTTGAATTCCGGTTATTCAATTGTACCGGCTTTTCCATGGACCTAGCAGGCTTTCAAATTAAGCTCAAAGTCACAAGAGTTTTTAGAAGTAAGACATGTGCCTAAGGATGATCCAACAGGCACACAAATCAGCTTTAACACTCATGGTTCCAAGCCTGGAGCAGGTTGTCCAACAAACCAGCCTTAAGATTAGGCTTGTGCACTAACCAACCTCAGTGATCACTGGGTAATACCTAGGTGAACCCTGACTTTTCTCTCAGTAAGGTAGTACTAGTCTATTACATAGCATTTTGGGTGCCAACAGTCAGGGCTGAACTATGCCAAAGCATATTTCACCCCATGAAGAAACTACTTGCAGTGCTGCATTCTGGATGTTTTTAAGAAATAATTATAACATGATTTTCTCCAAAAAAGAATTCTGTGACTGGACCTTCCAGAATTCTGTGACTGGGTCTTCTAGTTTCTAACAGAAAAACAGTCTTAGTAAAAGCCACTGGTTTGGGTTTGATATGGTTTCTTGTGTTGTATGCCTTTTGCTCTTAAAAACAAACAAACAAACAAAACAAAAGCTGGTTAGGATAAAAATTAAAATCGACAATAACAACAATAGTAACAATAATAATAATTTTGAGTATTTATTGTATACCAGGCACTGTTCTAAGTAGTTTAAACTTACTCCTAGAAAAAAATCCTGATACTATTTACCAGGCTGATACTATTTACCAGGTGGTAGAACTATTTAGAACTATTAGAACTATTTAGAACTATTAGGTAGAACTATTAGAACTATTAGAACTATTTAGAACTATTAGGTAACTATTTAGAACTATTAGGTAGAACTTGAATCTACAACCTGTGGAGCAACTAGCCTGGGAAGGCAAACCACAGCCTCTGCTGCAATCAGGCCAGAAAGACCAGGACTTACTTGGTCAATGACTGCGTCCCTATTTTTCTCTTTTCTTTTTTTTTTTTTGCACCCTTCCAACTCAGGACCTACCAGAGAGAGCCCTAAACCATTATATAAGAAGCCCCTCTTGATAGCCCACCTCTAGCTTTCCCATGCTAGTAGCTTCCAATCAGAGCATACATGAAACCCCTCCTTTCTTCACTGTTGTCAAACAAAAATTGTACTAGACCGAGTTAAAGAAGCAAGGAAGACTTTATTCAAGTCTATTGCAATAGGGGAGAGAGACTGAACTCAACTCCTTTGAAACAAAAGGTGGGACAGCTTTTAAGCACTGGGGTGAGCTAGTGGAGAAGTACTAGAGGGGGAGGTTGGTCAAAGCCATTAAGCCATCCATGTTCGCTAACTAAGGCTTATGAAGTTGGGCTCTGACCCGCCCCCCCTTGCAGAGACTGGGAGTCAGGGGCCCCCATCTTTCTAGATTACATTTCAAAGGGATGGCTTCCAGATCCTTGAGAAAGAAGGTCCTGTTCCTGGGTTGTAAAACTGGCAAGACGTTGGGAGATTTATATCTCAAAGGGGCAGAGAAAGAAATTTACAATTGCAAGTTTTCTCAAGTAATGCTCTAAAGAGCTCAGCAGCTATAGTCAGGAAGAAACCTAAGGTTTAGTTGAGCTGAGAATAAAGTTAAGATCATCTTGGTCACTGTAAAACTTTCCCACTGCCCCACCTGCCTTTGCTCCCTGGCCCAGTGCAAGTGATGCTGGCTGACTCCCTTTCTATAACCAAGCTCTGAATAAACAGCCTCTGTTTGTCCTACTTTTGTGAAGACTGCAGCCTCCTAAAAGTAGTCATTCTATCTTACACTTAGAAATCTGAGTTTGAATTTAAATTTATTCCTTGCTTTAAAGCTAACCAAGTCTTATGTTTTGTTAACTATTAGCTACATTGTGCCTAATAAATGATTATAATTCCTTATTCTTTCCAAAGTAAATTGGGCTGTTTCTTATCTTCATCTACAGAAGAAAAGTTACAAAGATTTGCCCTCCCTAATGAAAGGGCAAAATACTGACCAGGGTTATAAGAATGTCAGGGTGTTCAAGAGTCACAGCCGGCTTTCTTATCTGAATCAGTTGATTCAAATTCAGGCTCTACCTCTCTCCCCACCCCTGGCAATTCATTACAAGTGGCTGGCGAGTCTTGACTCAGCCTACAAGTGTTGTAATCGGGCTTTCTTTAATCACTTCCTGCCCTCTTCCCTTAAGGGGATTTTTAAGTAAGTATTGTTTCACATTCTTAGACAATAAAAGAACCACATTTCTGAAATAGTTTGAACTCCAATAGCCAATCAATCTTTCATTAGGAAAACTTCAGAATAATAAGGCTCTTTAAAAAAACACTGCGAGGCTTTTTAGAGATCTCTTTGCCAATTCACAAATCAATATATGTTTCACTCTTTTGTAATCTCTAAATGTTTTCATAATTCTACAAAGTGTTATTACCATGGCATTGTTTTCCATATAGAAAAAGAAAAACCTTTACGTTTCCGTAAGTGACAAAGTGGGATACAGAACTAAATATAGCATATATGTCAAGGCTTCTCAAACTTTAATGTGAATCACCCAGGGATCTGGTCAAAATGTGAATTCCGATTCAACAGATTCAGAGTGGGGCTTGGAATTCTGCATTTCTTAAAAAACCATTCTTGGAATGCCCAAGCTTCTGGTTCACAGACCCCACCTTGGATAGCATCAGTATACGTTAGTTTACATAAAGACAATACTCAGATTTTATATACAGTTTATGATCAGAAAAGTGTATGTATATACACATTAAAACATCAAATAAATAAAACCAGACTGGAAACATACCAATTACTAAAAGAGATTTGGGGTCATGGGTGAGTTTTTGTTTTCTTTTATTCCATTTTTCTTTTTCCTCACAAAATAACATTTCCTCAAAATTTTTTGCAATGAATATAACTTTTTCTGTTAACAGAAAGCCTTTTCTCTTTCTCCTTTATTCTTTCTTTCTTGTTTTTAAGCAGAAAGGCACACCAAGTGCTGGTTATGACCAACAAGAATAAGATCAGCGAGTCAAATGTAATGACTCTCAAAGGTGATGGAGGCTGTGGACAAAGGTTAAGAGAGGTTGACACTTGCTTGATCCATGGCAGTTATGTGACTATAATATGTGTCTTATGGTCACTTGAGTGGTCAGCTGGCTTCCCAAGTCCTTGCTGTGACTCATCCACATAAGACAATTGTAGATGATCACACTTTTGGTGAGGTGGAGGTAAGACCACAGAGCCAAGACCCAGTCATTCTCAGAGGCTTCTTGGTATTGAGGATGCCCAGGCTTCCCTTCAGATTCACTCCCAGGACAGTTTGGTTTCTTTTTGTTTTTTTAAATATATTTATATATTTATTTATTTATTTATGCTGCATTGGGTCTTCGTTGCTGTGCGTGGGCTTTCTCTAGTTGCGGTGAACGGGGGCTACCCTTCGGTGCAGTGCGCAGGCTTCTCATTGTGGTGACTTCTCTTGTGGAGGAGCATGGGGTCTAGGCTCGCAGGCTTCAGTAGTTGTGGCACACGGGCTCAGTAGTTGTGGCACACGGGCTCAGTAGTTGTGGCTCGCGGGCTCTACAGCACAGGCTCAGTAGCTGTGCCACACGGGCTTAGTTGTTCCGCAGCATGTGGGATCTTCCCGGACCAGGGCTCAAACCCATGTCCCCTGCATTGGCAGGCGGATTCTTAACCACTGCACCACCAGGGAAGCCCCCAGGACACTGTTAATTGGGAAAAGATTCCTCAGCTTCCTCCCATAGCAGGGTTCTGCTTGGATTCGGAAAATCTGTGAAGCAAATTCAGTAGACTTCAACTTATTACTTTTTGAATCGGGGAGACATCTGTTTATAGAAGACGTATAAGCACATTATAGGCAGTTAGCAGGGGGGTTAAGTGCTTTAAAAATAATTTTTACTTAAAGGAAAGAAAATTAACCCAAACGTATTTGGATTAAAGGAGTCCAGCTGACTTGAATACTTTTTTGACAGAAAGGAGATGAAATGAAAATTAATTGTGCCTATTCTGCTTTTCTGAGATGACAAGGGCATCAGATTTAAAATCCCTGAGGGCAAACAAACTAACCTGACAGGTCCTAAAGAAAGTACTCCAAGCTCCTACCTGCCAGGGGGAACTAAGCAGTCTGAGAAACCTCTTCAAAGACTGTCAAACATGGTGTACCTTAGGCCTCTTAAACTTAGGATGAATCTTATCACAAGCTGTGGGTGTCTGTGTGTATGTGTGTGTGTGTGTGTGTGTGTCATTACTAAGGAATTTAAATTTACTGATCCATTAAATGGTGGGAAAAGCTAGAAATAAAACTTTTGTTTTAAGAATGCAGAAAAAAGTCCATAAAAACCACTGGTTTGGGTTCTATAAGATTTCTTGTGTTGTATGCCTTCTGCTGCTTTTTATTAAATAAAGCCCTAAAGCCTGGTTAGGATGAAAGTGAACTAAACAATAACGATAATACTAATAATCGCTCACTTTGAGCATTTATTATATGCCAAGCACTGATCTAAATATCTTTCATCTAACTTAATCCTAGGAAAAACCCTATAAGATTGATACTATTTATTATCCCTATTTAACAAATAAGGACCCAGAGGCACAGAGAGGTGAAACACTTGCCCAGTGTCACAGTTAGTAAGAGGTGAAGTGGTTGTGAACCCAAGTAAGCTTAAGTCCTGAGTTGGCTCCATAGGGAAGGCAACAGAATGCCGCTACCGTTTTTGGTCAACTTTAAAGAGGCTTTTCTTGTCTCTATTCAAAGCTCTATCACATGGGGCATATGTTGACTCACAACAACCAAACTTATTGAGTCAGGTCTGAAATTTGTCTGCCAAGAAGTTTAACCTCACACTGGAGCCAGGCAGGGTTGTTGGATGAAAAGATCATTCATTTCATGGAGTCTGTATTACCTTTTCTACCAACCAAGCAGTTTTGAGCACAGATGAGCTCAGGTGCTGAATTCCTCTCTCAAGTGAGGATCACACTGAGAACTGCTAGTGGTAAATCTCAAGCCCACAGGCCTGGCCAGACTCAGGGACATCAAGGTGATCTTAGTAGTTCTCATAACTGACTGAGTCAGAAAACCTAGGCTGCCCTCACTCATCTTTTGACTCCCTAGAATTAAGTCCTAAAGGCATCCCCAAACTTTTAGGAGGGAGATGATCATATTCTTACCTACTTAGTAAGCATATGCAGTAACTAGCTTCGTGACCTACATAAGCCACATGGCTTCTAGGCCTAGGTTGACTCAACTGTAAAATAGGGACATATCTTACCTATCTTGTCTGCCAAGAGGCAAGAGGTGGATCAGATGCTATTTGAGGGCCTGTCAAGCTCTAAACTGAAAATAAGAGGCAAAGGAGGAAGAGTAAGGGAGGGGGCCCTCCCTGTTCAATAGTTTACTCCTCAAAAGCCAGAGTCCCATTTGTTTTGTTAATTCCTGCAGTAACCAGATAACACCTTCAGTTCATCAGTTCATCTCTAGAGGGGGTGCTTTGCTCCTAACACACCTCCAAACCAGGCCCCACTACTAGAGTTAATAAAGATGGTGTTTAATAAAAAATAAACAAAATAAAAATGAGTTGTTTCAATAGCATCAGAAGAAATTTTTTTTCCAACAGTATCAGGAGAGATTTTTTTTTCAATCCAGTCTTGACTACAAATCTTATTAGTAAGAAACTTCGAATAAGAATAAGATACACAGTCATTTTATGGCAAACTATATATTTCTATCTACCTTTGGAGCAGAAGATTTATCTGCAGTGTTTCAAACATTAAGATAACTAAAAATTTCATATTAATAGCATTTTTACTGAACTAAATTAAATACTTGGGGTAAAGCCCTTTGAAATAGCATTTCACCTTCAAAATTCAGTCTTCTGTTTCCTCCCCTTCTTTTCCTAGCTCCTCTCTTTTGTTCCTAACACTTAAAGGTAATAAAAACATTTTAAAAAAAGAAAGAAAGAAAAAGATGTGCACACCAGAAGACAGTAACAAAAAACGATTTTGTTTTACATTTTATTTTCACACTTTTTACTTTCTTTTTCAGTTTCAAAACAAGCCTCTCTCCCCATATATTCCCACCCCCACCCTTCTGCAGAGAGCAGACTTCAAACTTCACTTCTGCTTTCAGGTCTTAAAGAGAAGGGGAGGGCGGGGAGGCAGAAAAGTGACCGAGAGTTATCTCAAAATAAAAATTAACAACAGATTTTCTTATTTCAAAATTCCCACGTTCTGCCAATTTGAAAATAACATTTCCTCCCCTCTTCTAAGGTCCCCAGACCGTCAGAGTATTTAAGCCACAGTATAAAGGAGGTATCGTGTTGCTTACGGTTCTTCAGTCTGCACTGGGTGCCGTGCGCCTCCCTGAAGCCTCTTAAAAGGTTCTTGCTGTCGGTTAATTTCTGGCTGGAGTTTCCGAAGAGCATTTTCTTTTCTTAAGGATGAGCGCTCCTTCACTAACTCCTGAACGTTCCTCGGGCTCCTCTTCCCCACTGAATCTCCTCGGGGAGTCAGGTCCTGAGGGACCGTGAAACTCTCCCTCCGCGGCGTGGACACAGGGGTCTCTCTCTCTCTGTGCCGAGGGCTCGGGATTCTCCAAGGGTCCCGGCGCCCCGCAACCGGTCTCACTCCGTGTTGGCGGTGAAAGTGACCGCGGTCATGGAGCGCTCCTCGGTCAGCGTGGTCATGCAGCCCTTCGCCCACGCGACCTGCAGGACTTCTTGTGTCACCTCATAATCCACGACCCGGACGAGGAGGGGTTTGGGTGGGTCCCCCGGAGCTCGGGAGGGAGCGTCTACACGGCTGCCAGAAATTCGCTTTTCCCTTGGAAAGAGAGGCGAAGGGCAGTCGGGTTCCCGGTCCTGTCCTCCCGCTTTGAAAAGGTCCTCCTCATCGGCCACTTCTTCCCGTACGGAGTCCCCCTGAGTCCCCAGCCACCTCTCCGGGTGCAGAAGAAAGAGCACTTTCTCTCGGACCCAGGAGTCACAGTCCACATTCTCTCCGGGGCTGTGCTCGTGGGCGCCGCACCGGCTGCTGCTAGCCCCCGCTACCGAGGGGTTCGGCGCGCCCAGGGCCAGGGGAGCCCCGCGCCCCGCCTCGCGCACAAACGGCCGGGCGCACCGCCCGCTGTGGGGCGAGGCCGCGAGATTCGGAGCCCCGCGCGGACCCGGGGCCCCCATCCCGAGAGGAGGGCCATTCATCCGGTGGATCTTCCGCCGGTTCTCGCAGAGAACGCCAGCGGAGCTCTGGAAAGCGCAGGACTGCCGGTCGGCCGTGGGCGTGGCCTCCGAGCACCCCGCCTCCCGGGCCTGGGACTGTCCCCGCCCCCTCCCGTCCGCGCCTCCCTCCCTTTCTCGCGGCTTTCGGGCTTTTCAAAGGCGAAAAGCCTCACTTCCCCCGCAACCCCACGATCGCTCCTCCTCTTCTTACCTGCGATCCTAGACCTGCGGCCGTGATCTCATTTCTGAGTCTTTCCCCTCTCTCTTCTCAGTTCTATCTTAGTTTCCAGCCCACCACCGTTTGTCTCTAAACAACAGGAGACACCCTTGCACCGCACACACACCCGCACTGCCCCACGAAATGCCCAACACAGTGTATGTCTTCTTTCCAAGGACTCTCCTTGGAGTGAAGGAACATGGAAGTTAAAAAAAAAAAAAAGTCTGATTTAATCAAGTTCTTCTGATAAAAGTTTCCGTGTCCACTCCGAATCCACCCTCACCATCCTACCAAGATTATCGAATGTAGATCAAAAGCATCTGATTGGGAAAGTTGAGCCCTTTGAGAAAACGCCTTTGTATTGTTTGTTGTTCTTCGTAGGAAGGCGGGAATGTCACACCGGTCTTCATTTTGGTTTTGGCCATGCTCGTCCAAAGGGGCATAAGTGCCTTTGATCAAACGAAAATAAACAAAACCAAACCGCTATAAGAACTTAAGGATTTAGAATTTTGTGTTCGTTTTTAAAATTTCCCCTTTCACTACTCCCCTACCTCCCTCACCCCCACCCCTACACACACACACACACACACACACACACACACACCTGTTTAACCCCAGAAGTTAAAAATACATAAATATGGATCTCTGGGTAGGCTTTCAGAATCTCTCGTTGCCAGGCCCTCTGACACACTTAACTTTGCCTGAGGGTAATGCGGAAAGCTAGCTAACAGAAAAAAGGAAGCTTAGTTTGTGATTTCCAGTTTGTCCTTGGTTACAGGTCCCTGCTTTATTAGAAAGTGTTCACTTTTCCTGTCTGCTTTAGAAAAAAATGACTGCAATGGTGCAAGTTTCTGCCCATACTTTGAAGGACCAAGTAGTATGGTGAAAGATATTTTGGAAAGAGAGGACCTTCTGATGTCTGCTGACTGGATGCCTGAACTTGGGCCAGTTACTGCTAAATTACAATTAACTAAATTTTTCGAGTGTATTAGGCAAGAATTGCTCTAAGCATTCGATATATTTAAACTCATTTATTCTTTTCTTTAAAATAAATTTCTTTTTGGCTGCATTGGTTCTTCATTGCTGCGCACAAGCTTTCTTTAGCTGTGGTGAGTGGGAACTACTCTTTGTTGCGGTGCGTGGGCTTCTCATTGCGGTGGCTTCTCTTGCTGCAGAGCACGGGCTCTAGGCGCGTGGGCTTCAGTAGTTGTGGCTCTCGGGCTCTAGAGCGCAGGCTCAGTAGTTGTGGCGCACGGGCTTAGTTGCTCCGAGGCATGTGGGATCTTCCCCGACCGGGGCTCAAACCTGTGTCCCCTGCATTGGCAGGCGGATTCTTAACTACCCACGCCACCAGGGAAGCCCAAACTCATTTATTCTTCACAGCAAACTAACGAAGTAGCTCTATAGTCTCCTTGAGAACTCTGAAGCACAGGGAGGTTAAGATCAAATACCAATAAACAGTGGAGCCAGAGGTCTCACAAGTTTAAATGTTTGGTCCTATTTTAAATGACCTTCTTTAAATGTTTGGTCCTATTTTAAATGACTTCATGTTCTTTTCTGTTCATTTACTTAACCAGGAATCACTGAGTGTGTGCTCAATGTCAGCTACTGTTCTAGGTGATGGAGGAAAGAAGCTGAATTGCTTGTCCTGTTGGAATTTTCATTCTTTACATCAGTTACATACATCAAATTCTCTGTTCAAACGTAGGAGATAATAAGTTAACTTTAACGCACAAGAAAATCAACTGCAGGCTAATGCCCTACCCTACTCTCAAAGATTCTGCTCTTATAGGTTTCGGGGAGGGCTTAGAATGTGGATTTTTAGCAAGACCCTCAGCAATTTTGATGCTAGTGGTTCATAGACAACATTATAAGAAACATTACCAATGATAATACTCTAGACCATAGATAAACTCTAGGCCTTTTTTTGCTGCTTTCATGTGACAATAAGAACACTGAGTTTTCCTTCCTTGCAGGAATATTGGGAGAATTCCAACGAAGGTACCTGTATTCTGAGGGAAGTGTAATGTAAACCACAAGATTTATTGCTTTCAAATTTTCATGCCAATGGGGATTGGGTGAGGGATTAGAGTGGGCATGGGGAATGGGGAAAACCTATTTGCTGAGGAGTGAGCCTGATAAAAAGCATAAAGCACCTGAATTTCTAGATGTCAAAAAGTTGTGTATTAATGCATAAAAGAATGTTAAGAGGAAATGCCAAATAAATTAAACTTCAAAGAGATAAAGTCTAAAAAGAACATAAACAAAGAAATAGGCAGCTTGCCTTCAGGATAGTGGTGTCTGCTATGCTTTAATATCTCACAGTGCATAAAAGCCTGATAAAGGGTGCTGATAAAGTGAACCCATTTACTTCCCCTCTGAATTGCCTACTACCAACTCTAATTTAAGGAAAAGAGGCTTTGTCATAAGGATATTAGGAGATTTGTTAGGAGATATTGACAGATTTGTTGGGAAAGTGGGAATATCAGACTTTAAAACAGGTAGAAATCAAAGCTGTTGCCGAGGGAATAAGGAGTTGGTACAACAGGAACAGATTTCTCCGCTGGATGGAATGCACTCCGACTCTCACACTTGTCCCTGTGGCATTTACTCAGGAGTCAAATTCCACTCAGAAGTATCCATCTGGCTCAGTTTATGCAACCTGCTTACCCCTTCACAATACAGGACAGTAAAAGAAAAGGTACAGTCAAAGAAGCCTTTGGGGGATCCCCTTGGCTTCTGTAATGGAAAAGCAAACAGCTGGACTTCCCCCACCTAATAAAACTGTATGGTAGGGAAAGGTAACATTCCAAAAAAGTAGTCAGGGTGTTGTTAAGAATTTTTTTTAAATTGCACTAATGTCTATCACACTAACTATTATAAACAGAGTGTGGATATGGGAGTGACAGATAGGGTATTCTGGATAAGGCAACATTATGAGCAATGGTGCAATGGTGAATATGGAGGCACGTGTAGAGAATAGTTTTGTCCTTGACATTTCTCTTCTCTCATGTCTAAAACACTTTCCATGATTTTATCCATCCTGTGGCTTCAACTGCAACCTGTACTCTGATGATTCTCCAATTTATATCTCTATTATAGACCATGATGCTTATTTCCAGACTTGTGGTAGATTGTATAATTGTCTCAAATTACTTATTTCCTCATCCTGAAAGAAGATCATACTTCCTGGCTTGTGTACCACATGACTTGCAATGCTCCTATTCCCATACACTTCTCTACCCCACTGATGTTGACTTTGGCCATGTGACTTGCTTCAGCTTAAACAGGTGTGACATTGGATGCATCTGAGCAAAAAGGAAGAGTCATTGCAAGGTTGGCCTTGGGCAGGCTCCAATCAAAGCTGCCATCTTTGCTGTGATCTGGGAATGAAGACAGTACATGGGACAGAGCTGACTGGAATCCAGCAAAGTTACGGCAGCTGATACATATTCTAAGCAAGAAACAAACTTTTGTTACAGTAAAACAATGAAATTTGAGGGTTGCTTCCTACCACAGTCTAACCTAGTGAAAAATGTTTCTGTTCAATTTTCTATTGGACACCTCTTTTGAATGTCACTTGAGAACTAAAATGTTGCCTGCCATATCAGTAAACAAAGGATGTTGCAGCCATTAAGCCATTACATTACAGCTGCCCAGACTGTGGGCCCTGAGGGAACTCAGGATGGAGGCAAAGGGGCTGCCCACTCCAAGCCCATCTAGCCGTCAGCCTCGGCAGTCACCCCCGACGGTGCACCTAAGGAAACTCAGGATGAGAAAGCATAGGATAACTGCCCCAGATAGCTAATTGGCCCCAGATAGCTGGGGTGCATAGCACAGGGATGATTTCAGTGAGCCCAGACTCCTGCATCTTCCCAAACATAGAGAAGCGCTAAACTTAACTTGAGATACCCGATTTTCTTTTATTAACAATAATCTTTTGATATTTCAACTACCTGGTTTTGTTGCAAAAACTCCCCCCTCCCACCCCCACCCCCCGCCCTCTTCGGAGCAGTCTCTCTTGAGATGCTGTCTCCCAGGCTTGAAGTCCTAAGAATGTCCCCCAAATAAAACATAACTCTCAACTTTTATGTTGTGCTTTTTTTTTTTTCAGTCAACACACTAGAAACCTAAAATATCTAAAACTGAACTCATTATTTATTCTCTTAAATCAGTCCCCTCTTTCAAGTGTTCCTTATCCCAAGGATTAGCTTGACTAGCAATTCTATTGTCTTCCCTTTCTCTCAGTGGCTAGACCCACCCCACGTATCTAATATTTAACCGAGTGCTGATGTGTATGTATTTCCTCTCTGCCCCTACCTCTCCAATCCCCATAGCTACAAAAATAAACTCAGACCCTTAGGCATGACATAAAATATCTTCATAATCTTACCCCAGCCTATCACTGTTTATAGTTTAATGAATAAATGAAAAAAGAAACAAACAAGCCACCTAAATGAACACAAAGTGCAAGTCTGAGACTAGGGTGAGGTTATTGTGTATAAATAAAATCCAGACTGATTATGGATAGACCTTGAAAACTACGAGCCTTTTAGAAGAGATTCTAATCATATTTCCTTTGACAACTAAGGTTCTCGGGACCTGAAGAACTCAGACTGTGCAAAGAAAATCTACACTGGACTGAGTCAGGTGACTCTGATGGGCCCTGTTATCTTGGGCAAGTCTCCCAATGCCTCCAAATCTATGTTCTCATCTGCAAGGTATAAATAGTACCTGTCCCGTGTGCTTCCCAGGGTTTTCGTGGAGGTCAAATGAAACAATTCTGGTAACACTTTGAAACTATGAAGCTTGCAAAATATTTTAAATTTACTTTTTTTTTTTTTCGGTACGCGGGCCTCTCACTGTTGTGGCCTCTCCCGTTGCGAAGCACAGGCTCTGGACGCGCAGGCTCAGCGGCCATGGCTCACCGGCCCAGCCGCTCCGCGGCATGTGGGATCTTCCCGGACCAGGGCACGAACCCATGTCCTCTGCATCGGCAGGCGGACTCTCAACCATTGTGCCACCAGGGAAGCCCTAAATTTACTTTTTTAAAGTTCATTATTGTTTTTTAGAACTGGGAACCCAAACCACAGTTTTTAATGAAATCCTTAGGGAAAGATGCAGAAGTCAGTGGCTGGAGCTAGACAATAAGTAACAGACCCATAATCTTAGAACAGAGGAGCTGATGTTATTAGTTATAAATTGGAGAAAAAAGAGGAAGAGAGGGAATGTGGCAGTTCTGGGGATATCAAGCAGCTTAGCCCAGTGGTCTGAGATAAAATGAAAACTGAGGCAAATTTTTTAAAAAGGAGTCTTTGTTTTAAATTTTGTATTACCAAAGGGTGTGTTCCTGGGAGAAGAAGAAAGAGGCTTAGTTTACCTAACATGTGGCCCTGAGACTAACGTGGTATATATGTATGATATTTTTTGAATGAAACATTTAAGCACATTGCCTTTTCACTCCACAGAGAGTTGGCGACCCTTAAAAGATGTCGGCCAAGTACTTTGAAAGGACAAAGAATGCTAGGTGTGCCAGTTAGCTGCAAGAGATGATGCATGTAGCACTCTGAATAGTAGCTGCATAAAGGGGATTTTTAAACTATAATTCATTGTCAGCTGCCTGCATTATCCACATTTTAAAGTATATTCATCATCCTCCTCTCCTGTCAGAGATTAGGATTTAAGACCAGGCTCTCTCATTGACTATGAATAAACAACTTATTAAACAGGAAATTCTGTCATTAGTAACTGAGTTGGCATTTTATGATAATAAAGAACGAATGTTCTTTACCCTACACTCATCTTCAGCATAAACAAAATTTGACTTGTTCAACAGCAGCCCGTAGTACTATTCCAGAGATAATTCAATCTTTGACTCAATATGGGTGAATTAATACTTATGAAATACTTCATATAAAATAATCACTCAGGTTAGTAAACTAAAGGTCATGATCTTAATATACCCAATCTTGATTAGTTTATAATAAAATATTTTTAATGGGGCAAGGCAATTTTTCTTCCCATTACGTTATTTTATTAACCAATGTGCATGTGATCAGATATGGGGTATAACAGCTGTAGAAATCCTCAGTGATATTTTACATCTAGAGAGATTTCATTCCCCAAATATCTAGCTGTTATAATTTGCTATGTTTTATCAACAAGAAAAGAGTGGCTGGAAAATACTGAGTCTCTCATTTAGCAAGTCTGCAAACGAGTTGACCTGGAATGTCTAGGAACTCAAAGAAACTGTTAGTAATAATCCCTTGTTATCTCTTATTCATACTTCATAATTCATCCCTCCAGGGCAAGGCTTGGACAGAATGTTGTAGTAGATTAAACTGATCATTTAGTAACCCCACTGCTTATCTCTACTCCCCCTTCTTTCTCAACTCTTTTACTGAGGACAATCTTATGTTATTTTCAAAGCCATAAATTCATTAAGAAAGGCATGGAATTTAGCCCTCCTTCAGTTTAATACTCCTGATAGGTACCCTTTCCTCCTTTCCTCTGACCATGCTTTGTGTCTCTTTTACCTCTTCTCTGCACTTTCTCCTCCTTTTTTTTTTTTTCTGGTCTTTTATGCAGTTCCTTCCTTCCTTTCTATTGTGATATAGTGCAGAATTTGATAGCGTGAGTGATGGAGCCAAACTCCCTGGATTTAATATCTACCTTTGCCATATATTAGCTGAACGACTTTAGGCGTCCTACTTAACCTTTTTCTTACCTTAGTTTACCCATCTGAAAACTGGGGGTAAGAATAGTACCAATCCCATAGGGTTGTTGTTGGGAACAAATGATTTAATATGTGTAAAGCCTCTAGAACAGTGCCTGCCACATAGTAGATGCCATTTCCTCTAGAATAAATGAAGGCAGGGATTTTTAAAACTTTTGTTCACCGCAATGTAACTATCACTGTTGTATCTCCAGTACCTAGACCAGTGCCTGATACCATTGTTGAAATAATTTTCTATTTCTACTGTGTTTATTTTTCAGTGTTTTTCTTTGGAGCTCTGCTTCTTCTTTCTTTCCTCCTTTAAGACCTCTCTGTTTCTACTTCTGCATTCTTTGCCTCTCAGGTTTCCATCATCTATTGCTCACCTAAATTGTCTCCTATGTCTCTGGGTCTAAGGTTTTTGAGCAGAGTCAAACATCACAAATTCAACATTTATCAGTAATTATTAGTCATGGAGTTTCCAATGAAAAGAGAAAGAAGAACTCTTGAGTCAAGGAAAACTGAGAATAAAATAATACTTTAAATACAATATTTTACATTAAATTTGTGGTGACCTGTGTTTGTCATTTATACATAGGTTAAGCTGCCTGTAAAAATCTGCCACTTTCTACCATTAGTTTTATTTTGATTCAAACGTAAAAGTAGTTAAAAGAAGAGTGTAATAAACAGCTGTTGTTCACCTGGATTCACTGATATTTTATCATATTTGATCCCTCTCTGTCTTTACACACACACACACTATATAGACATTACTAGGAATTATTTGAAATTAAGTTACACATATCATACTTTACTGCTAAATACTTCAGCATGCATCTTAACAAAATAAATGCCACCACATTACCAATATCGTACTTAAGAAAATTTACATTAATTCGATAGTATCATAATAAATTTTTCCCAGTGGTCTACAAAATGTGTGTTTTAGAGTTTGTTCCTCTGACCCAGAATTCAATAAAGGTTCATGAGTCGCAGGTGATTAAGTTTCTTAGTCTCCTAAAATTTAGAATGAAGCACTCACATCTTTTCTTCCCATCCCTGATATTAACTTTTTTGAAGAGTTCAGGCCAATTATCTGATAGAATGTTCCATCCACAATTTGGATTATTCTGATTCTGATTATTCTGATTCTTCCCTCTAATCTTCCCTGATTAGATTCAGGTTACGCAGTCTTGGCCAGAAATCTATGTGGTGATATATTGCACTTCTCACTGCATTGTATCAGAAGGCACACAATGTTGGGTTCTTCCACTGCAGCTCATGCTAAGTTTGACCACTTGGTAAAGATGGTGACCACCGGTCATCTCCATTATACAGGTCCATTTTACCCTTTACAATTTGTAAGTAGTAATAATATTAAATAAATTTTATTTAATATTATTTAATAATAATCCTTGCTTGAGTTAATTCTTAAATTGGAGATTGCAAAATGTCAACTTTCTAATTTGCCATTCCTTCTACATTCCTTAGTAGGCATTCTTCTGTAAAGAAGAGTTTTTGTTTGCCAGACCACCTCATTTTCATATCATTGTAGATTCAAGGATTTTTAAAAAAAATTCATGTGTTATAATCCATTACATTATTGTTATTTTCGATGCTGTTATATATGGTATCAAATTTGCCAAGTAGGAAGTTCGTTGTACCAGTTCTGTTTTCTTTTGACATGACCAATTTTTTTTTTTTTTTAAACTGAACCCGGGTCCTTGGCAGTGAAAGCGTGGAGTCCTAAGCACTGGACCGCCAGGGAATTCCCAACATGACCACATTTAGTCTCGAGCATTTCCTTACTTTCTTGCTCAAGGTGTTCTTTCCTTTTCTTCTTTCCTTTTCCTGTTCTTCAGCCTTTTCTCCAAGAGTTCTATTTTCCCTGAAAGGTATTTATGAAGATCTGACTATCAGGGATGATCATTGAGTGTTGTTACTTGTAGCCCTTTTCAGTCAACAGAGCCAAAGAATAGATGTTATTTTTAATCCCAGGTTCCTACATTGTTCAAAAGTCAAAACAATATAAAAGGGATATATATTCGGGGAAGTCTTATTCCCATCCCTAACTCCACTACTTATAGGTCACTTAAAAAATAGTTTCTCGTTTAATCTTCCTGTGTTTCTGTTTGCAAAAGAAAAGTTAGCAGAGATCTATTTGATATACACTAATTTTCTCATTCTTTCTTACATACTCTTGTACATGTAGCTTTTTTTCCCACTTAAAAACGTATCATGGAAATTACCTCAAATTACATCACAGAGAACTTCCTTGTTGCTATAAGTGCTTCACTGTGTAGATGTGTCGTAATTCATTCACCTGGACTTTGAAGGATGGAAATTTAGGTTGTTTCTAAAAGTTTGATATTACAAATAATATTGGAGTGAATAACCCAGTGCAAACATTGGTTTTATATTTGTGGAGGAATCCTCAGGGTAAATTTCTGGAAGTTGAATTGCTTGTATAAATGCGTATGTATTTTATTAGACGGTACTGAATTCCCCTCACTGGAGTTGTAACTTTCCTACTCCCACTACCGTATATGAGTATGCCTATTTTCTACAGCTTCAAACTTGGGTTCTCAATATTTTTTAAAAGTATTGCATGACAGTTTAATCATACTTTTTTTTTGAGTGAAGTTAAGCATCTTTTCATATGTTTAAGGGTCATTTTATTTGTTTTTCTGTGAACTAACCATGTCTCTTGCCCATTTTTCTACTGGATTTGAGTAAATTTTTTTTCTCCTCTCAGTGTTAAGCGTTCTTTATATTTTATGGAAAATAGTTCTCTATTTGTGATATAAATTGCAAATAGTTTCTCCTAGTGTGTAATTTATATTTTGATGCCAGATCTTTTGCCACTGAGAAATCACACACATGCACACATACATATGTATTTTATTTATCAAACTTAATTTATTACTTCTGAATTTGGAAAGCCTTTCCTTATACCCACATTATAAAGGAACCAACCAATGTTTTCTTCTAGTATTTGTATGACTTCTTTTCTTTTTAAAGGCTTTATTTATTTATTTATTTATATCTTGGATCAATTTGGAGTTTATTCTTGTAGAGATATGAAATATGAGTTTAATTTAATTTTACTTGTTTTCAGATTGCTATCCATTTGTCTCACTGCCACTTATTTAAAATTCCACCTTTATCCCAGCGACTTGAGATGCCACTTTGATCTTATTTTAAACTTTCCTGTGTACTTGTTATTTCTGGACCTTTTTTTCCCCTTTGTTCTGCACAATCATGTACCATTACTACACTTTATACAGGTTTTATAGCATGTTTTAATGTTTGTGGGGTTAATCTCCCCTTTTAACCTATTTTCTTTTCCTGAAATTTGTATTGTTATTTTTGCATATTTATTTTCCATGTTCTTAGTCTCAGGAATCTGATGAAAGGAAATAGTCAAAAATGCAGCAGAGAGACTTCCCTCATGGTCCAGTGGTTAGAACTCGGCACTTTCAGTGCTGGGGCCTGGGTTCAATCCTTGGTCCAGGAACTAAGATACCATAGCTGCACAGCACAGCCAAAAAAAAAAAGCAAAAATTCTAATGGGACAACTAGAAATATATCAAGTGCTCTCTTTGGGAAATAATCTAGAACTAAAATCTTACATCTCGTGTTCACTGCAGTAACTGCAGGGTACTAACTAAAGTCTGGCAGTCTTACTGGATTATAAGCAATGTCTTTTAACAGTGTTTAAAACCTAGAGTATATTTTGCCTTGGAAACACATAGATCTGTTAGAGGGAGAGAAAGCCACACATCAATTAGGAAGAAGAATACCCAGATGTTAGCTATTTTTGTTTGTAACTTTTAAAATCACAAGAGCCAGAATAAGGGGGAGTGAACAAAAGTTCACTCAAGAAAATAAAGTTCACTCAAGAAGTGAACAGGGACTTCCCTGGTGGTCCAGTGGTAAACAATCTGCCTTACAATGCAGGGGACTTAGGTTTGATCCCTGGTCAGGGAACTAAGATCCCACATGCCATGGGGCAACTAAGCCCCGTGCCCCTCAGCGAAAGCCCACATGCCTGCAAACTACAGAGCCCACGCACCACAACTAGAGAGAGAAAACCCACACTCCTCAACAAAGATCCCTTGTGCCTCAACGAAGACCTGACGCAGCCAAATAAATAAATAAAAATAATAAATAAATAATTTTAAAAAGAAGTGAACAAAATTGGAACAGGGCTGGAACACACATGCCACCAGCACTGCTGAGGTTGGAGTGGGTAAAGAAAAGGGGAGAGGCTGGGAGTGGCTTCTTTCTCTCTTTCACCTCATTGCTCAGGTACAGTAAGATCAGAAAAAGCAAAGGGCTGTCCGCAACTGGATTTTAATAGCTGGAGCCAAGATTTCTATCAGAGATTGAGAAACATGGGTGAATGGAAACTTGGGGAAAGAGGATTAGGCTGTTAATGTTACCTATACTGACACAACAATCCCTCCATCTGCATTTTTTTTTTTTTTTACTATTTTTATTTTCCCCAACTAAAATAATTTTAATGCTAACGTCCCAGGTTAGAAGGGAGAAATCACCTTTGTTGTAGGTGCTGTGCTATTCCATCGGCTGTGTTTTACTTTCAGTTTTATTTTTTCTCTGCTCCTAGTGTTTACTGAGATTAGGGAAAATGGATATAAAACTTTAGGTATTATCACAGACAACTTAAAGAAATTTAATTTAGAGTTCTTTCATGTTTTCTTCTCAAAATTCAAATCACCAAACAAAAATTCGTCATGAAAAATGCAAAATGAGTAGAAACAAAACTTGTGTTATTAAATGAGATTCTATTCTAGAGGATGTCTCAATGTCCTCCGAAACTGCCCTGCCTTGTCCTGCTCCCAAAGTTTGAGCAGACTGAAATCTCCATTCTTCCTCTGTATTTCCCCTCAGTGAGTCTTAGGCAGAGTGAACATTCATGCTCACTAAATACGCAGACAATTGCAAAACCCAGTCCGCATCCACCCAGAGCCAAGTACACATCTCTGCAGAGTTGAGCATGTTGCCTGTACTGAGTCCTCAGAGAGTTCCTAGCTGCCTGAGAGGCCAATTAGCATAATAATTCAAAGTACAGGCTTCAGAATCTGACAAACTCAGGCTCTGATCACGACTTAAAATCTGCATAACCTTTGATGAGTCATAACCCACCCCCCAGCCAGAATTCCCACAATAAGATAAATCACACACACACACACACACACACACACACACACACACACACACACACACAGAAGTATATATAAAATTTGGCACAATTATCAGCATGTAGTTAAATGTTAAGTAAACAGTAGGCACATTATTATTAGCAAGACAATAAGGCACAGGGCTATAATAATGATGCCATGTACCAGCTGGGAGTAACCCTCAGTTATCAATGCTAAAGATAATGAGAATCCCTGGGGCAGAAACTAGACCACATTCTCCGGAGAGATTTATGGACCCCAGTTACTTAGACCTCTTCCCTCTGGCACCAACGATAAGTCTCTAGGTAACAACTGGCTCATGGTGACCTAAGCATACTGTCACTCCCAAGGAATCATATTTTTTTATCAAAACAAAGCTCTCCTTCAGCCAGTTTGTTTACTTTTCTAAGAATAAACACCTAAAATTTAGATTTCCTCTAATCTTTGTAGTCGGGATGTTTGTGACCTCCATGGGGTAAGAAACCAATATTTTCCATATGGCTAAGTCAACTTTATCCAGACTAGATAAATCCAACCATTGTGTTTGTGTCTGCTTTTATTGCAGATAGAAGAACATAGCCTGTGATGTTTATCTCTTCCTTTATTTTCCTTGAAAGATATGCATACACAATCAATTGGAATCCAAATTAAAACAAAAATTCTGATAAGGATAAAAGACTAATAAGAGTATTGATTATAATCATTTAATCAATTTAATCATTTAAATTTCCTTTATGAAAAAGATACTTGGCTTAGGGAAAAAAAAGGTTGAAATCAAAGTAACACTGTTCTGGCTCCGCCTCTAGCACTGATTATCTATATGATCTCAAATAAGTCATTTATTTTCTTTGGCCCGCAAATCTTCATATGTAATGAGAGAATTAAAGTTTATCTTATCAAAATTCTCTGAGTATGTACATATGCATACAGAAACATGAAATAAATGTAAATATATGTGTATGTATGTTTACATGTGCATTTGCATACCCAGATTCACACCTACATATGCATCTTAGTTTCCCATGAGAAAGCAGATTATAAACAAGGGGGCTGGAATAGGTGATAGGCAATGTCCAGTCCTATGCCGACATCGTCTGTTTCGAGCTTTTTAAAATTTTTTTTTATTGATTTGTTTTTGTTGTTGTTTGTTTGTTTCTAGCTTTTAAAATGCCCATATCTTCATTCCTCCATCCAAGGCAACTGAGAAATGGAAGCTTGTTAGCAGTACAAATTCTCAGGCCTGACCTCGGACTTACTGAATCCGGGGCTGTGGGGAGAGGCTCAGCCATCTGTGTTGCAACCTGCCCTCCGGGTGATTCTGAAGGGCACTAAAAGGTGAGAACCACTGCATTCAAACATTTCCAGGGAAGAACTATATGCTAGAGTCCTAGGCAGAAGTGGAGAGACAGTAATTAAAGGGAAAAAAGCAGAATATTCTACAGAGAACTTGAGTCACAGGTAGTAGGAAGAGTGTTTGGGGAAACAGCAGTGGCAGGCACAGGGGAGCATTATTTTGGGTCATAGGGAACTGACGTGGTAATGAGAACACCGAGCAGAAGCCCAAGCAGCAATAAGGAAGCAGTAGCCACATGCTCCCGTGTTAAATCACTTGTTCTCATGCAGTCATTTCTGCTCCTTTGCGAAGACCCTCTGACTTTAGAACCTTCTTCCTACAGTGGATCGCAAAGGAAGATAATTATCCTGTTTTTACCCATAGCTGTCTCTGACCCCTATAATCATTACTTTAGAAACTTGAGACAGGGAGAGTTAGGCATTCCCAGCCTAACCCTGCTTGTCTTCTGGTCCTTTTCAAAAATTTAAGGTTCTCCTGATTCTAGCATTAATTTTTCCCCTCATTGACAGCTAGGAGCATGTGTATGTTCAGAAAAAGGAAGAAAATTCCTGGAGTTCTAATGGGCTAGGGGTGAACATGCCCAGAGAAAGCTGCAGGGGTGAGAATAAGCCTATAGAATCGACCAGGCAAGAACTCAGCTTGAATGCTGTTTAGGAGGCTGATGGAGAACACGTTGTCATCCAGGACGTTGCCCTGAGAGGGGAATCCCTGGCTTTGCAACTTCCTGGCCAGCGTGAGGGCCACCAGCCGGCTGTAACCTTTCCTGCGATGCTCTGGCAGGGTTTAGCCATGGCACATGGTAGCAAACTGGTCTGTGACAGACCAAGACACGGGGTTCCCCTTGTCATCATGGACACACACTCGGGAAGCAGGAGATGAGGTTGGCAATGTACCAATGACACCGTTCATTGCCGCCCCAAGACCAAGTCCGGTTGAGTAGATAAGCATCAGCAACACAGGTAGGTTAGTCGTGCGGAAGAACTCATTCTCGAAGAAAATGACATGAGAAGAAATACGAACTCGGTATCACGGGACCACAAACAACTACTTCTCTTTATACCGACTCAAACTGAGAAATCATCCTCGAGATAGTGCCTTGCAAATACCAGAATATTTTCAATAAATTAGAATCTGTCACTCACCACTTATAAACATCTTTTAGGGTTTCATTTCGGATAGGACACAACACTCATTATATTAAATTTAAGTCTTTCCTTCGAATTTTATGCCCCTTTGTTATTGTCCTCAGAATAGATGAGGCAAGTATTTCATTTTTCTGTAAAAGAGATCTCAGACTTGATCTTATTAACTCCTGAAACTGCTGACACCCTCTCTGATGGCCTTAAACAAGTCCAGATTCTTGGGCCCCTAATCGTTTCCTTGGTAAAAAATAAACGTTTTAGGATAGAATTTCTATCTTTATGCATCCATGACCAGAAAAAGAAATACAAATTTCTTAATATTCTAGGCATACGTAGATGCTCAAGAAATGCTAGCTCTTCCAGACCTTTCCCTAAAAGGTCTGGAAAAAGGTTTAAAAACCCATGACATTAAGATAAAAAAGAAAAGAAAAAGAAAAGATAAAAATTGGTGCAATTTCTGAGAACTGAGATGGATTACTTAGTTGCAACTCTCTGGGGCTGGTTGTGCTTCCGAATTTGCTTCCACTCTTGAAATTATCAGTGTCCTAAGACCATCCCCACTTAAGAGCCTGGTAACGTCATTCTCACTATGTCCTTCTTTATAAAGAACACTTTTGTGTTTTCTTTCTATTAGTGGTTCTGCAGTGTTAGCTCACATTCCAGGCATTCTGTGGGCTCTGGCACTGGGTCACTCATCTAACAACTAAGCAGGGGGAAAGAATAAATAAATACAAGCAATAACGGGCTCAACAGGCTTTTTCATTTAATTCTTGAAAATAAACTTCAAAACAAAGTCAAAGAAGCCTCAGGCAGAAATGTCACTGCAAATAAAAACACTAACACATGTGTTTCAGGAGTGACAGTGGAGACTATGACCTTGTATGTGAAGGGCAGATATCCAAAATAAGGTGTCCAAATTTGGGTAATGATGTAGGTGTTAAAGACAAACTGTGGGACTTCCATGGTGGTGCAGTTAATAAGAATCCGCCTCCCAATGCGGGTTCGAGCCCTGGTCCGGGAAGATCCCACATGCCGCGGAGTAACTAAGCCCGTGCACCACAGCTACTGAGCCTGCGCTCTAGAGCCCGCGAGCCACAACTACTGAGCCCACGTGCCACAACTACTGCAGCCCGCGTGCTGCAACTACTGAAGCCCCTGTGCCTAGAGCCCGTGCTCCACAACAAGAGAAGCCACCACAATGAGAAGCCCATGCACAACAAAGAGTAGACCTGCTCGCTGCAACTAGAGAAAGCCCGCATGCAGCAACGAAGACCCAACACAGCCAAAAATAAATAAAAATTTTAAAAATTTATTAAAAAGAAACAGACAAACTGTCTAACTTCCTATGCAGAAATAAATCTGATTTTAAAAAGCCTCACTGGGGATCGAGGAAAATTTAAAACAACATCTCAGGGACAGGACAGTAAACAGACTGTGGGAAACTCTAAAACTCTAAAGGACAAACAGCCTGACCTTTTTTACTTCCTAGCTCTATCACCACTTACTATTTGAGTGATCTTAAAACAAAGTTACTTAGCTTCCTTTGTCTCTGATTATGCAGGATGGGAATAACAGTGATTTGCTATGAAGTTTAATCCCCATAGGGTTGTTATTAGGATTAAACATTGGTATAAATGCATGTGTACATGTAATGGGCTTAGAATAGTGCCTGGCATATAGCACATATCAATAAATATCAGCCATTTTAACCATTGTTATTTTTGTTATACAGCACTGTCATTCCATTTGAAAACTTACCTTAATTTTAAGGACCTCCTTGGGGGTGGAAATGGGTAAAACTGGCTAAGGCACATTTGTTTCTGTTAGTTAAAAAAGGAATAAAGTCTATGTAAAAAAAGTACTCTATGGTAGTTTTATTGTATTTGGAAAACGTCCCTCCTTCATCTTCCTCTTTGTCCAATTTTAACAAGTATAACCAGTCTTTGGATATGGTTGCTACAAACAGCTGTCACTTTAATAAGGAGACAAACACCTAAGGCAAGAGAAAGTGGTTGTGTGGTGGTCAAGTGGGGAGAAATACATTCAAGGGTAGCAACTCTTAATGAGAAAACTAGTTAGAACAGAAAAATGTATCAGTCACTTAGGACAGAATAAAGCACAAATGGGAAATTTGAATTTCTCTCTGCTTTTGCTTTCCTTCTTTCCTCTCTCTTCCTTAAAGCTGAATTTCTTGACAATGAATGAAACCTGAGAGGATTTAGGATACTTCTGTTTGGAAACTAAGCCAACCTAAATGATTCAAATATTAATGTTGACAGGTGCACCTGCATTTATTTCTGGTAAATAGAGAATGCCAAGAAATTCTGTCCAAATGAAAGAAAGTAAATCCCTTAATTTTAGGTTGCTGGGCAGGTGTCTCATATTTAAGCAAAACCTGTTTGTTAAACATATGCCCAACGGAAAGCTGGAGAATGGTAGAACCCATATAATATAATAATTTTAAATGACTGACAGTAAACTGTGTTTCTGTAACATCTGTACAGGCTGCCTTCCCCCCCGCCAAATTACAACATTTTCCCTCCTTCCTTCAGCAGCATTATTGGGGACCCATTTTCCTGTATGTTCAGCGACTTTCCCTTTCAGCCTTTTTCAATCTTTTCCAATCTGATAGGTGAAAAAGTTTTGCTGTTTTAATTTGCATTTACATGATTATTTTAAGGTTGAAAATCTTTCAAGTACTTACTGGCCATTTATGTATTTTCTTCTGAGAATTGTCCATTTTCCTATTGGTATTTAATCTATTTTTTACTGGTATTTTAGAGCTCTTTATGAATAAAGATATTATTTTTGTTTTATATATGCTACAGATATTTTTCAGTCTGTGCTGTGTCTTTGGCTTGGTTTTTTAATTTTTATTTTAAAAAGTTCAGTTTTATGTAATGATCTATTAATTTTTTTTCTTTATGGTTTTGTCTCTGTTTATATGCATAATACAGGCATACCTCAGAGATACTGCAGGTTCAGTTCCAGACCACCACAATAAAGCAAATCTTGCAACAATTTTTTGGCTTCACAGTGAATATGAAAGTTTCGTGTACATTGTACTGTAGTCTACTAAGTGTACAACAGTATTATATCTTAAAAAACGTATATACCTTAATTAAAAAATAATGGTGTTGGAAAAATGGCATCAATAGACTTGCTCAAAACAGGGTGGCCACAAACCTTCAGTATGTAAAAAACACAGCATCTGCGAAATGCAATAAAGTGAAGTACTACAAAACAAGTATGACTGTCGGGCTTTATCTACACTGACATCAGTTATTTATTCATAAATTCTATTCAGTTTCTATTTTTCTATTTAATTTTATTTATTTTGAATCTATTCTGTCATAAAGTAGGAATATTTACCACCACCCTCCACCGCCATCCCCAGTGCGGTTGGTTCGCTAGCTTTCTCAAGACCATTTATTGAATAATTTATTTTCTCTACATTTTATTTGATATTCTATCTTTATTACAAGCCACATTTTTACACCATATAGGCTCCATTCCAAAATATTTATCTTTTAGAATTTAAAGTTTCTGGCATGGGCACTTATCAGTCACCGGAGAGAAGGTGTATGATAGTTGGCATGGCCTGTGTATGTGAGAATTTAGACAGATGAGGATACTACATAAGATGACCATCTGAATTACTGGGACCTTTTGCAGTTGAATTTCAATTTTATTTGGGTCTGTAATTAACTCTTAAATTCTTCACAAAGAGTATACCACAATTCAACCTTTGAAGAAAATATTGTGTATGTTGCCTGCTACCTGCCAGAAGATACTGTACGTCTCTCAAAATTAGATCATGTACTTTTCAAAGCTACAAGAGGGTAGTATGACCAGTTTATGCATGGTAGAGAACTACCCCTCAGCAACAGTGGTATTCCTGTTGACTTTCAATCAGCTGTTAAACAGATGTTCTGAGGGAAACAGCAGACTTAATGTAACTCCTTCATCCCCACCAAAAGCGATTATAAATGTCATGGTTAATGATAAAAGTGATTTGGGGCTCTACTTGCCAGTCTAAAAACACAAGGGTTTTTAAGTTTTAAGACATGTTGTGAAACCTTTTTCCTTTAGTTGCTTTGCCTGGCATGTAGCAGACAGTCCAAAGTATATACTGTAATGTTCTCTTTAAATGCTGCACTATAGGTTTCCTTTCTCGAAGACTTTATTTCCCTTAAGATCCATTAAGGTCCTTTTTGACCATTATTTCCTAAGATCTTTTTTTTGACGCTTTTGCTGAGCTGCCCAGGGTTCCCCATGACGTGTGGTCTCCCTCACTGCAGTGAGCACTAAATCCAACTTATTTAACTGAAGCTGTCTTCCTGGTGGTCTCAGCCTGGAGGGCATTAACAAAATTATAGCACCCTCTAAATTAACTGACAAAACATTCTAGGTTAGACAGAAAAGTAATTAAATTACAGTTATTTTATTTTATAAACAGATAAAAGCAACCCAGACAATATACTGTGGTTGGTTAAAAATGATTTTTAATATATTTAAGTGATAATTTCTTCACGTGTATATGCTTATTATCGCAATGAGAAAAGATTTAGAAAGAAGGGATTTTTTTTTGGTTTGGTGTTTATTTTAAGGGAATAAATGAACTTGGGTTCGTTTTTAACAATTTTATGAAATAAAGGTATGCTCTGATGAGAGTAGAAAATAAATATTCAACATCTACTCACTAACCTAACCAAAGAAATAAAATGTTCATGCTACCTCTAAAGTTAAAGACACCTGGCAGATATTAATTATGCCACAAAAAGTCTAGGGAGTTACGTAAAAGAGCAAAGGCATTTGGGGACTTCTAGAGTTCCACATGACCAGACAGAAAATGCAAGTCATCAGCTAAAAAACAATACTGATACCAAACACTTACATGTTTATGTGCTAGGCACTATAAACACTTTACATATGTTAAGTCACAGTATCATATTTCCTCTGCACTAACCAATAAATGAACTCTATTCAGCCATTATAAACCATCAGATTGTGGCTGTTCTCATTTTAGGGTTTAAGGCAAATAACTGGAAATACAGCAACATAAATGTGAGTTCCTAGATGTGGGAATTGATAAAAACAGTTTTCAAGGCCTACATTAGATGTATACAGGTTAATGGTAGATTTATAGAGGTTAATTTTAAAGTGCATATTACGAGAATCCTGAAGAAGCCTCAGCCCCGGCAATATCACGTAGAATAACATTTTTACAAATTCGTAAACATTAAATTCATATGGAACAATCTACAAACAAAACAAAACAATAAACTCTTTAAGAGGCATCCAGTCTTTTATAGACTTCTTCAATGAAAGTTAACATGTTTTTCATCTGGGGTGAATTATGGAGAACATCTAAGTCCTTCAGAAGAGCGTTCTGGTTTGGAATTAGCATCAAAATTTCTTTCTGTGAGCATGACAATAATTCATTTTTTAAATTTTATTTTTTTGATAATCAATATTAACATTATATTAGCTTCAGGCAGACGGCATAATGATTTGACATTTGTATACACTGCAAAATGATCACCACAGTAAGTCTAGTTAACATCTATCACCAAACACAGTTACAAGCTTTTTCTTCCTTGTGATGAGAACTTTTAGATCTACTCTCTTAGCAACTTCCAAATATACAATACAGTATTAACTCTAGTCACCATTCTGTCCATTACATCCCCATGACTTATTTATAAATAACTGGAAGTGTGTACCTTTTGACCACCTTTACCCATATAATTAGTTTTTAACCTTTCATTATGAAAAATGTTATATGTATGTTATTTAGAGAGAATGGTATAATAAACCTCATATAATCTTCACTCAGTTTCAATTATCATCAACTCACTGCCATTCTACTTTTAAATCTATGGTATTCTGTTTTCCCTCTGCCCATTCCCATTCCTTTCACCCTAGGTAGATTTGAGACAGGAAAATTTTGTTACTTTCTGGGGAAACGTAAAGCCTTTCTACCACTGTAAACACTTACACTATAATACCTATGGGAGTCCTTTGCAAAGGTAAGTTAGCATTGTGCTGTGTACACCCAAATGGGACACAGCACTGTCTTAGGAAAAGCTGCACATGCCATTATCAGAAGCACAAACAAAAGCAGCTGTCAGGATCTGCTTCCAGAAACCCGTCCTACAGCCATGACTGCACAAATGTGTAAAGATATATGCGCAAGGATGTTCCTAGTATTACCTGTAGTAGCAAAAATTATTTATTTCCATCATTTTCACAAATTACTACATTATGGCACATCCATACAATGGAATGCTATACCGCTATTGACAAGAATGATTATACTTATACACTTATATGTATAATGATTACACATATATACAATTCGTAACTGGTGATGCAGTTAATATGGTAAATTGGTACTTACCTGAAGTATGGGTGCTTTGAGACTCTTCTGAGAAAGTTCGGGAAGAGAGAGTACCTCACTATCTATTTGAAACATCTAAAGTAGAAAAAGAAAGCTACAGATTATTTCATAAAGCTAGATTATTTCAAAAGGCTGACTTCTCTTATTACACTCAAAAGCTGTCTGGGTAGAATCTAACCATGAAAAATTATATCCAGATTCTAGCGATACTTTTTTTTTAAACAATTACCTGTTTTACCTTCCTTTCCTCTTCTTCTACCTCACTTCTCAGAACATGAACTTTGTTCTTTAGGCTGTGAATATCCCCAGTCATTGACTCTACGGTGTCCACTATTTTATCTGTTTCTTCCTGCATCAGAAAGAGAAAGCTAATATTTTAAATTAAATATACTATTAAATGAAACCCAAACAGCTATTAATATATACATACATATTTTAAAAACACCTTATATATTGAAACACTTCTGGAAGAAACTGATAATTTTTCTTTCAGAAAACAGACTCCCTAGAAATTGATTTACCAATGGAACAAAGATGTATGTGAAGCTTTCCTCAAAAACTTACCAAAACTGCGGGCATCAGATATCCTGGAAGACCTGTGTGAATCTAGCAGAGCCCAAGGACTGATGGCAACAGGTACAGCATTCCTTAAGCGGTATGTAACAGCAGAGAAACTCTAACTTTAATTTAGGAACATCTGAGTGCTATTTTCATTTGCCAAAAGAAAGAAATGCTGAACATTAGGGCAGAGATAGTAATAGAAAATGAGTGGCAGTTTCCCACCTAAAAAAAATATATATATCTTATGGGGGAAAACAAAGAGAAAATAAGAAATGAATGAAATGAGTATAATGATACCAGAGGTGTACGGATTGCAGGCCACACATAGAGTTAGCCAGCTTCCAGGTTTCTAAATGGTATTAAGTACTGCACTGCTTTCAAATCTAGTCCTAGCAACAGCCAAGGATAGCACTGCCCCTGGGGATCAGGGAACAAGTAAAGAAGCCACACAGAAGTCATACAGAAATAATAACTCTTAAATCCTGCGGAGCGATATGGCTGATACTTACATCTACATCATTCTCCAAATACTGGAAGCCGAATTTTTACCGTCAACTACAGTAATTTTCCTCAACAAATATATTATGGCTTCTAGTAACCATTAAAAAGGGTACCTGCAGAGGTCTGCAACTGCCCATAGGCTGTTTTTGATCAGTCCAAGAGCTATGAATGGTTTTTACATTTCTAAAGGATGGTTAAAAAACAAAACAAGACTATGCGACAAAGACCATACATGGCTCACAAAGAGTAAAATGTTTATCACCTGGCCCTTATAGGAATAGTGTGCTAATCCCTGAGTACCCAAGACTTTGGGTCTGTGAGCTACACTTATTAAACCAAATAAGGTCACATTTATGGGTTCCAGGCATTAGGACTTAGACATATCTTTTGGTGGGCGACCATTCAACACACTACAGAAGGGAATGAATAATAGCACTGAATAAAGGAAAGGGTTAATGTAATAAGAACTAAAATTTTTCAGTATAATTAAAAAAATTAATTTTGTATAATTAAAAAAATTAATTTTGTTCCATTGCTTTGGTTATCTTCTTTGGGTATTCATACCATACCCATGCTGTGTCTTTTTTGCCAAACTTTTATATTTGTCACTTTTTCTCAATACCTTAAAAAAATGTCATTCTTTCTTTTTGAGTCTTAAAATTTTCTCCTTACTTTACCTTTTATTTAAGTATTATTTGTTCTGTTCATTTGCTTATTGCTCCTTCTAATTTAGTCTGCATTACTAAAAGTTTTTTTTCCTTTAGCTCTAATTCTTTCCTGAATTCCATAGCTTCATTTTTTATTATTTCTAATATTTATGACTTTTTTCATACCTTCTATTCTTTTTCTAAATTTCTTTCAGCTCACTTGGGAAATTAGGTTAGCATTCATCTGTTTTGTGAACACATATTTTTGGCATGCTTTTGTTGTCTGTAGAAATGTTACTTTTTGTCCTTCTTCTAATATTTTCTTATGTTAACTCTGGTTGTGAGATCCAGAGAGATTAAAAACTATGCCCCAGGGCTTCCCTGGTGGTGCAGTGGTTAAGAATCTGCCTGCCAATGCAGGGGACACGGGTTCCAGCCCTGGTCCAGGAAGATCCCACATGCCGCGGAGCAACTAAGCCCGTGTGCCACAACTACTGAGCCTGTGCTCTAGAGCCTGTGAGCCACAACTACTGAGCCTGCGTGCCACAACTACTGAAGCCCGCACACCTAGAGTCCATGCTCTGCAACAAAAGAAGCCACCACAATGAGAAGCCCGCGCACTGCAATGAAGAGTAGCCCCCGCTCACTGCAACTAGAGAGAGCCGGCGCACAGCAATGAAGAACCAATGCAGCCAAAAGTAAAAAATTAATTAATTAATTAATTAAATGAATTAAAAAGCAAACAAAAAAAACTATGCCCCAGCAGGTCGTATACCATCTTCTCGGTATCTCTAAAAGACTTTGTTCACCACTGCCTTTCCCTAGCACCAGCAGTGAGAGTTCAATGAATGTGTCCTTGTTGCATGAACACAACTTCTCTTACTGATACAGGTTTTGGAAGGTCATCACCAGCAGTAACTCTAGGCTGCAGTGCGAAAAAGCCATTCTAAGTAAGGCACATTGGACAGATAAAACCTACAAACTCCTAGTTCAAAGACTCTTATGCCAATGAAGAACTCTTATGCCCAAAATGCCAACAGTGCTTCAACTGAGTAACTGACTGTCAAGCAAACATTAGACTGTTGTGATGTTATAAGAAATATACCTTTGATTTTCATCCCTGATTCCTGGCACAGAGCTTCCAAATCCTTGGCATTTTCTGAATGACAGAAGTGGGAGGAGCACTTTTTGTGATTCATAATAAGCCCCTTTCAACCACACCTGAATTTATGCTAATGAATAACTCATAGAGGATGGAGGCTGGTTGCCGAGCAACCAAAATCCTGTGATCAGAGGGCTGGAACTTTCAGCCTGGATCCTTGATCTCTGAGAAGGGGAGAGGGCCTGGAGATTTAGTTAATAATAGATATGCCTACATGCTGAGGCTTCCATAAAAACTCTAAATTACTGGATTCAGACAGCTTCTAGATTGGCGAACACATGGAGGTGCTTGAACAGGCATGGGAGTTCCGTGCCCCTTCCCATATACCTTGCCCTATGCATCTCTTCCCTCTGGCTGTTCCTGAGTTGTATCCTTGATAATAAACCTGTAATAGTAAATAAAGTGCTTTCCTGAGTTCTGTGAGCTGTTCTAGCAAATTATCAAACCGGAGGAGGAGGTCATGGGAAGCCCCGATTTATACTTGGTTGGTCAGAAGTGCAGGAGGCTTGGCCTTGCACTGGCATCTGAAGTGGGGGCAGTTCTGTGGGACTGAGCCCTTAACCTGTGGGGTCTGTGCTAACTCCAGGTAGTTAGTGTTAGAAATGAATTGTAGGACACCCAGTTGGTTTCCACAGAGAAGTGGAGAATTGCTTGGTATGAAAACCCCACAAATTTAGTGTCAGAAGTGTTGCGAGTATAGAAAAACAGTTTTTTCCATTTAAGTCTATTTATGCTTTTGGCACACGGAGATCCAGTTTTAGGTGTAAAAGACAAATGCCTCCCAGCGTTACAAAAATCACACTATCATTTACTGTCTCTGATTAAAGACTATTTACTATCTCTGATTTAGTACTTTATGCAAATATTAAATGTTAAAATAACATTTACCATTATTATACTTTAAAACCTTTTAAAATAACCTTTAAAAAAAGTCAAACTCATAGAATCAGAGAGTACAGAAGTGGTTGCCAGGTGCTGGGGGCGGGTGGGGGAAATAGGGAGAAGTTAGTAAAGGATACAAACTTGCAGCTAAAATGAATAAGGTTTGCGGATCTAATATAAAACATGGTGACTATAACTGATATTACATAACTGAAATCTGTATTATATAATTGAAACAGAGTAGAACTTAAATGGTCTTACAAAAAAAAAAGTGAGATGACAAGGGAAATTAACTAGATGGGGGAAATCCTTTCACAATGTATAGTTATATCAAATAACCATGATGTACACTTTAAATATCTTACAATTTTGTCAATTATATCTTAGACAAAGCTGAAATTTAAAAAATAACCCATATTAATGTTATCCAACTGTTCATTAACTGGGGGAGCTAGTGTCAGTACTGAAAATATACTCTTGCAAAGTAGTAACACTGGGATGAAAGTTAAATTCAATTGCATACAATGAAGAAAGTGAGGCAACCACTAAAAAATACCACTCTATAAATTTAGAATATATGTAGAGCTGTTGCTCACAAATAAATCCTTTCATTGTTATTCTCAATCATATGGAAAATCTGGAATGACCTATTTGTGAATGGTGAGTTATTAGAAATCATTGGGGATGCATTCCTTGCTTAAACTACCACCACCTCGTATTTACTAACAAAGGTTAACAAACTTACTGCTTTACAAAGTTGAGTTGCTAACAAAGACCATATCTACAAACTACTTCAAAATGGCAAATGGATATATGGTCCAATCTGTTTTAGTTTTAATAATTATTTAATAAGCCCCCGAGGCTGCTTTTCTTAATTGTTCAAGTATCTACTAATTAAAAGCCTGCAGTTTATCATGACAGCTAATATTATCTCCCACTATCTTCTACAGAATAATGATTAAGAATCACTTGCCCTGAAATCGGACTAATAGGTTTGCATCATAACTGTGAGCACTCTAAGGTTCAGCTAGAAATGCCAATATGTCTCTTTTGCACACTTGTAAAATGTGAAATATAGCACAGGTCTCTTTAAGTCATTAAGGGCTATAACTGTAAAGTGCTTTGAACAGTGACTAGAACATAGAAGGCCCTCATTACATGTTATCTATAATGATTAAAAAACAGTAATGATGATGATTGTGTTCTTCTTGCCAATAAAGTAGCAGATACAGGACAGAAAAACTAATATAATGTGTTTTGAAATGCTACAGCATTTAGTGATGAATTCCTATAATCTGATATTTAAAGTCTGATGAAAAAAATAAGACTGCTACTTAATTACAAATATATTAGAAATAGTCTTAATTTTAGAGGCCCAAAGTTCAGGCAAAGTTTTTGCTTTGTTAAAAATAAAAGTTAATGAAAAACCTGGTCCAAGATCTAGTATTTGTTATTAGAAGAATATCATGACAATTTAAAAAACTTTTTGGTCTTTTCCCCCTTCCCCTCTAAAGAACTCCCTGTTCAAACTTCATACCTGCAATAATGCCAGACCCTCTTCATTAGCTCTGTGCTGTGTCCTTTCCATTTTCAGTAGACTTGACACATGAGTTAAATCTTGCTGCTTTTTGGGAGGGACTTTCAGGGTTTCACACAGTTGCAGCAATCTTACGGATAGAATAAAAACATAACTTTATTTTTGAGTACCATTAGTATCATTTTTGTTTTTTTGTTTGAAATACTGTCATCCTCTTTTTTCTTCCCTCATACTCCCAAGGGCTGTAATGTTCTTTTTTTTTTAAATAAAAATTTATTTATTTTATTTATTTATTTTTGGCTGCGTTGGGTCTTCATTGCTGCACGCCAGCTTTCTCTAGTTGTGGTGAGCAGGGGCTTCTTTTGTTGTGGAGCACTGGCTCTAGGCACGCGGGCTTCAGTAGTTGTGGCACGTGGGCTCTAGAGCACAGGCTCAGTAGTTGCGGCGCACGGGCTTAGTTGCTCTGCAGCATGTGGGATCTTCCCGGACCAGGGCTCAAACCCGTGTTCCCTGCATTGGCAGGCGGATTCTTAACCACTGCGCCACCAAGGAAGCCCTGTAATGTTCTTTTATTAACAGTGGCTAATCTTAGCAATAAGTCACCCCCGCAAATTCCTGACAAATCATCATTTAACCTTTCAATTATATTTCAATCATTTTTTAATTGCATAACTGTATTACCTTTTCTTTAGGAAGTTCAGATGATATTGAATTTTTTCATTTTCTCTAATACTGTTACTCAAAATTGCTCTAGAAGAGAAAAAATAGGGAATGAATAAATATTAGTTTGAAACATAACTAGTATAATCTGTTTACTTTTTCTCTCTGATATCTTTCAAGTACCCCTTTTTACTAGCCAGGCAGAATCAATCACTTTTTCTTTTATGTTAAATATATTTAAAGCAGAGGAATAATCTAAGTTTTTTTTTATCACATTATATTGTTGTAATTAATTTATAGGCCTGACTCTTCTGATAGATTTCAGCTCCCTGATGGCAGAATCCTGTCTCTGTATTCCTTTTGGCATGTTAGCTTCCACATAAAGTGTTAATTTGAGCTAACGTCTTCCTAAAGTATCCCTCACCAGAAAAAGTTGTAGATAGCAGATCAAGCAAAGATTTCAATTTTATTCCACTGATGAAATTCCAAGTTTCTGAAATTAATAAAGACATTTTTGCTGAATGCTAAGGCCATCAAGAGACATTAAATAAATCTTCTTGCAAAAGAGAAAAACACCCTATCACCATAAAGTAGATAATAACATTTAAAAGGATACTGTCTATAGGAAACATATAAGCAGAAATAAAAAGAGTGAAATGGAAAAAAATTTCATACTCACATTATTACTGATTCCATCATAGTTTGCAAATGTTCTCTGCTACTCTTCGAAAGAGGTTGCCAGGTTTTTCTCTTGTGGGTTGCGATCTTTACCTGTTTTAGATTAGCATGCTTTGCTTGTCCTGTCACCGGTGAAAGAAGAGACTCTGGTTTTTCTAGAAGTTTGTATGTTTTTACTTAAAAAGTGATTCAAATATAAATTTATCTAAAAGAGCTAATGGAATTATCAGAACCAATACTATGAAGCTGTATAAACTATTTAATTTCCTTTTTATTGCATAGCCATAACAGGCCAGGTGTTGAATATGAATATGCTATTGTTATGTTAACTAAAATACTATTAAGTGATATTGCGGATACAAACTCAAGACAATCTTAAGTAAAGAACCAAGCTACAACTATTAGGATTCAACACAAAAGTCTGGTTCTCAGAAATGACCTGAATTAAAGGGCTTCATTGAGAAGACTAGAAAATGATTTCTGCCAAATGTTGGATGGCAACTGAAACAAAGGAGATTAACCAAACCACAAACAGATAATCAGTGTCTACTAGGTTGTTGATATTATTCTACTTATAAAAAATAAACAAAGGGGCTTCCCTGGTGGCGCAGTGGTTGAGAGTCCGCCTGCCAATGCAGGAGACAAGGGTTTGTGCCCCGGTCCGGGAAGATCCCACATGCCGCGGAGCGGCTAGGCCTGTGAGCCATGGCCACTGAGCCTGTGCGTCCAGAGCCTGTGCACCGCAACGGGAGAGGCCACAACAGTGAGAGGCCCGCGTACCGCAAAAAAAATTTAAAAAAATAAAAAAATAAACAAAGGAGGTACACTATTGGCTCACATGAAGATTAGTTTTGGAGAGAAGGGAGATTAAATAATTACATTTCAGGTATGCAAAGCATTACAAAAGAAAAAGTCCAGTGCACTATGGAAGTATAAAACCGGAGGACCTAACTTGGTCTAGGGTGAGGAGAGGTAGAAAATTCTTCCATGCTGAAGTGATGTTTAAGTAAAGATGACTATTCCAAACTAATTTACTCCAGACAAACTTAGTGGTTCCAATCTAATCTAAATAGTGGTGGCAAAAGAGAAGCATATTTGTCTCAAAGAGAAGTCAGTAGGTGTGTCTGTATATCACAAATCAGTAATAATTCAGACTGGGGTACACTTTGAATTTCTCTTGCTCCTTTCAACTTAGAGCCCTACACAGTATTTTGCTACAGGTGGTAAGTAAAATTTCAGTTGACCAAAAGAACTGACCAACCAGTACTACTTATTCTTGTAAAAATAAGAATGTAACTGTTTATTACTGTCTTTTGCTTATGCAGAACTCATAAACAAGATGCTGAGAATTTTTTCATAAATATAGATAGCTTGGGAAAGATAGGTTAAACAAGACATAGAAAAGGAATACCTTCAGAAGACAGGTGTTTTGGATGACTTTTATTTTTTTTCGCTGTGTTTCTAACCTAGAGGGAAAAACACATGTGCATGCACAAAGAATTAAACATTAGACGAAAAGATACTGCTATTGCAATAGATTTGTCATGTATGTTGGAGAGAATTCATATATCTTCTGGCAAGACAGAAAAAAAGTATATTGCTACTTCTAATGAAAAAGGATGTGTATTTATCACAAGCAGAGGATATACTAAAGCAATTCCTGAACAATGGTGATAAAGTATAATAGAATTTCATATGGTGTCAAAGAATGTTTTAAAGAAATCATACTCATCTTGCCTGTGAAATGGTGTTATATACTTTTCCTGAAAAACAAATATAGGCATTGTCTAATACAGGGTAAATAGAGAAAAAAATGTTGATTATTTCTTTTATGGTAGGAAGAAGCTAATTCCTCCGAAACTAATTTTTCTCTATGTTAATAAAAATCTCCTCCACCAATTGACAGATTCTCTTGTCTTTTAACATATGAATGCCATAGAATCTGTATACTATATTCCCAGTCTTCCTATTTAAACACCTTAGCAATGCCCCATCGCACTTCTTCCCTAAAGAATTCTCTGATCAATATCTTTAGAAATTGAGGTAAACAATTTTTATGTGAGAACTTTTACAACCCATGTTGCAACAGCTCCCATATAACAATATATGTGGAATATGAATTACTATAATTTGTAGTAAAGCTGACCTTTAGTCTTCACATACTCCTTTACATAGAACAGATACTTCTAATCAGAGTCCTGAATGATAAACTTGATATTTCATTACCTCTTTCTCTGATAACTCCGCTTCTTCATTATCAATTTTTCTTTTTGGATTTCTTTTTAAATGTTGAGACCTTTTCTTAGAAGGATTTGCTTTGCTAGACATCTTGATGTAAACAGAACAACTATAACAGTGCTTCAAAATGTCTGTAAAGATAAAAAGAACACTAAAGACTTGTTTTATTAAAAACATTTTGTTAAAAAGACTACGTATAAATGTTCCAAATTTGCCTGTAAAAAAAAAAATCATAAAGAAAGTTTTGGGATAGTACTGTGTGTTTTTAAAACATTTAAATATATTTTAAAACAAATAACATTGGTTCTCATTAGAGTAAAGATATTTAATTCAATTTCATTCCTAAAAATTTCTTCCATTTGTATGGCAATAAAAAATCTTATATAAAAACACTTTTACACCTCTTTATACTCCCCCATACAATAACGTTATCTCTATATTTAAATCCAAGAAAATGGAAATATATAGTGCTAAGTTATTTTACTCTGGTCACAGATAATGTCAACTCAAAGAATAACATTCAGGCCTTCTTATTTTAGGCTTAACGGATTTATCATTCAACTTAACGTCAAAGATGGGAGACGATAATTTTTAGGATTATACCATGAATCTACGTTGTAGAAATTAATGTGGTAAATTCACTCATAAGGAATTAAGAATTAAAAAGTTAAGTTTTAACTTTTACTGGGTTATGTGCATTTTAACAAAAGCACAGAAGTATACTGATTACTCTGTCTTCTCACACATTACAAAACAGGCACTGGAGTGGGGATGAGAATGTTAATGACAAAATTTAGAATAATTCCTTTTCCCCATTTAATAGTTCTTTATCACCAAACTCATTTCTGCTAAAAGAAACAGAGGGATAAAATATATACTGCTGCATTAGATCATAAAGAGCAGATAGCTAAGAAATTACGTACACGTTTGGTATAGTACACGTGAACACAAACCCACATACACACACACGTGTGGTGTGTACATTATATATACATATTTTTCTAGACATATATAGTTAGATATATAGAGAAACCAGTCACCATTCCTTTTCTAAAAATTCAGAGTTTATCACATTACTACAATTTAAATATACATGCAGATTTAGAGACAAACAATAAAGTGGGTACTCTGGATAAATCTATTCTCTCAAATTTTAAAAGGAAAAGTTCAAGCTTTTCTTTTTCCCGTAAGACAAAAATAGTGGGAAAGAAAGAATTAACTGAAAGATCACAAACCATACTTGGAGACTACATGTCAGATCAGTTACAAAAAGCAGTGGAAGCTAAAATACACTTTACCCTGCTTTTGAACAATGTGGTACCTTGTTCTACACCCAGTTTCCTCTGTTGCATTCCTGAAATGTCAAATTCTCTCAACTTGACATCCATGCCATATACTTCCCCTACTTAAAAACCAATCCATATGAGAGTTTTGCTTGTGGACCTCTCCTGGAAGGACTGCCATGTACAGTACAGTTGTTCACTGAAGAGCATCCAGGTGAGAGAACAATTGAAGGCTGAGATTTAGTCCTCATTCCATTTAGGAGACTAAAAATGGTGCAAATTCCTTCTCACTCTTGTTATTGAGAGATGAAGTATATGTCCCCTTGTCTTAAATCTTACAGACTGTGCAGCGGTTTGAGCAGTAGAATATGGTGGAAATGATTCTGTACCAGTTTCCTGGCCCAAATATGAGGAGACTAGCAGCTGCAACTTCCCCTTGCTTGGAATATTTGCTCTTGAAACCCAGCTAGCACTCTATGAGGAAGGCCAACACGGAGAGGAACTAAAGACCCAGGCAAAAGCCCCAGCTGAACTCCCAACCAATAACTAACACCAACGATTGCCAGCCTTGCGCATGTACCTGAGCCAATACACTGCAGCTGACACTGCGTGGAAACAACCCTACCAAGTTGTTTCCAATCCCAAATTTTGGAACAAGATAGGTAATTTTTTTTAATTAAAAAAGAAAAATCCTTCCGTAATACCTACCTTATAACATCCAAACTCTTTACCATAACATTTATAGTCCTTAACAATCTAGACCTGCCAAGCTTTCCATACTTCTCTCCCGCTACTCCTCAACTGCATCTCCCTCTCCAGAAAGACTGGATTTCCGGAACACACTTTGAGTAGTGCACATACTCTACCCGAGCTGCTCTCTCCTGTCTGTGCCCAACCTCCTCCCAGATCATGAGCCACCTGCACCTGAAAGCCTTCCTAACTACTCCACCTCGACGCTCTCTAAAAGTCTGTGGGCTCTTACGGTCTCTTTCATTTGGCACTTATTTATAGCTTGGTTTTGTTCATCGTTTTTCTTGATATTCTTTATTCAGTAACATGTAATTCAGTGCTACTCCAAATTTGATTTACAAACTGTTTGTTACAGTCTTTTAAAGTACAGACATTAAAAGTATTCATTTAGAAACTTTTATGGCAATTTGACAACAATTTTATATATGTTAGATCTGGCCAAAAAATAACTGGCTTTGTTTTTTCTTTTTGTTTAATTTTTCTAATAATTCATAAAAAAAGACTTTCTTTTTTAGAGAAGTTCTACGTTAACAGAAAAATTCAGCAGAAAGTACAAAATTCGAGCATACCCCCCCTTCCCTACTATCAACATTCCATACCAGAGCAGTGCATTTGCCACAGTCCCTGAACCGACATTGACACATCCTATCACCCAAAGTCTATGGTTTACATTAGGGCTCATTCATGGGTTTGGCTAGTATTCAGTTTTTTAAAAATTGTATTTTACAAAAGTATCAGTTGTGACTGATTAAAAATTAAAAAAAAAAAATTGGTCCTTTACCACAGACAGTCTGAAAAGCTCTGTTTTCACTGATACCTACTTGAGGTAATTAGCCATAGTGCCGAAAGTTCCTCCACCTCAGCACTATTAACATTTTGCATGGGATAGTTCTTTGTTATGGGGGCTGCCCTAGGCACTGTGGGATGTTTAGCTACATTCTTGATCTCTACCCACTAGATGCCAGGAGCCCCTCCCACTCCTCCAAGTTGTGACAACCAAAATTGTCTCCAGACTTTATCAAATATCCGCTGGTGCAAAACTGCCCGAGGTTGAGAACCACTGCCAAGAGCCAGCCGGGGATGAGGACAAATTGTCCAGGTTCCAAATCCCAGCTCTGTCATTTAACTAGCTGTATAGCCTTGGGGAACTAAATTTGCTCACTTTCCCCACGGCTAGAAGTATCAATATCAAAGGCTTTGTAAAGCTAAAAGGTTGTACAGAATACATAAAGTGCCTAGAACTTGGGACATAGTAAGAACTCAATAAATAAAATAATCTACTGTTACCATTGGGCTAGTTGTAGCATATACAAAAAGGAAGAGTAAACTTTGGCCTGTTTTGGATCCACAGGAAACCACAGGCTAGTGGTAGTAGCTAGAGACATATGAAAACAATTCCTATGTATATTCAATTATACACAATGCGACAAATGTTACGAGACAAATGAGTGAATATCTCAAATTGGTGTGGGTATTGGGGGGGGACATACAGAATTCAGAGACAAAAGTAATATTTGAATTACATTTTGAAATATTTAGCCAGAAGGAAGGGGAGTAAAGCATTTGAGAGAAAAAAAGCCCGTTGGCAGGACACTTCAAAAGAAACTGGTCTGTTCAGGGACAGAAAAAATTCAGAGAGGCTTTGACGTGTACGGGAGGAATGGACAGAAAAAAAGACTGGAACTGTAGTTTGCAGCCAGACTATATACTGCAGTAAAGAATGTGTTTTTTACTCTGTAGGAAACAGGGAAATATTCTAGGTTGTCTTGTTTTCTTTGCCAGGGTGCTGAAACTCGTGGAAGCCACCAAGCTAGACCTCTGTATGGGCACAACGTCTGGCAAAACTGCAAATACACAATGTTTACCTCTTGACAAATGAGGCCTCGGGGTAGCGAACGCTGCCGACGCAGCTTCCTTAAGGCTCAAAGGCACTCATCACTAAGGCTGCACTTCGCCCCACGACTCACTGCGGGAGAGGTTAAGGAGGGAGAACAAGGATTACAATGATTCGGGGAAAGGGGGGAGGAACCATGAGTGGTTTCACTCCCTCCTTGCGAATCAAATACCACTTTTTCAATCTCTGGCTCTGAAGGGCACACCTGTTCGGATCTCCCTGCTCTTTGAAAACCACCTCAAGCTCCTCAAACACGAGTCGCCGAGTTTGCCACCAACGCGCCGGACACAAAACTCATCCCCAAACTGGAGCCACCGTCAGGGAAAGCGCTTTCACTACTCACCAAAGACGCCTCTTGAATCCTTCCAGGCGCCGCGCTCAGAGAAATTCGCGCCAAAACCTTCCACAGCCGCGGAGACCCGGAAGTGAACCAGTAGAAACCGGAAACGCTTGTGGAGAGAGGCGGGCATCTAGCCACGTCCCTAACGTCATCGGGAGCGCTCCCGCGAGAGTTCAATGAGATTGGCTGGAAAGAGAGCGGTATCGGCCGACGCCCCCGTTCCGTCCCGCTGGCCTTTGCGTTTGCTTGGTCGCAGGCCCAGCTTTGGGGACCTTTAACTTGTAGGGCTGGGGGCGCCGAGGTCCAGCCGTTCTCTCCCGCATCCGCGGTCCGAGATAGGCCGACCCGTGAGTAAGACCGTGTACCTTGAGGAACGTCAGCCTTTCAAATCCCTCCGTTCTTCAGACTCCTCTCTCCCCCCATACCTGTCCTCTGAGCCTCGGTCCTTTCCCTCCTCCCAACCTCCCAACTTCCTCCTTCTTTACTTTACGACTGGGAAGGGATCCCACTCTCCTCTACTTGCTTCTTAGGTTTAGATTCTCCACTGACCGCTCTCTTTCAGCGAGGGGGAGTCCGGAGGTACTACAGGATAGAAGGTGCCTTTAATGTCCCAGAGGCCATGTCGCCATCTTCCTTGGCCCCCTCAGGCACTACGAAGTTTCTCTAGGCCGAGGGCGATTGTAGATTTCAGAGAGATGTGCTGGCTTCACAGCTGCCTTCCGTCTAGGCCGCGGTGATTGTGAGGGTTTTTTGTAAGAGGTGGCGGGGGTGGAAGTGTCTTTCTGTGTACAGATGAGGGTGAGAGGGGGAAAGACAGGTCTAAGTTGACATGAAAGTGTAAATTACTAACTTGTTCTCATTTTTATCTTGAAAGAGCAATCCTTCATAAGCTCGAAACTCTGAATAATCTGTTTGTGTATGTGTGTCACAGTTAAAATCATTTAATGATTTTCTCCCAGTATTTTCTTATGGTTAATGATTTATTTACGCTAATAGTACATTTAATTGGCATGCTGTATGTTGTCCTCTCCAAGCTAGCTTTTCTTGAAGTATTAGTGCGGAACCACATGTAAACAAACTTGAAAGTTATTTGATTCAGAGCTGTATGTAGGTGTTTTACCCATATTTTTTGAGGGTGTGGGGTCAGGCTTGCTTCATCGTTGCTCTTTAATACATTCTAACCATCAATAACTTATTATATTTGCTTTGCATGTTGCTTCTTTGGATGCTGAAGCCTCTCTTGATGGATATGAGAAGAATGCAGAAATCCTGTTGCCATCAGCAGAAGTTGTGTTCTTATCTAAAAGTGATGGCTATTTCCAACCGTTACCAATTTGCCATGCAATTTTAGGAAGTCACTTATATAATATAAGGCTCTTTCCTGTCATTTATCCAGGTTTAGAAAAGCCCTACCTGTATTTTGTGTGAAATGAGTTTGATATTATCTGTCTGCAATCTGGTCTCAGGCAGTTTTCAGATTACTTTTTATATCATTACTACCCTAATGGTTCAGTTATAAATTAATTATTTTTCTCACCCACATTTTAAGCTGGTACCTGTAGTTTATGGCTCACAAGAACTTGGATGACAAGGATCCCATGGATTTAATAGAATAAAAATCATTGTAGTTAAAAAAAAATAGGAATTGTTTTTGTTGTATTTCTGTTTCGAGTTTGTTCTATGCACTTTTTTAACTAGTTGAACACATTGCATTTACAGTTTTTTATCTTTCACTTAATACTTTTTGAGCCTATCTCCTTTTTTAAGAAACGTGCATAACGTATTTTAAATTTTAACTTATGTATAATATACTTACAGATAAGTGCACATATCATAATTGTAAAATTTGAGGCATTTCCACAAACAACACATCTGTATAATAGGAATTCAGATCAAGACCATCACCCCAAAGCTCCTTTCTTGCTCCCTTTCTCTCCTAGTCAGCATACGTAACCACTCTTCTGACTTCTGACATCAAAGATTAGTTTTGCTGATATCCTAAACATATTTTAATAGCTATATAAAATTCTATAATTTATATATACTGTAATTCACTTATTTCTTCATTGTTAGACATTGATGATGTTTCTAAGTTTTCTTTACTACAAGTAAAACTATAGGGAACATGTATTTTATCTAGTAACTTTCCCAGGACTGATGGCCCTCAGTGGAATGGCATAATCATTTCAGAGACCTTTTGTGCGTATTGCCAATTTGCTTTTGGAAATAGTTAAATCAGTTAATACTCCCACCGGTGGATTGTCTTTTTGTTTCACAACTCCCTAACAAATGTTGGGTATTCTTATTTTCTTTTAAGCTCCAAATTGATAGGTAAGAAATAGTATGGAAAATAGAATTTTAGGCTCACTTTGCTGTTGCCTTATCTACTGCATGGCATGATGAATATATTGATAAAATTTGCAACTCAAAATCTTTTAAAATACTAGGCTCAACATATTGAGACTATATGACTCTGACAAGGATTTAGTAACTCAGGTGAACAGTTACTGCTTTTCTGTGTGGAATTTTGATCAAGCCACTTTATTTCTGTATTTCTCTGGACTTTAATTTCTACATCTGTAAAATGATGAAATCGGACTTAGTTACCTAAAATGATGAAAAAGACTGCTAATTATCAGGAATATACAGCTCTGATGTTGGATCAGTTTATAGAATAGAGGAGAATATATACAGTATATGAAATTTTATATATGTGTGTTTTGTATAAACATAAAACATATATAAAGAAATATTTTATATGAACATAAAAAAAAACAACGTTCTAATATATTGTAGTGTGGGAGATGATAGATGTATAAAGAGGGAAACAGAGCTCTGTGGTATGGATTACTGAAGAGGCCATTTAGCTGAGCTTGTAGTTTCAGGGACTGGCTGTGAGTATATTAGTTAAATGCTTCCTAGGTTTAAATGCTAGGTCTTCCGTGCCTCAGCTTCCTCATCTGTAAAATGGGGATAATATTAGTACCTATTTCTTGGTGGTGTTACGAGGATTAAAATTACTGCTCTACATAAAGTCCTTAAGGAGTGCCTGTCACATAGAAAGCCCCGCGTACTGGAGGTGATGCCTTAGGCAAAGAAGAGTATCTAGGTCGATGGAAGAGCAAGAGCATGTCCCGGAACTTTGACGTATGCAGGGAACTGTAGGTAATCCAGTATCTCTAGAACACAAAATGTGTAGAGATCAAAGGCAGAGGTGATTCTGAGAGATAAGCAGGGATCAGGTCATGGGGGCTTTGAATACCTGTTTCGTTCACCACTTTTTTCTTCAGCGTCCAACACTGCCTGTCATAAAGTAGGTGTTAAATAAAAACCTTTTGAATGAAAAAGTTAGTTAGGAGGCAACGCTCGATCCTCTACGTGATGCAGAGCCTTTGAAAAATTTTACGAGAAGTGTGATACATGATCATATTTTCATTGGTGTCAGTGTGTGGAGTGAATGAGAGGGGGTAAGACTGGTCAGTAAAACCAACTAAGAGTCTCTTGAGGGAGAGGCCTAGAACTAGAACAATGATAGCAGTTGTGGAAAAGAGGGACCAGAGTTATAAAATATCAGGTGGAGGGGGCAGCAGAGGAGAAGAGATGAAATCATACTGGTATACCCTTTCTTTCTCTTTTCCCTTTTCACCAAAAGCTCCTATTTTGCTGCTGTCTTATAAATACATATGCACTGTGTTTCTTTTTCTAGGTCAGTTCTCGTTCCTGTTGGGTGTTTTCCATGCTCCATCATGCTGACGGCTAAGAGTCGGCTTTTTTTGCTTTCACCTCATCACCTGAAGCAGCTGAAAGAGTCATCAGGCTCCAGGCTTATATGGCAGCGACTTCTGCATCAGCAACAACCCCTTCACCCAGAATGGGCTGCCCTGGCTAAAAAGCAGCTGAAAGGCAAAAACCCAGAAGAACTAATATGGCACACCCCAGAGGGGATCTCCATAAAGCCTCTGTATTCCAGCAGGGACACCAAGGACTTACCTGAAGAACTTCCAGGAGTAAAGCCATTCACACGTGGGCCGTATCCCACCATGTACACCTTTAGGCCCTGGACCATCCGCCAGTATGCTGGTTTTAGTACTGTGGAAGAGAGCAATAAGTTCTATAAGGACAATATTAAGGGTGAGATTTTAGTGAGACGTAATATTTATGGTCAAACATACACTTCCTCATCTTGGTTTTTTTGAAGGGAGGCTGGTTAATTTCTATAAAGGTAATAGTCACTTTATAATTTTGTAGTTAAGGCTGTACTCTGAAAAAAAGTGAATGTTTTTCAACTTCCATGGTCAAAAAGATAGATGACCCAGAATAAAGTGCTAAATTCTTGAGAGTAAACAATACTTACATGCACATTGTGTAAAAGGAATTAGGTGAAGTGAAGCTGTATGAAGAAAAGAGACCTTGGCTTTGCCTTTGAGAAGCTTTTACTTAAAACCATCAGGATAGGAATTGGAGGGGAAAATGCTTTAAGTAATGACCCAAGAAAGGAATAAACAAATGATCATGTACAAATTTTAGTTTTTTGCGTGGTTTTCATAATTCTATTTCCCATAATATTTGAATGGTCAAGACAAGAACAAAAATAAATAAGCGAGCATACAAATACTAAATTATGTTAACTGTATACAAACAGCCATATCTTTTCATGAATCTTAAATATATTTCTATCAAAAATTGTTAAGATAAGGCTTCACTGGTAGCACAGTGGTTAAGAATCCACCTGCCATTGCAGGGGACATGGGTTCAAGCCCTGGTCTGGGAAGATCCCACATACCACGCGGAGCACAACTAGGCCCGTGCACCACAGCTAGTGAGCCTGCACGCTAGAGCCCGCGAGCCACAACTGCTGAGCCTGCATGCCACAACTACTGAAGCCCATATGCCTAGAGCCTGTGCTCCACAACAAGAGAAGCCACTGCAATGAAAAGCCCGTGCACCGCAACGAAGAGTAGCCCCCGCTCGCGGCAACTAGAGAAAGCCCACGGGAAGCAACGAAGACCCAACACAGCCAGAAATAAATGAAAAATTTTTTAAAAATCGTTAAGATAAAAAAATCTTGAGATGGACATGAGATATGTGACACGTTTGGTTCCATCTATCCTTTATTATAGTGA